>NC_138582.1:68263473-68723304 GCF_964289735.1 Phaethon aethereus
GTCATTGCATTTACTTTGTACTCATACTTTTCGCATTTCATGCCTGAGCAGTGTTTTTGATTTCCTTGTTTTCTCATCAGCAAAAGCACCATTTTTTTTCCTCTAGGTAACACTGGATTTTTTGCCAGGTCAGAGAAACCCTCTTTTCCACATTATGACTGCACAGGATGTTGTGAACATCACATGCAGGTGTCTCTGGTCACTTTTGAAGATCTTTATGCTGTTTCCTTAGTAGCAGTCCAGGTCCCGAGGGGATGTCGCTTTATAATGCAGCTGAATATTATAAAGATCATTTTATATATATATAATATAAAGAAACATAAACAGCATAAAATACAGCAATCAACTATGAGGATATAAATGAACATTTCAAATACCAGAGACTCCCAGCTATGCAAATTTGAACTCCCTTCTGCTCCTTGTCACGGCCGTGGGGTGGCACAGGGGTTTGCTGAGCCCTGACGCATGTCCTAGGAGGGGTACAGCCCGGTATTTCAAGTTTAGCAGCGCATTTTTGCTGCCTGCCTGGCTACCAGCAAAGGGGAGATGAGCGGGATCCCACGCCCTGCGGTTTCCTCCTCCGGGTGGTGATCGGGTGCCCCCATACCTCTGCTTAGTGACCCCATCAGCTGTTAGACAGTGACACCCCCTCGGCCGGTGTTTCAGCCTCACCAGTGGAGCAACCTCAGGAGAAGCAGCGTGTTGGTGAAGGGCTGTTGCCTTCCCCACCTGCTGCTGCTACTTGTTTAAAAAGGAAAAAAAAAAACCCCAACAAACCGCAAAACGCAACATCTTTTTATTTTTGAGTTTTCTTTTCTTGACACGGAGCTCAGCCTCCGGAGGTAGATAAAGGATGATTAAAACCTTTTGAGTCAGCAGACTTGGCACAAAACCAAGCAGAACCTCAAAATTTTGAAAGGCGTTGTAGAAAATTGGGAAGCATTAACCTCAGATGATTTTTCTGTGATGATGAAAAGATGAAAGTTAGAAAGACGTAACTGAATTATTGTTTGGAGACATGTGGCACCTCTGAAGTTAAATCAAAGTATCGTGCTCGCTGTAGCCGGCGTAGTTAATATTTGCCAGGTTAGCTTGAGGTATTTCGATGCAGCGTGCAGATAACAGTGGCACAGTGCGCTTGCACAGAAAAAATGAGGCATATGCACATCCGACTCTTTTTACAGAAATACACCATCAGCACGGTTCCTGTTTAACCTGCAAAATCTTACGCTGCATTTTATTAATACCTTCTACAGATTATGTTGTAAGAGTGCAGAAAGTGGTTTGTTTTAGACATAAAATGCAGATATTCTTTGAACTGTCCTATCACTTGCCTGTTTCAACTTTACGTACAGCAACTGGGTAAAACTTTAACAAGTATTTAGCTGTATGAATTGACCTGATGGGCTATGCCTGCTGTGACAGCAGAATTATTTGTCAGCAGAATTTCTTTTCACAGCCTACTCTTATCAGAAGACGGCCGCGATTACTAAGCTAAATTGGTATGTGAAACCATATGGTGTTTTGGAGCTGCTCGGTTACTGTGGAGGATAAATAGCTCCTGACCCTAAACAGGATCTTTTTAAGAAAAAAAAGCGGTGTCCCTCTGCCTTATAAGGCATGGGCAGGCTTACTCCAGTGCTGAAGAAGGGGCGGTAACGGGTTCATGCCGCTGAGTTTTCTCCGGCAGCGGTCGCAGGCGACCGAAGAAGTTGAGCTGAAATTGCGAACGCTTCGTCCCCGGCACTTAGCAGCGAAACTCAGCCAAGAGAGGAGGCAACAGGTGAAATTAGAAAAAAAACCAAACCCCACGCCACTTGATCATGGGAAAATCAGGTGAGCAGATGCCGTCGTGCAGTTGGGCTGTGTATTCTGACAATGTCCGTGCCTGGTTTTGTGCTCGGAAAGCGTTGCTAAAGCGTTAGTGGCTTTCCTCGGAGAAAGCCGCTTTCATTTGTGCGTGGTACAGCCTGGGAGGAGCTTTCCCTCTGACACAGGCTTAGATTAAAAACCGAGAAAAAGGACCCCCCCCAACCTGCACAATACAGAGGTAGTTGTATTTTGTATACAGCTTACATTTTGTAACTTGTAGTAGCTTTGTTTTGCTGTATGAAACAACTATAAGCCTTTAATAATTACAGCTTTAAAATTGTCTTGTGCCTCGCTGTCTGACAAAACTTAGCTGCCTTGCAGATAGGCAGCGGGATGCTTTGGGGCAGGGGGGAAGCTTTTTACCACCCTTCCTGTGGGGAGGGTTTAGGTTGAAGGTTTGCTTACGGTTTCACTGAGGACATAGCCTTGCTCAGCTCCCAGGTCTCTCCCCAGCTGTGCACGGGTTCACGAAGCCTCTCCCTGCTGCCGGCTGCCTCGTTGGTCCCTTCCCCACCGCCGCCGGCTGCCTGCGTGCCCTGCTCTGACAGTCTTGGCCGGGAGAGACTCCTCCAAAGCTGCCAAGGAGCCGGGGACCTTAAGAAGAGAGAGCTCATGCCCAGGGCTTTCTCCATCTTTGTCCTGTTAGAGTCATGAGCGAAAATCTGTGCTGATCTTCTGAAGTGGCTGCGAAACTGGATGGTTTATTTTTGTTCTTGTGGTTAGGACGTTATTTCTGTGACAAAACAGAGCCTGGCGGCATACTGTCTGTCTGTCCTGTGTGTAAACAGCACATATGGGACACGCTCAGCAAAACCTAGTACTTGATTCACTCAAAACCATAGGCCTCTTCCAGAGAAACTTGAGGAAAATCTTTGCGCGGGTAACAATTTAATGGGCCTCAGCATGGGTCTGTTGAGGTTTTTTCCTTTTTTTAAAGGTCAGCATCCTAGACGAGATCAGAGCTGCCTGCAAACGTCACTGTAAAGGGTTTATTGGTATGACACCCAGTCCAGGCGACGCACCATATAGCTGCCAGTGGGTGGGTTTTGGCCCCGTGTCTGGGAAGCTGCGTGTATTTTCAAGTAGATTAGGATTTCGCAAATAACCTTGCAGCAATTTAAATAACTATAGTGGCTGAGAAGCATCAGGTTCAGCACTTCCTTGCTAATAGCTAAAAAGTACAAATACCAGATAAGTCTTGTGGCTGTACGTTACATTAGTAAAGCACATTGGGCAAAAGCAGTAGAGATATTCCACTGGGCACCTCCCAATCCCCAAATGATTAAAATCTCCTGTTTAAATATATGCAAATTGCTGTTACAGTCATAAGGCAATTACTGTCTTTGTTATTTCCTGCACATTTATCACTGCACATTAGTTGGTTGTTCCACGCTTAGGAGCAACGACAGACCAGAAACTCCTTTTGCCAAGACGTGGGGAATGCTTGCATCCCTAAGCAGTTATACAAATAGAGCTTGAGATCTAAGTACATGTTAAAAATGTTTTGTCACTTGTGTCACATTTTTCAAATCAATGGCAAACTGGGTCCAGGTTACTGTCTTTGAGCTGTGTGCGGTATTTTTAGATGAATCATAAAACTGAGATCCTGTCCTGACACTTGGTTTATTGACTAAATCCCATCTGCCCTTTCCAGTGCACTGAGAATTCCTGTCTGAGATCATTGTGTGTTTTTTTTCTTTGAATGGGCGAGAGCAGCGCTTTTACAGAGTACCGCTTCCTCTGTGTTCCGTGTAAAATTCCTCCTGTTTCTGCTGTAGTACTCTTGAGAACATGATGCAGAGAGGTTGCTCTATACTAGCATGTACAGAAATATAACAGGTTGGGATCTGTCTGTCCTTAAAACAGGGTGTTTGCTCCTCTACTAGGTCAGAACGATTCAGGCAGAGATTACCTGAAGGCATAAATTTAAGGATGCTCTAATTCATGTAAAGTCGGGCCACTATTTTAGAGTAAGTGTCTTCAGAGCAGTTTCCTTAACTTTTTATCTTCGGTAAATCTATCTTGAGGTCTAGGTATCCCCAGGCAAAGAAATCCTGCTGTTGAAAATCTCAGTTCTTTGCTAAAAGCTCTGTAATAATAAGTTGTAACTAGCTGTTGGATTATATTTGAAGCAATGTTCACTGCAATTGTCAGAGCTAGAGACTTAGCATTGGTTTTGCTTCACTGAAGAGAGTGTGGGAAGACATCGGTACCTCTGACTCAGCTTTCTTCCTTGGAAGCTGCAGGCTGCTAAAACCAAATTCATACTGAAACTCCCTCATCAGGTTTAGAAAAACGCCTCCCATGGCCATAACTCCTGCAAATACTTAAGCCAAAACGGAGACCCCCCGCCCTCCCCCTGGTCGTGTCTTTTCGGTCAGCATTCGGATTAGCTGGCAGTGCCAGGCTCCCCTCCCTGCGGATCCCGGAGAGCCCGAACCAAAACCACTGGGGTAAGTATTTTCTGCAGGAAATGAGGCGATGGTGAGCTGGCTGCTCTTTGTTGCCCCGTTGCTAAGGCTGCCGTTTCGCCAGGCCTCTGACCCCCCTGCAGCTGCGCGGGGAGGAGGCCGGGGTCCTGCGGGCGGGGTATCCATGCGAGCAGCTGCGGGCGATGCTCGGGGAAGCAGCTGCCGCCAGCTCCGCTCCTCCGCCCCGGAGCGCGGGGATTTCTGCGGCGCGGTGGGAGTCTCCGGCAAGGCTGGGAAAAGGCTGCTAAAAGCCTCATGTCTTCCGCTTCCCCTCCAGCCCTGCCTGGGGGCGGGGGGGGAGCTCGCCCCGCTCGCTCCCTAAAAACCGGGCGGAGGTGGCGGCCGGGGAGTCGTCCCGTCTCTTCTGGCTCGCGGGTGCAGACGCTATCAAAGACAAGGATGGGCTCAGTAAATACCGGTTATCCTTCTACCGTCTTTGGTTTTCTTTTTCTTTCCTTTTTTTCCCCCTTTTGCCAATGTGGGCGGGACTGCAGAGACGGGGCTGGGAGTTACCCACTGTGCTGCTTTTTGAGTCAGTGCAAAACAAGGGCCAAGAAAGGGTTCTGACAAAAAGAAAAAGAGGCAGGAGCCAAACCCGGTGCAGTTTTCCATGCTGCTTTTAATCTTCCTTAGAAGCATGTGCTGGGTTTTAACTCTTCAGACGCACCTTCAGAGCACAGCAGAAAGGACTGTCGCATTTCCCGTGGAACGGATCCGGAGTGCAAACTTGTACTTCAGCATCTCGGTAGGAGACAGCCGCGGCAGGTCCTAAGGAAGGGGCAAGCATGCTAGGGAAGGGACCCGTTTTCGCTTTCTGAGGAATGCCATACCCGCAAGCTGCCAAAGTGACAAGGCATTTCATGCTGGTTGGTTTTACAGGACCGGTGGGGACAGAGAAAATGAATTAGCCTAAACCACTAGCAACCGAGCCCTCACGTTTGGTAACGGCGGGGTGTTGGCAGAACTTGCCGTCAGTACAAGTCACTGGTGTTTCTCTTTACACCAGAACTGAACTGGAGGTGTAGTGGGAAAAAGGCCTTCCAAAAATCAAGTTAATTCAATTAAAGACCCCACACTTTTCCAGTTTTTATGTGTACAAGACACTGATTACTTGGTTCAAGTTCAGTAACCGGCAAATAGAGAAAAATCTGCCAGGAAGGCATCAGGTTTTGGCAAACAGTATTCTGGGCCTAATTTTTACCTGTCTACTGAATCATCGGGGTCTTGGTGGGGGAAAGGAGGGGAATGCGGCAGCCGTCCCGTACAACAGCGGTTACTCCTGTTGCCTGTTAGATTAGTAGCCTTAGCTCCTCATGCTCAAGACAGATAAATACCAAAACAAATGTGAAGGGCTCACAAAGAATAAGATGGAATGCGATGGTCTGCAGTAATCGAGATAGCTACCAAGGTTTCCCATGCCATAGAGTCGCACATCAAAACACATCAGCCCTCCTTTCTGAATCCTCCAAGAAATCTTTCTCCAAAAAAAAAAAATCATGAAGAAAACTTTTATTACTGGAAACATTCAAACCCTTAGTTTTCTGTCAGTACAATTGGTAGTGTCTATCTTGCCTGGGTTTGAATTTGCCTCAGTCGCTGCTCTATGTGCAGGAACAAAAAATACAAGAAAATTAGCCTCTTGATTTTAACTGCTCTGTTGTTTATTACATATCTCAATAGGCCAGAAGGCTAATTCAGCTCACCGTTTTGGCAGAGGCCCTGCTGTTCTCCGAAAGATTAGCTGGAGCATATCTAAGTTACGTTTTTCCAGGCAGATGTAAGCAAGTTCTGCTCAGCCTTTGAAGGTCCGAAAGCCGCCCTGCCAGCGCCGGGCCGGGGGAGCTCCCCGCAGGGGCGGGAGAACTGGGGCCGGGCGGGCGGGCGAGCGTGCTGGTTGGGAACCGGCTCCTGCGCGAGCAGATACGGGGAGACGGCAGTGGTCTGGGGTGTTGTGGAAGAAGACAACAGGGGCCTGTTTAAGGCCACTGCCAACGTTACTTAACATCGTTTAAAGTTTACTGAACTGAGTTACCAGAGCAAATCTTAGCTTTGAACAGAAATCATGTGGGCTTTGCCTGGTCTCAGCTTTAAGCACGGTCATTGCAGAGCTGCACAATATGGTAAGTTAACTGTCCTTCTGAAGATCTGCCATGCCACCGTTGTAGTTGCGGTGCTCGGGAGCCATTTTCTAACATGGATTGTGAGGGCTCTCCCCCCATATACACCTGTGCGTCGCAAAGCTGAAATGGGGTTGCATGTGTTGCTGAAGTCTCCATGTCCTGTAGTAAATGTAAATGTGGGGGGAAGGGGGGCTGTTTTCCATGAGACAGCTCTGATGATAGTTTGTCATAGGAAGATGTTAAGAAATTATTGAATACACGCTTAATTATACCCTATGTATTTTTTTGTCACACTTGTAAATTCTGTGGGCCATTGGCACATGTTGGGCCCTTAGTAAGTGATACTCAGAAAGTGGTTTGGGTTGAACTGTGGTAGGCTATAACTTGTTCTTGAATCTTCCCTTACTTAGACCCATTACTAAAACAGACGTCTTGGCTTAGAATCACAGAAGGGTTGAGGTGGGAAGGGACCTCTGGAAGTCATCTGGTCCAACTCCCCTGCTCAAGCAGGGCTACCTAGAGCTGGTTACCCAGGACCATGTCCAGATGTCTTTTGAATATGTCCAAGAATGGAGACTCCACAACCTCTCTGGGCAACCTGTGCCAGTGCTCAGTCACACTAACAATGAAAAAGTGTTTCCTGATGTCAAACTTTAATAGCTCCTATAGCTTCTACAGCTCCATGGTATGAGGACTTACGACTGTGAGGAGTATATTCCCCTGAACTGCCCCCATGGCAGGTCACAGGAGGGGATGTCCATGATGCAATGTTGTAGGTGTGGCACTGGCTTTCTGGAGGGATGTAAAAGGCTTTCCTTTGGAACTGCAGTCCCTGGGTGTAGGCATGCATGTACATTCCTTGCATATACTGCAGTCTTTTTTTTCCTTTGGCTTCCAAGCACGGGGACAGTGCATAAGTAACAGGAGCTGCAGAAGGAACATTGAAATCAAAAGATTTAAAGATTCTGGGGTTTAGGTGTGATTTTTACATTCCAAGGCATGGTGTGGGGGCAATATGCCTATTTGATCCTTTAAGTGTATTATATTCAGACTAGATAGAAGGGAGAGATTTGTCACAATGAGGGTGGTGAAACACTGGCACAGGTAGCCTAGAGAGGTGGTAGATGCCCCATCCCTGGAAACATTCCAGGTCAGGTTGGACGGGGCTCTGAGCGACCTGGTCTATTGGAAGATGTCCCTGCTAATTGCAGGGGGATTGGACTAGGTGACCTTTAAAGGTCCCTTCCAACCCAAACCATTTTATTATTCTATGGTTGTGTGAAATAAAGACCATGTTGTTCAAGATTTTGAGTTATGAGAACTGGGGTTTAGCCTGTTGAGCAGAGGGATGAGAATGAGATGATGTAATTGATGCTAAATATGGGTAAAGAAAGCTGCTTTTGTCTCCCAGCCTTGTCTGGGCTACTGGATAGGTGAGTTTATGCATCAGTGATTGGAAGAAACGTGCATGGCCTCAGGGAGGTGCATAAATAAACATACTTTGAGCATTGTCCCAGCTAGCTTGGATGTCCTTGGCAGCAAAGCAAGGTGGGAGGGCGCTGGAGCTAATGAGATGAAAGCTAGTTCAGGTATGGCTAGCCCAAGCAATGGTAGAACATAAATGGTAAAGGTATAAAATCCCAGGAGATGTGGGATAGTTCTTTTGCCTTTCTCCAGTTCTTTTTTGCAAAATTCTTCACTTTGCAAAGGCTTTGATTGGCACCAGACAGCTAACAGTGCTATGAACTTGGCTTGAACTAAGGTGGAATCACAACCTAATGGCTGAAGCTCAGATTTGGTAGTAGGGACGTTCTGATTTCTGGTGTTACTCATTAGTGAATAGAACTGCACCACATTTTCTTGATCAAATACTGTCATTAGAAACTCTAAGTAGATATGATGTTGGGGAGGGGGGAAGAGAAGAAAGGGAGAAGATGATTGCTTCGCTTTTCTTCTCCTGCATAGCGTGGTCAGTTCTAACACACGCAGGTCACTTGTGGCTTTGTATTTTGAAGTGTATGTACCCTAGGAATTGTGTGGCAATTAGATTTAAGAATACAAGGCCTTACTAATGAGAGGATCTCCTTAGCCTTTTTAAAAAGGTTAGCAGCTTACACATTAACTGCCTAAAAGGGTTGTCTGTGTGGGCGTGTGGCATGATTACAATATTTAGTTGTCCTCCATGGTAGAGAAGTAATAAAAATAATACTTCTGATTGTCTTTCATGCAAACCCAACACTGGCTTCTCTAGATATGATGAGCAGTCAGTTCCAACCTTATGCAAGGTGACCACTCCTTGGTCGCGACTACTTGTTGACAGGCTTGTTGGTCTGATGGTTTGCAGGAGAGAGGGGCTGCAAGCAGAGGACTTCTCCCCCCACCCTTGCCTCCAGTGAAAGTGAGAACTTTGTTCTGTCGGTGCTCGAGACTGCTGATTAGTGTTGCTTTTTTTTTTTTTTAATAAGCTTACACCGCAGAAGGCTCTGCTGCCTCTCAGAGCTGTGCGGTTTCCAGTTTACCAGGTGTTCCTTTTTAATCAGGGCAGTCAATTGCTTAACAGTTTATAAAAGGCCTTAAGTGAGGAAGTAATCAACACTGTCTATTATGGCAAGAATAGGACTTGCAATCAAACAGTGACGTGAGTAATGTCACTGAAACATTATTACACCAGTGGCTTCATATTCTCAGGCAATATGCCTCAAATTGGGTATGGGGGAAAATAGTATGTTTGTCATATGGCACAGGTAATGCAAGATTATTAAGTCGTCAGCTTGCTGTAGAACAAACCCAGATAGTAAAATGAGTGGGGACTTTGTCCATCAGATTCAATTAACTCAGATATCTTACTTTTGTCCTGAAGCTCACCTCAGAAGTAAGCAGGTGTGTAAGAAAAATTCAGGCAAAACCGAACGCTAGAAGACATCAGAGAATCTCCTTCCTGAAGGGGCATCTCCTGAGCTGAAGGGAAAGCTATTTTGAGCAGCCTGATAAACACAAGAACATTCCAGGAAACTACTCCCATTCAAACTTGTGTCTAATTATAACCCCCAATTCCTCTCATTCCCATAAGCAATGACTTCTCGTCTAACTTTAAGTAGGGTCATGTGATAATCCAGGTTGGAAGGCGTGCTGACAATTATGATGTCCCCCATAAATGCCTGTTGTGTGGGATGGAGATGTTGCCCCTTTATTGAATTCTTGATTCAAAGGTGTAAAAGAAGACAAAGAAACCCTACCGAGGATATAATGCTTTCTGAATATAGTATCATTGTATCTTTCCTTCCCTCCAGGATGTATAAGTGATTTCATTTCTTCTGTATGTTTCCAAGCAATCAGCCAGTTTTGTTAGAGAACGGGGGAGTTTAGCACTTGAAGGAGGCCAGTTTTTATGGCTGGAAGTGATTCATGAATTGGAGTGGCAGATCCATGCTCCCAAATGACATATTTAGGAATAGCATTAAGGGCCAGCCTTTGAAGACATTGCTGTCCCAAATGGGGAGAAAGAAAGTGCAGTCAAACACCTGGAGAAAGAAACATGGAATATTCGCTCCCTGTGGCACTGCAGAGGCCAGCCAGTGTAAGACCATCCCGGGGTGTCTGTGACTTCAAACCAACGTGCTGAGTCAAAATGCTGTAGAGGCATAACTGGCCTCTTAGCATTTCTCATATCAGTTAAATATCCACCAATTCTCTGTTGAAGGAACATTATTCTCAGAGTATGAAAGACTCAGCTAGGACTAGTTTCCAGGGAACTACATTTCAAATTGGGATAAAGATTATTAGTAAAGTAATAAATATGTCAGGACTCTTAGAAAGGTCTAGATGAAAATGTAGTCATTAGAAGCTGGGAAGTCTTTTACTCTTTACAAAGAATTTTCTTTGTTTCCAGTCTGTTAATATATTTTGAGAAGTTTGTTGAAATAGAGATATCTTCAATTTTCTGGGATAGTAACAAAGGACTTCTTGATATAATTACTTTACAGTTCCCTAAAGCCTCAAATGAATTTTTTCATAAACGTGTGGGGCATATTAAAAGTTGTATTTGCTGCGTTCTTATTCCACACCCCATTTCTGCTATCAGAGTAGGGCACAGCAATTCTGCAGACTGAAGGGAGACTGAAAGGATTTCAGTATTAAAGCAGAGATATATTCAGCGCTTAAACTGTTACCTGGTCACCTTTTTATGTGTTTTCTGTCCACTTTGCATTTGTGTCCTCTCCATGTATTCTGACCCTTGGCTTCTTTCTGCCTGGGTTCTGGGCAGGAAAGAGCGTGGAGGTAACATGCAGTGTCCTGGGTGATACGAGACACATTGCCAGTGCTGTTGGTATCAGTTTTTCTCATTTACGTCTTTCCAAAAAGGTGAGTCCTTTGAAGTGTAGTTTGCAGATTTCTTCAAATATGTTGCTCTAGCTACTATATGAGCACATTTCTAATTATTTATTTTGGGGCAGAATTGAAAAGTGGGGTCATTATCTCCCTTTACCTGTAATGCACACATTGGGTGAGGAGTTGAGGCCTATGTCATGGTTCAAAGAGAGATTGAGACAGAGCATTCTACATGAGGTCCATTTCATAGAATCATAAAATCATAGAATGGTTTGGGTTGGAAGAGACCTATAAAGGTCACCTCATCCAACCCCCCTGCAGTGAGCAGGGACATCTTCCACTAGACCAGGTTGCTCAGAGCCCCATTCAGCCTGACCCTGAATGTTTCCAGGGATGGGGCATCTTCCACCTCTCTGGGCAACCTGTGACAGTGTTTCACCACCTTCATCATAAAAAATTTCTTCCTTATAGCTAGTCTGAATCTACCTTCTTTTAGTTTAAAACCATTATCCCTTGTCCTATCGCAACAGGCCCTGCTAAAAAGTCTGTCCCCATCTTTCTTACAAGCCCCCTTTAAGTATTGAAAGGCCACAATAAGGTCTCCCCAGAGCCAAAACAACTATCCAGGCCAAACCACCCCAACTCTCTCTTGTTGATTGCATTATATGTTAATTATCTGAAGACTAAATAGAAAAAATTAATATGTATGGAAAGTACAAAATTACCAGTGAATATTAATCCATAAACAATAGGACGGAGAGCACTGAGAAGACAATGATACTTCTAGAAATTGATACTGTGCTCTTTCTTGAATCACTGGGGTGGATACTGAGCCTTTTTTGTCTGTCAAGTGTATGGCTGGTATAATGTTGTGTGTCCTGAGTGTTGACATAAGGGTCAGAATGCTGCTACCCACAGCGTTTCTGTTGTGTACGTATTGGGCAGAGAGGTTTTATGTGTGTGTTTTGTGGAACATTTTGTTGTTACTCTTTCCCTGCATCATCCTGCAGCTCTGCAAGACCAGTGGAACAGGTCCCGTTGACAGCTGCAAAGGTGATGCAGAGCAGCTAGTATTGTGGAAGACATGTTCAGATAACTCGCTTCTGTTTTGGTGTCCAAACTAAGGGAAATAAGGGCTCAGAGAAGAGGCAGGAAGGATTCAGGCATGAAGAGCTCTTCACCTGAGAAGGACTCAGTAGATTCGCACTGTTTAGAGACAGTAAGAGAATGGAGAAATAGAATACTCAGAAAAACAAATCTGATGGGAAAAGGCAACCTAGGTGCCTTTTCTTACTTCTCTGTGGTCACACAAAGTTGATTCAGTGAAACTGAAAGTTCGAAAACACAGCTGTAAGATGTGCTGTGTACCACATCATAGCCTGGAAATTTGTTGTCACATGCCGTCATTATCTTAGCCAATGTTCCAGAAGAATCCAAAATAGAGGTAAATAATTGAATAATGAGAAGCAAGCAACTGTATCTAATACCTTTAGTTGTTTTACTTATTAAGCTGTGTAATGATTCATGACCAAACGTAACTTCCTTGCAGTAGGAAACGATTTTTTTTAGCAGCTTAAGCAGCCTACATGAAGGGAAAAAAGTACGTCTGCAAAGCTGTTTGGGAAGCTGTTCCCATTTGGGTGGGAGCCTGAAAACTCCCGTTAACTCTCACTTTTAATGTCTGGCTTCTCAGTATATGGAACATTGGTAAAATGGAAAAACTTAACATGTCTTCCAGAACAAATCTGAAAAACATTTGGCAGTTGGGCGTCCCTCCCCACACATCAGCATGCACATGAGAAGCTGTGCAGAGAGGGAGGCGGCTAGCACATGAGCTTGAGTCATGGTAGATAAGTGTTTCTATAGCATCCACCTTTGAGGGAAGGGGAGGACGGAGGTTCTCTAGGGACAGTAGAGTCGTGTCTGCTGTGTCTAGAAGAATCTCAGTTTTGCCCATGTCTTCTTGGTCTTTGTAAGTCAAAATGTTAGTACAGAGCTGGAATATGCAATACTTCTGTTAATGGATGGACTGACAATGGACAAGCCTGTGTTTCAGTTGACTTATTTTTTTTTAGAATTTGATTTTGTTATTGTTATTGACAGCAAATAATTTTAATAGAAACTTTCACACTTGCAGGTCAGATGGTTTATCTACCATTTAATGCTGAGTGGATATTAAGTCTAGGTGATAACAGCCACAAGATTTAAGATGGTCTTACGCAGAAAAATGCAGCCTGGAGTATGTGATGCAACATCCGAAGTTGTGTATTTCAACTTCTTTGATCTGCAGGCTGTCTTAAAATTTCCCTACTGGAAGCATAGACCCCTGCATCAGTGTAATTAAGCAAACTGGCTGCAGGCTTGCTTTCCTCCATAACCTATGATAGATGCCTTAGAAACAGGCCATGATCCCGCATGATGCAGCAGACGAGAGGTTTAGGACTCTGGCCTGATAGAATCAGTGAGCTGTGAGCAACGGTAATAAGAATGATGGGACAGGCTTGTTAGCAAGAGGGTGCGTGGGTGCTTAAACACCAGAGTGTTTAAGGAGGTACCCGTTTTGTTTGATGATATGCAATTTGTGACATACAAAATTGGAGGAAAACCTAAGAGGAGGAAGGTGGTGGGCAGATCTCATCTTACTCAACAGGATTCCCGTTGCTGTCTTATGCCAGCAATTTTATATCAAAAAATCTAGCCTGAAAGCATGTTGATGGAGAATATTTGGTCTGGAAAAGGTCAACACAACTTCAGACTGTGTTCAAAAGGGTTAAGGTACTGTCTGAAACAGTAATGGCTTTCTATGTGCATTGGATATTGAGATTATTTTAGGCTGCCGTATTATCCTAAAGCTGTTGGGGAAACTGGAGAGAACTCTGAGAACAGCTTAAAGCATGAGCATGTGTTGAGTAATCACCTCAGGAAAAAGCCACGAGAGCAGTATGTGCAAACTGACAGCTCTACGGGAAGAAAATGCATCATTACAAACAGCAGAATAGTGTACACGCTAATAAAGGAGACAATGATGGATTACAGTTATTAGGATCAAGTAGTGAGAGGAAGTTGAGAAATCTAAGGTTAATGACAGTAAACACTTTCTAGTCATGAGGTCTCTTCGGGCTTCGAAAGTGTCTTACAAAGAAAATGATGGTAGTTATGCTAATTAGGATATTCAGAAATGAAGCTGATTAATAAATGGAGAAACCTGTGTCACGGTAAAAGTGGATTAAATACTCAAAGATATCTTGGCCTGTTCACAGTGAAAGTAAAAACTGTCTTTCTGTTTTGAAGATGCTATCCATACCTCTCTGACTGTCCCAGTACAGGGTTTTGGTTCCAAATTTCTCTTAAAGCAGCAAATTTCACAGGGTGACCAATGACAGAGAAATTTTTTTTTCTCCTCTGAATCTTGGGAAAAATCAGTAAGGTCATGAAAGGAGGTAACATGAAATTGCTGTCAAAGTGAATTGCACCGGGACTTGCTTGTCTTCTGCTTTGTGCTAAAAGTCCCAAGTTTATCAAGGTACAAACATGGGCTCTTTTAAGGCTTTTAAAGCTTTGCAGTAACTTTGGAATTCAGATATTTACTGAATACACTCTAGCACGGGGGAAAAAGAAATCACCCCCAGCAGCCGTTTCTTTCCTTACCACTTGCTGTTTGTGATCAGTTATTTGTGTTGAGACAAATGAAGGTACATTCTGAGATTTCTATGAATTTGTACTATATAATGAATAAAAAGAATGGTGCGTGTTTCACAGTACTTGCACAGTTCTAACAATTTTAGTATCTTAATTTTCTTTAGGTGATGTCTTGACTAATACAGAAAATTCTTGCATACAGTGACAATAATTTTAATTTTTAGTGCAGTTCCTCAAAGGATCTATTTGTTGCTTACTCTGAGACCTTGAAATGGTGATGCAGTGTGCTGAAATCTTAACACGAAAGTCAGTTAAACTAACAAATCACATTACTGTTGAGGAAAGGAATAAGGTTCACATTTTTCAACCTTTAGTGAGTCTGTACCATCCCACTAGGAGTGTCTCTTAGAGTTAGTTCCTGGATGGAAGGCATTCATGGTTCATTTTGTCCTACCTACCATCCCAGGTGATGAGGGTTATGTGCTTCTGCTCTTCAGTCCAGCCTGCACCACATCTTAGCTACAGGGTATGCTTTTTCTGTCTTCACTGATGTCTGTATCTGACAGACCTTTCCAATTTTTTTGATGTGATTTCAGCTTCCAAACAATTTGCTGAAGAAGTCTTGAAAGCACACAATGACTACAGGAAGAAACACGGAGTCCCCCCACTAAAACTCTGCAAGAAGTTAAACAGAGGAGCCCAACAGTGAGTTCCGTCCTTTCTTTTCTCTAATGAGATTTGTGACACTTTTATCTGTTAGGTTTGACTGTGCATACTGCAAAAATATTTGCCTTTTGATGTGCTGATATTCCATGAAGACTTACTGGGTGGAAAGTGAGGGACTCGACTCTTTCTGTCTCCCTACCCAACTCTTTTCATCCCTTCTTTCTCCACCACATAGCACCAGCTGGTCACGTGGGCACTTCTGTGGTCACAACTGTATAAATCTTTCTTGCACCCTTTTCCAGATGTAGGCTGCATCTGTCTACACTGGTATGTCTCCTCTGCAGAGGATAGTTGCCTAAAACATGCTTCACCACCACCTCTGTCAGATGATGGATTTTCATCTGCAGGTGGATATCCACTGCTGCTGAAACAGTGAGAAAAGAACTTTTTCATGGTAAGAAGTGATGACTGGTCAAAGAGCAATGGAATCAGAAGGAAGTAATTTCAGATTCTGTCTCCCTGCCCCAAAAGTAAAATCAGTATATGTTGTTCTCCAGTTTGTCAGGAGGGACACATCTTGCCTCTTCTCCAGTGCTGAAGACTGCACAACTTCTTGTCAATCTAATGTAGAGTGGATCCACCTTCCTGCTGTCTGACTTAAGTCTTCCTTACAGAAATCTGAGTCCATCACTGCTTGTCCTCTTTGCTGTAGACATGACAACCAGATTATTTCCTTTCGCTTTACAGCAACCTTTTTCAAAGTACATTTAAAAGTCTTCAGTTTCTTCAGGCTGATCTTCACAGTACAAAGGAGATACCTGAAGGAGTAAATGCTGATTAAACTATTCAGAAAACAAATGTCTTTCCACAATAGTGAACTAGTGGTCAGTTGGATCCCTGCAGACATGAGATCTCATCTCTCATTAGGCTTTCTACCATAACCATGCAGACTTCTCCGTGCTGGCTGGCTGGGAGCCAGAGAGGCCGTAGCCTTTCCAGAACTTGAGTTACAGTCCCAGCATGGTGCTGGCCCGTCACACATACGCACCAGCTCCGGCACTCCTGGACACACCAGAGATGTCTGCCAGGTGTTGTGCTGTAAAATGCACCATGTATGTTGCATGTGGACAGGCCCTCTAGCAGCAAGGAAAATCTGATTCTGTCTTTATTCTTTCATTTTTCTTTTTCTTTCTTGAGACACCATGATAACTAGATACAGTATTTCTAAGAGATGGAATGCCAGTGACTCATCCACATACCTTTGTAATCTGCTGGGATTTTCCTTCTGTTCTTCAAATGGTTGGCTTGTTTCTGTTTTACACGATGCCTCACAACGAGGAGAAATTTCATTGACTTTTCGATAACACTTGTTGTGTCTCCAGAGTGCTACAGTTGGTTTGAACAAGTCAGCTTGTACAAATAGTTCAGATTGTTCTGTCAAATATGCATTGCTCCACATTTATCTCTAAGTGTGCTACTGCCCTTGCTAGGTATTTTTAGATCCTTCTGGAATTCCTCACAGTCCTCTCTGCTTTCAGTTGACTTTACTCACTGTGATGAATAACAATAGGAAACCTTTGTTTGGTTGTGGTCTGTAACTTGTAAGAATGACAAGACACGCGTTCAGAGACTGGTGAAACTGATTGATAGCAAGAACCAGAAATGTTTTGATCTGAATAAAAGACTTTAAATATAAGAAATCTCATATTTGTTATGACAGATTTTTGCATAATCTTAAATTCAAAGAAAAAAATCATCTTTTCTTTAAATATATCTGAAATCTTTGTTGGTATGTATTCGGTGTATCTCTGGGTACTTTTCTGTGCTTCTCTATCTGTGTTGAAAATTTGTTTCCTACTATATTCGGTTCCAGTAATTGTGACAGGCTAGATGAACTGACTGCTGGATCCCTGCTTTAGTGTAGAGATGAGTCACCCTCAGCAGGTGTCTGTTTATCTCTGACTGTAATGAAGCAGAGGGTGATGATCTCAGATGCAAATCTCATGCTTTCAACTGCCTGACTTAGAGTCAATTAATCACCCTTTGCCTCAAATCCTTGGCAGCTTTGTGCGCAGTGTGTTCTTTGTTCCAGTCGTGCCTCCTGCTTGGGATGTGGGAATCCCTGAAGAGAAAAATTACTGTAGTGATAGAAGGCATGAAGGAGCATCTAGAGATCCTCTAGTTCAGGATCTAGCAGACTGACAACTGACAAGTTTTCATTTTTTCTAAATTAATGGAGGTGGCTAAATACTTTTCGTTGTTGTTGTTTTGGTGGGAGGATTAGTACACAAAGAAACGAGAACCTAATGCCTGAACTACTAGCTTGGGCCAAAATGTTCAGCTGGACAAACTTCCTGTCTCTGGCAGATGCCAGTAATTCATGGTTAGGGAAGGAGTAGCAGGGCAAAACAAATGTGATCCCTCCCCCATTATCTTCTCTCAGAAATTACAGATTTCTCCTGGAAATTATGTTTTTCCTAAGCAGTAGGTTGTATCCTCACTTTTTTGTTACTGTTGTTTAATAGAATCACAGAATTGTTGAGGTTGGTTGGACTCAATGACCTTAAAGGTCTTTTCCAATAACTCCTGAAGATTACACACACAAACACACTGTAAATTCATCTAGCTCTTTTTCAAACCCACATGTGCCTTGGTGTCTGCATTGTCCTGTGGCGATGACTTCTGCTGCACAGTGTGGAAAAAGTGCTTTGTCTTACTTGACTTTTAAATCTATGACCAGAAGTTTTTGTGTGTTGCCTCCTATTTCTCCTGCCATAAGAAATACCAAATAGGCTTTCCAATTTCACTGTCTCTGAACTGAAGCCCTTCCAATGTTGAATAAAGAGAATAATTGTTTTACACATGATGTTCTTCTTAACCCTATTGTCATAAGACAATAGAATACGTACCATGCTCTCACACATGTTAACTTCTATAGAAACAGTGCTGCTCATCCCTGTGTTGGTATACACAGTTGTTGCATCAGATTCTCTGTGTGATCCCCTTCTCCTCCGTACTGTTGCATGACACACTGCTCTTGTTTTGCATTTGACTTTTTTTCATTTGCAAATGTAGGGTTTTTTACACTTGCTTTGACTGAATCCCCACTTCAGGCTTTTTTCCATCTCTTTGAGAACATTTAAGTTACTCCCGTGAGTGGCCTAGAAGTGTCGGGAGGTGACCCCTGTAGCAACTGCTGCAGGTACTTCCCTTTCCCCCAGCAGCTGCAGCCAAGGATGGCCGGTGGATTTCCAGCTGCTGGGCAGAACATGGTGGGGTTAGATCTGCCTTTTGATTTCTTCTAGGCCCTTCCCAGCAGTGACACAGGTGCTCATGAAAGACAATGAAAATGGCCTCTAAGCCTTCCCTTTGCCTAACTCCTAGATGTATGTAAGCATCCCTGGCTCCAGTAGCTGAGTAACTTGGCTTAAACCATCATCTTCCAGCAAAATTCCTTGCTTGCCTCTCCTCCGCTTCCTCCTGCTCTTCCTCCTCTCTGCTCACTGTGGCTGTGGTCTGTGACTCAATGTGTGGATTCCTTTGCTAGGTATGCAGAAGAACTGGCTACCACGAGGGTCCTCAAACACAGCTCCGAGTCTGCTAATGGAAAATGTGGAGAAAACCTAGCATGGGCATCCTATGACCAACCAGGTAAGCTTTCTTCTCTTGTTGTCTCACAGAACCTGGATAAATGGCTTGTCTCATGTACTTTGGGCTCAGAGCGTCTGGTTGCAAGAGTACTGGCGTTTCTTCTGCTTCAAAAATGCATCCACCACAGCCCAGCCCAGGCTCCATGGGGACAGGATGGTGGTGTGCAGTCACCTACTTGTACTGAGAGCAAGAAGCACATGTAGGCACAGAGAGGGCAAGGGACTGTGGAAGTGAGCTATGTCCCTTTGGAGGTAGGACTTGGCAGCTAGGCTGCTCCATGTGTCTCAGCTGTGGAGTTGTCTTGAGTGCTACTTGTATGTCTATGGGAGGAGAGAGGGAAGCCGTCAATGCCCGGTACTTCACCTTTATCCTTAGTTTGTCCCAGCCAAAGAGAGGGCTGACCACACGCCAGCTGTGGTGAGGAAGGTGGAAAAATGGCCATTGCATGCTACACAGCAGCTCCTGACTGGGGGGCACAAAAAGTGTGAAGGGACACACACCAAAGTGACAGAGGCTAATGTGTTAGACGTCTCTTCTGCTCTGTCAGCAAACAGGCTTTCAGACCTTTTCCATGCCTTCATTTTTGAAGGCAAAAATACTCCATATATTTTCTGATCACAAATGTAACACGTAACTGTCAGCCTTCAGTTTGGATGCCTGAGGAGCTGAATTTTGGCCAGGGTGACAGCCTGTGGTGAGCCCTCAGTCAGAGCGATGTTCAGCAGGCTCTTCCCTCCTGTCTCCTCCAGCAGGCAGGGCTCATGCTTTAGCCTGCTGAGACAGCAGGTGGGATGTATTAAAAGTGACCACTTGCTTGCTTTATTCCCATCTGCCCCCGGAATTTCCAGCGCAGCCTGACAGAAGCTCATTTCTGCAGAATGCAAGCCCTGGTTGAAAGACATGGAAATTTTAGTATGTGAGTTTTAGACCCAGGGACACTGCTTGGTTCCTCTGCAAGTGCCAGCTCTAGTCCCTAGTGGGTACTTTTTTCAGGTTGAAAAAGAAACACGGGGTGGAAAAATAGAATTTGATCTACTCATATTTGGCATTCTGTCCATTGCAAGAGTCTGAGGCAAGGGTTCAGCGCAGCATGGGAAAACACAGATGTATGGCAAAGTTTGCATAGCGGCTATGACTCACTGACTGAGCTTACTTCTTCCTTCTTGCTTGTGTTAATGACCTATGCTCCTTCCCCCCAAGGTTAAAGTCACAGAATTCCCACTTAGAGAGCTGGAAACAAAACGTATGAATCCTTCCATAAATTATATAATGCCTGGGGTTTTTTTGGATCCCTTTTGTTTTCTTCAATGCACTGTTTCCATACATAACTTGCCAGTTTTGAGCAATTTTGTTGCTATTTTTTTATCCACAGAATTGAATGTCTTGCTGAGAAAATTAAGCTACATCCTCTTTTGTTCTGTAAAAGATTTCTACATTTCCTATGTAGCAGGGTCATTCAAAGTACCAGAATGAGAAAACTGGTTCTTCAAAGAAAGTTATTCTCTCATCTGGGCTTAGTCTTCGTCTCTGTGGAACTGGTTCATTCTTCCTCTTTTTTTCATATAGTTCCCTTTGGATAGTTAATTTGTACCCTGCTCAATGAGGCTGAAATTTGTATTAAGGCATCCATTCAAGGGCTTAACAAAGGCAGGCAGTGTCTTCCGGTCTCTTTCCCAGATAAAGCAAAACTCAATAAACCTCCAGCATACTCTGTATTCTCTCTAAAAAAAGAGTGATGCTAGTGTTTATTTTGGCTCTTACTGAGTTCTGTAGTAATGCCAGAAGATGCATTTCTTGTTTCAGAGATTTAAGCTTTCAACTATAAAAGCCTTCTAGTTTCACCCCTCTCCTGGTACAAGAATACCTTGAATTGTATTCGGGATTTTAGAGTTACATAGACTAAAGTTGTCTCTGGAAATATGTTTATCCCTGTAATCCAAGAAATAGTTGACAGCTGTTTCCTCCCTCCAGTCCTGCAGGAGCTGCTCCGTGGCAGACTTGTCTTTGTCTGTGTTCAAATAAGTGAGCTGTCATCTGCCACTAATGCGAGAGACCGCAGCCTGCCTTGGCAGCTGTGGTATGTCAGGCTTCTCAGGATGCCTCATCTCATTTCTCGTGTGTCAAGAGGCCGAAGGCAAGCACTGGATGACTAAATTCTGGCTGGGATGGCTGGTGGTGTCGTGAAGAACGTGCCATGTTGCCTGTGAAAACACTGCAGCTTATGGGCTCTGGAGAGTTCGTAAAAGAAACCCACTGACGTTACCACCCAGATCTGTTATGGGAGGAACCTGGGTCTGCCTACAGGTCAGGACTAGTGGGCAGAGCGGCACGGACACCCTCTGCGCCAGCCCCGAAGGAGCATGCTCTGACTGAGAGCTTGCCTTGATGCATCTCTTGCTGTCTAACTCCAGGGTCATACAGTACTGTTAAATAACATAAAGTAAAATAAAATAAGGACTTGCATGAGTCCTTAAGGCACCTGGAGGACAGGGAGGTCATTTGAGACAGCCAGCATGGCTTCACCAAGGGCAAGTCCTGCCTCACCTCAATAGGACAAGGGGTAAAAGAGGGCAGATTTTGACTAGCTATAAGGAGGAAATTTTTCACAGTGAGGGTGGTGAAACACTGGCACAGGTTGCCCAGAGAGGTGGCAGGTGCCCCATCCCTGGAAACATTCCAGGTCAGGTTGGATGGGGCTCTGAGGAACCTGATCTAGTTGAAGATGTCTCTGCTCACTGCAGGGGTTTGGACTAGATGGCCTTTAAAGGTCCCTTCCATCCAAACTATTCTACGAGGAATGCTGGAAGTAGAGAATTACTTCCAAAAACCATTAGTATGACTGCGATCTAAGTCGATATTTTATTTCTGAGGCAAATTTAAATCTACCTCTACCTTCTTTCCCCTTAGACTGGTGGAAGAAAGGTTGCAATAAGAAAAGATAGAAAAACGTTAGAGGAAAATCCTGAGGCTTGGTGTACTTAATTTTTAAGTAGATCACCATGGTGCTGCCCATCCTTGCACAGAAATGTGTCCTGTGTGATTTTATTAGAATCTTTTCAGCAGCTTACTCAGTGGGATTACTTGAAGATTTAAGGATTCTTTGGTATGAGGAGAAACAAGTAAGGCTGGGCCCAGAGAAATTAAATGTTAGCGGGAGCTGAATACAGTAGTAGGGCTGCCACAGCTTTGTGGCTCCAGTAGTGAGGCTGAGAGTGTATTCCCAGGCTCGCACACACAGACACACGTATACAGCATATGCATGTGTATCTATGCAGGTGGCCACACAAGCAGAGGCAGTTAACATTCCAATGAACAGCACCAGTGGCCTCATCCTGTTCCCCTTTCTGGCTGATCACAGTGAAGTCCATTATTGGAATATAGATAAATAAATAATATATACATTCAAAAATATTTTTTCCCAGGAACGGTTTTAAAAATATATATAAAATTTATATTTTTATAACATCAAATAATATATTATGCATACATATTTCAGTAATGGAAATAAAATTCCAGTGTGGATCCCTGCAGCAGCTGGGCTCAGACACTCAGTCCGCCCAGTAGCTGACCCTGTATCCCAGTCTCCCCATTGCTGGCACCTGGACGTACAAACCCCTGGGGCTGCGTTTCCACTCCAGTTGCCGGTACAGCGCATCTCGCACACGCAGCTCCCTGGCCGTCAGCCAGGACCCGCCTTGTCCCTGCGGTGGCCATGCACTTCTGTTAGCGACTCCTCCCAGACCGCTTCGCCGGCTGGCCAGCTAGTCCAGCTAGTCCAGCTTGTGCTTTGCTAGTGCCCACAGACTCGCACTACTGCTCCAGCTGCTGGCACCACAGACACCCAGGCCCCTGCAACCCTTGGTCTGGTACCACTTGTTGGCACTCAGACCCCCCACAGCCACACAGAGTAGAGCTCCTCACCCAGGAGAATAGTTAGAAATGCAATTTAATGAGACAGCAGGACAACTGATGAGATGCAGCGCATGGCCAGGCAAGAGTACTGACGCCTGTTTACATGCAGTGGCCACTTTTTGTCTCTCTACCCTTCAGAGAGTGGTATCAACAGACGAACTTTACACCAGGTCTGTTAGTCCTGTGTATGGACTGACCTCATACGGCCAATCCTCTGACCATATGGGGCAGCTTCAGGCACAGTCAGTGTGGCCGCATTACTAGCTCATAGCCTGGGTAAATAAAAAGAAATCACTATGCTGATTCTGGATTTAGTCTTGGGCGGAGCTATATCTGAGTACTAATTCAAGGATTGTTTTACCAAGTTTTTGCGTGATGTAGATATGTCCGGAGAGTCATGGTACTGATGAAACTCACTAGAGCAAGATTCAGCCTGTTCCAAAATGAACATCTAGAAAGTCTAACCGAGCAGGTCATCAGTCAGCTATCGCTAGGAGAAGGGTGGAGTTGGACTATGTTTCCATAGAGAAAGTGTTGAAACTGCGAATGTGGTTTACAGCAATGCAAACAGGAAGGATATTTTAAAAAAATAGCAATCTACTAATTGGTTCTGCAAGGGGAGCAACAGAAGAGAAGCTGCAGTGCTGACTGTAGGACAGATCTGCACGCTTTTAGATAGAAGTAAACTTCAGTTATTTCTGCAAGTAATCACAAATGAGGGGTGGGAGTGAGATTTCTTTTCTTTCCTTCTGATTGAAATGCATTTTGAACAATAACCAGCTCCTGTTTTGGGGGGTGGCTTTTGGGGATGTGGGAACTGTTTTAAATGCAATTCAATTCAAATGCAAGGGAAATGGACACTAAATATAACGGCATCACTTATTCCAGTTCTGAACCAGCAAGTCTGAGCATGCAATTGCTACTAAAGCAGCAAAATTGCTGCTAAAGAGCTCAGTGCTCTGCTGACCCCTCTGCTGTTCTCTCTCAGGTCGTTTTCTGTAGGCCCTGGGGAGCCTGGTGGGCTTCCTGGGCTCAAATCAGAATTTTCACATAGTCCCCTGTGTATCAGCTGTCACTTTCAACACTGGTTTGGCTTGTGTCCCAACACTGCATTGTTTACTGCTCCCCAAGGGGCAAAGAATAAGAAGAAAAGTATTTCAGAAGAAAGAGAGTGTGTTTAACCACTAGGTACCTGCCTGTCTTCTCGCATGGTCATAACTTCCACGTAGGAACCCCCTCATCTCCTGAGGCATATGACCGATACAATTCATTCTCTTCACTTCCAGGACACTTCTTCAACATGATTTTAAGACAGAGTCTGTAAAAAGTTGCCTCATCCTTTGGTCACCTTCTGTTTTGCCGGGAACAAGTCAGTCTTTAATTTCTCGCAGCCTATGATGCAATGACTCCTTCAATTCAAGGAGGATGACAGCAATGCCATATAATGATAACCTGATCCTGCACATGAATAATGAAGTATAGCTATCAGCTTCTAGGCTTTCACTGCCCAGCTGCAATAAATTGCAAGTTTTCATCCCTGAAGGCTGGGAATTAACACATCATAGATTAGATTGTGCTACCCAACTATGCCCGTTGTTTTTGATGTACAGGATTGAGGTATTCTTACCTGATGCCATTGCCATCTCCCTTGAATTAAAGTGTTATGAAATTGTCATATGATGGTATTCTGTAAATTAAAAAAAAAGATTACAAAGAGATACTGTGTTTATCAAAACTTCCATTGCAACATTTCAATTATGGAGATTTTAAGTTCTTGTCAGGTGGAGCCTAGGTACACTTCTTAGAGCTACAGTATCAGCACCTGTATCAGGAATAGTGTGGCCAGCAGGAGTAGGGAAGTGATCGTGCCCCTGTACTTGGCATTGGTGAGGCCGCACCTTGAATACTGAGTTCAGTTTTGGGCCCCTCACTACAAGAAGGACGTTGAGGTGCTGGAGCGTGTCCAGAGAAGGGCAACGAAGCTGGTGAGGGGTCTGGAGCACAAGTCTTATGAGGAGCGGCTGAGGGAACTGGGGTTGTTTAGTCTGGAGAAGAGGAGGCTGAGAGGAGATCTTATCGCTCTCTACAACTACCTGAAAGGGGGTTGTGGTGAGGTGGGTGTTGGTCTCTTCTCCCAAGTAACTAGCGACAGGACAAGAGGAAATGGCCTTAAGTTGTGCCAGGGGAGGTTTAGATTGGATATTAGGAAAAATTTCTTCACTGAGAGAGTGGTCAGGCATTGGAACAGGCTGCCCAGGGAGGTGGTGGAGTTGCCATCTCTGGAAGTGTTCAAAAAATGTGTGGATGTGGCACTTCAGGACATGGTTTAGGGGACATGGTGGCGCTGGATTAAGGTTGGACTTGATGATCTTGAAGGTCCTTTCCAACCTAGTGATTCCGTGATTCTGTGATTCTGTGATTCTGAGTAAGCAGAGTGGGGATGACTTTCTCTTGAATTGCTCTTTATGCTGTGTCACCCTGATATGGGTGACATGGGTAAAAATGGAGGGAGTGAAGTGCTGGTAGCAGTGGGGAATGCAGTCCTACATCTGTAAAAATACTACTTACATAGTATAGTCACTTAAGTACTTGTACACACAAAATACACGTGCTTCATAAGATCTGACTGCAGTCACATTATGTACTTCTGTTCCACCCAACTTGCCACAAACACAGCTAAATCCTTCACAGCTTTGAAGTCTGGGGGGGGACAGGATGATATGTTGGGGTGGGTTTTTCTTTTTCCCTTGAATTGCATAAAGATCGCTCTTTGCACGTTTTTCAGTCTTCATTTTAGCTTTAGTATGAGTAGCAAATGAACAAGTATTTTATGAGCATTGCAGACTTCAGCTGTAAAACAGGTCTATGGGGTTTGTTGTCTGGCACAGGGAGAGCAGGGAAAGAAGGAACCTACTGTTATTCCTGAAACATTTACTTTGGGAAGCAAGAGAGGTTTTGCTACCTTTTTAGGTAGAAAACATAAATTGTCTCTACTAAGACAGCACCATTCCTAACAAGCAGTGTGGCATAGATAAGTTCACAAACCTCTCAAGAGATGGCATTTCATTCAATATTTTCTTTTTGGTGACAGCTCTGACAGCCAGCTTGCCAGGCTAACAATGCCATCCTCTTAGCAGACTGTGCTCATAAAGAAACTGAAGTTTCTCAAGGACTTAGCAGCTCAGTGTCTGACTTTTAGAACAGTGCATGTTTAAGACTTTTTGCCGCAAAATAGCAAGATATGAGTCATTGCTCTTCTGCAGCCAACAGTCCACCAGGGACTAGAGCTCTTCATGACAGTAGGCTTAACAGCATTGGCAGCTTGCTATGAAATCAACTGGCCTTGCGTTATACTTCCTGGAATGCTAAGCAGAAATTTCATTATCGATGTAGCTCAGGGAAAAACCTGCTCCCTTTTTCTCCCTCATTGTTTGACACAAGAATTTCCTAACAACCAGTAATGGAAAAGAAGTAACACTTGACTTTTGAGTACATGGCCTCTGCAAGTTCTGGTCTGAGCTCCTGCCCTTTGTGCCGCCTGTTCCACTGGGTCCACTGTAGATTGTCAGAATCTCCTCCTTTCTATCAGGTTCCTTAACTGGTCAGCAGAAAACAAGGAAGGATTATTTCTTTGGCAAACATGAACCTTAGAGACCCACAGGCGTGTAATGCTACATCACTGCCCATAGTCATAGTCCTTATACAGCTGTGGTCAGTGAAAGCCTTTGATGAACATGCTGGACACAAGGACTTCCACCTAGCAGCAGCTCCTTGGCGTGTATATTTGAGGTGTATGGCTGTAGTACCCCAAGTTAGAATGCCTCAAAGTGGACATCCCCAATGGCTCAAGTGCCAAGTAAGAACCACTAAAAATAAATGTGCTCAGCAATATAAAGTACTAAATGCTGATGAGAACATGGAAAACTAGAGGATGTCAGAAGTGTCATTTTTCTTTGGTTTGCTTGGAGCTGTAAGGGGATATCTTCATACACCTGCATCCAGAGGTGGGAGGCCTCCCTGTAGAAAAGGTCCCTGTGTCCTTTCGCTCCAAAAATCTGGCAAGGTTTACTTAAGTCTTTTCAAATATGTTCCAAGAGGGAGGAGCTGCTGAAAGCTGTATGTAGAAGCTTAACGACAGGAGCACTCATCCAAGGTGAGGGAGATGTGTCTTTGCTACCTTCCAGGCTGAAAGTTACAGAAGGTTGTGGGAAGAAAAAAATGTAAACTCAGTGTGTTAAATTGCCAGATGATTTCTGCGCCAACTTAATCTAAATGTTGTGCCACACAGACCTCTTGTCCAAAAAACTTGTCCAAAGTTTTTCCTGACTTCAACGGTGTAAAGTTTTAACTGCAGGCAAGAATTGATGGGGGGTCCTGTTTCCTGCTCTATCGGTGATAGTACAGCACTCTTCATCAGCTCTGTCCTACCTGACGAGCACCTTGCTGCAGACATCTTCCCTGAACAGGGTGAACTCTACCTGGTACTACAGCTGTTTCGTGGGTCGCCTGCCCAGGCTTTGGGTCACACAGTCCCTGGCACTCCAGTGGAGGAACTGACGGACTGTGTTCGCGTCGAGCAGAACTCGTCACTGATGGCACTGATGGCATGAGATGCTTAACAAAAAGCATCGCACTAATTAGTAACTGAGTAGCAAGAGCTATTGCAAAACAATAAATATTTGGTAAGTTACATGTACTGCCATGTTACCTGCATTTCAAAAACTCCTTTCAGTAAAAAGACGTTTTCTCTATCTTTCTAGAAGTTCTTGCTAGCTGTTAACAGAAGATATTGCCATCCAGGCTATAAGTGAGTGACACTTCTGTGTTTATGTCATGATTCCACATCAGATTTCTTTTGTCTTTCAGGAAAGGATGTGGCTGACAGATGGTACAGTGAAATAAAAAATTACAGCTTTCAAAATCCAGGGTTTTCTTCTGGGACAGGTAAGTTCAGACTGGGCACTGTTCCTTCAACAACACAGCTTTTATTTTAAGAAATGAGCTAGCCAACTTGTTTTGGTATTTTTCAAAAAAGTACTTTTATTTCCTAGGGAAAAAAAATAGAGGGAAAAGATACTAGAATTTCCTCAAAGTTTTATGTTAGAAATTCACAAAAGGGTAAAAGGAAACTGAGAAATGAGGAAGTAAGTAAAATTTGTGGTTTTTTTAATATTGTATCTTTCCTCCAAAGTTTTTAAGAGGCAACTTGTTTTTAAAAGGCAACTTATTTTTAAGGGAAATTAATTTGTAGTAAATACTAAACTGGAATTCTATAGGTGTCTTACTAAATGTATTATGCTGTTGTTTACATTGACGTATCTTCTACAAGTTATATCACTCCAATCACAGAGATAACTTCAGATATAATTTGGAGCTCAGCCACAGGCCATTGACTATATATTGACAATCTGGTGTTGAATGAATGGAAGAACATTGTTCCTTGAATAATACTCAAGCAAGAGATATACCCAAGCTTGTTTCAGATGAAGAAAATCATGTTTTTCCCCCATGGGGTGTGTATATGTATAGAGGGTACAACTGACGGAGCAGCACAATGACTATTACAACTGGGCAGAAGCAGACACAAAACCAGTGTTATTCTGAATAGTTGCATATGTAGATACATGGGGGAGTATGAGATGGTCAAAGCAAATGAATAATTGTCACTGTCAGAACTGCTACTCTGCAGGGAGTGAAGACCATGATTTCTTTGTTGAATTTTATATCAGATACTCATCAAACTACTGCTTTCATGGTTCTCTTACTAGGTATTCTTATTTGGATATAGGATGTGGAAATGGGAATAGTAGTGTGGAACCAGAGCAGATCAGGCTCTTTTGAGACAAAATGCTAAATGTAGTTTTGTTTTCATGTCCTTAGCTTGTTCTCTTGCTAGAGAAAGAACAGTTTTGTATTGTTCTTTCTTTCCCCACCTCTCATGTGTTAATGGGAATGTTACAGGTTTAGTACCTGTCATGGTTTAACCTCAGCTGGCAGCTCAGCCCAACGCAGCCGCTCACTCACTCCCCCCGGTGGGGTGGGCGAGAGAATCGCAAGAGTAACAGTGAGAAAACTCATGGGTTGAGATAAAGACAGTTTAACAGGTAAAGCAGAAGCCGCGCACGCAAGCAGAGAAAAACAAGGAATTGATTCACCACTTCCCATGGGCAGGCAGGTGTTCAGCCATCTCCAGGGAAGCAGGGCTTCGTCTTGCATAAAGGTTACTTGGTAAGACAGACACCATCACTCCGAACGTCCCCTCCTTTCCTTCTTCTTCCCCCTAGTTTACATACTGAGCATGACGTCGTATGGTATGGAATATCCCTTTGGCCAGCCTGGGTCAGCTGTCCCGGCTGTGCCCCCTCCCAGCTCCCCGTGCACCCCCAGGCTGCTCGCTGGCAGGCCAGCACGAGAAGCTGGACAGTCCTTGACTGCTTAGCGACAACCCAAAACATCAGCACATTATCAACATTATTTTCATCCCAAATCCAAAACACAGCACTATACCAGCTTCTATGAAGAAAATTAACTCTATCCCAGCTGAAACCAGGAGAGTATCTAAAATGAACGCGTATGTTTATCTCTCCCTCTCCAGGTCACTTCACAGCAATGGTTTGGAAGAACACAAAAAAGATGGGTGTCGGAAAAGCATCTGCTAGTGATGGCTCTACATTTGTGGTGGCTAGATATGACCCAGCTGGAAATGTAGTAAATCCAGGCTATTATGAAGAAAATGTCCTTCCTCCAAGAAAATAACTTTTTTTTTTAAAGGTAGTCGTATTGCTTAATGACAGTTGAGCCTGGATTTGGACTTAACAGTGTTTGAAATGAAGTACAATTCAATGAAATTTCCTGTTTGATACTGCTGTTCACTTCTCATTACAGAGGAAGCAATTACATGTTGCTTGAGTCAATCTGCACATTAGGTCCCTGTTGTTTCTGAGGGGGCTTCAGTCTATTTGAGGATGAAGTATATGCAGCATTTCTGAAGGGTAAATTTTATAAGTTGGGTTTTTTAATAATTTGCATGAACTCTGTGTCAGCATGTGAGTAAGCACATGTTGGATATCTTTTTTTAAACAAGCAAATTTATAGCTTTCTGTAAACTGAAGATACCAGCTTGTAATTATATCATGTACTCCCAGTTTTCCAGTATTTTTAATAACTGTAACTTCTTTGCTCTATCTATACCTCTTGCTACTATGGGGCCTTCTCTTTGCAGATGGAACATATGCAAAACTTCCCATATGAAAGGTACACATGTAAAATGTAGTGGCATTCAGACCTATATGTTTTTATTAAGAGGATCTCACGGAACACTAAAATGTTGCTGGCAAAATTGTATCTGTCAAGCAAGCCATAACTAACGTATAACCCGAAAGCTATTAAAATTGTTTAAATCCCAGTATTATATTTCAGGTGCTAATATTTAAAATCTATTTGAGTTGAGTGTATTTTAAGTTCAAACCCCATCTTACAGTTTACAGTATCTTTACATTGTCTTATAATCAAATCATTTACTTCTGTTACAGGAAAGTAAGATGCTACTGTTTCTCTTCTCTGCACAAAAAAAGTTTCTTTGATGGAGCACATTGGATTTTATTGCTCAATATTATTTTTATTTCCTAAGGAATATCTTCTGCAGGTGTCATGCTATACAGAAAATAACAGTCCCAAATCATCTCGTCTCCTTTAATAATGTCACAGTAGGAGGTATTCACATGTTCATAATTAAGAGACGTTTACTTTTTGTTCATATCTTTCAATAATAGTAAAAATATTCCACATGCTGGATTGATGCCTTGAAAAAATTCAGATTGAATTTCCTTAAAATCAAGCAGGCAAAAATTCCGAGGATGCTTTTCCCTCTTATCAAATGTGGATTGGGCTGTTTTGGCCAGGTTCGTACGCTATGCTTCAATTTGGGATTTTCTTTTCTTTGTAAATGTTTGACTTCTGCTGAGATTCTGTATGCCAGAATGTGGTTCATGAAGAGTGCCATTACAGAAATACTTCTTTTTGTTTACACAGTTGTAATAAACTGCACTGTTAACGGCTTGGTTATATGTCACTGTGATGCTGTATGTTACAATCTTTTTGCTGTAACCAAGAATTTAACATTTATAATGAACATCTGAAAAGTAAATATTTTTGAATATGAATTACTCAATCCATTGCTGTTACCTGAGTCTTTGTTGAATAATCTCCAAATTTTATTTCCAGGGTATTAACATATGACATTATTACTTTTGCAACATGCAGCAAAAAAAAGCAGCAAGTATTGTAGTCCAGGAAAGAAAGAGAACTTCTAAGAAATGATAAATCATACAGCAGATCGTACATCATCCCTTTAAACAAAGATTGAGCTAATGCTTGAAGCCAAAGCTTTTTCTCTCTTGAACTCCTGCTTTGTCTCTCGTTTCATTTCTGCGGCTCCCTCTCTCGGTTGACGTGTTCTCAGTAAAGAATACCCACTCGACTCCCACTCGGACGTGTGTGTTTCAGTAACTGCAGTCTGTGGCCTTCCCCTCTTCAACTCTCAGCTGACAAATGTTGCAACTCCAAACAGGCTAATGTTTTTTGTGCAGTGCATTAGCATCCCCAAGAATGAAAACAGGACTTTCTAAAAAAAAAAAAAAAAAAGGCTTGCTGCAACTGACATAAAAGTAAAAAAAAAAAAAAAAGGCTTGCTGCAACTGACATAAAAGTAAAAGCTGATATTAAATATATTAATGGTATATTAAAATATTCTGGTTTTTCCCAATGACATGGCTGCTATTGGCCCTAGAATTCCTTGAATGGTTGGTGTAAAACTGTCTGTATCTTAGTTGAGTGAGTCAAGTCAGAGTTTTTCTCTGCTGCCACCTCAGTTTTATTTTAATGTCAGAGAGAACTGGGAAGGTAGGTAAAAAGAGGATAGAACAAAAATAAAGCTTGTAGTTATCTTTCTTTAAAATGATAGTGGCAAGTGAACTTCCAGAGCTTTTTAGACTGAGCGTTTTGAGGAGGCATCAGAGGTAATCAAACATGGAAGAAGCACAAAGTCACTCAAATAAAATCGATGCATGCTTCATCCACTCCACAGAGAGTCCACGCAAGTAAGTATGACTGTAACAACTGAAAAAACCCTGTCAATTTAATTCTTCATGACCCAAGATCATGATGTTGATGATTTCTGCAAATGAATTCTGGCTGCACAGTAGACCGCGGCATACGTAGGAATCCAAATGCAAAGGGAAGGGTAATGTTGCTGATGTGACTCACCCAGAAGCCATATGATTTTTTGGAAGTGTACACCAAAACCTGACTTACCAGCCAGCCGTATTAAAAGACTCAGTGTAGGTGTATTGCTTCCCTCCCCACCACATCTTGGAGAGCTGTGAGGTGGCAAAGAAAGTTCATCTCCTGTCATGTTAGAGCACAACAAGGTGTTTAAGAGCTTCCTCAGCAGGGTAGTATACATAAAGTCACATTTGCCCTGGGAATAAAGAAAAGGCTGATCTGACAGCTCTGATACCAGAGGAAAATACCTATCTTTAGAGGCCTACAGATGGTTTCTAAGGTCTTTTTGCAGCAGGAGGAGGAGGAGGAGGAGGAATTCTAGCTGGTCTGAGGCTTCATTCCCAGTCTTCTGTGTTAAATAATAGCGAAACACTTAGGGAAGAACTGGGTCTGGTCTTAAAAAAGGGCTAAAAAGTGAAGCCTGCATTAGATGCATTTTAATTTGCCAACTTCCCTCCTTTATCTTCTTCCCAAAAGGACAAAACCCGGGCAATTCCTTCTCCAAAAAGTAGGAGACGACATTGAGAAGTGGTAGAAGTACTGTTACAAGACCACAGATCAGACAGAAAGTCGCATCCCATGAACAATAATAATAATAAGCCCATGGGCAACAAAGATGCTAGCGCTTGGCTGAAGTCTTGCAAATTGTACTTGGAAATACTTTGCTTTTTGGGAGCTCAGCCACTCTACTTGTCTACAGCTTTAATTTTTCAGGTTGATTTGCCTCCAACAAAGTGGTTGACTTGATTGGGTGGACTGAAGAGAAGTCATGTTAGACTGGCGGACTGCTGACCTGCGGGCTTTTGTGGAGTGTCAAACGTGCCCTAAGGATGTTTTTAGCTTTTGTGGGTATCTCTGACTTTGATAGTCTTTTTTTCTCTGCCTTATTCAGTTTTTAAAGGCACTTTTCTACGTGACTGGTTTTAATGCTAATTTGAGATGTCTTTTCAGCATCTGCTTTCTTACCTTCCTAAGATATCTAAGCATCTGACTGCAAAAAAGCCAGGTATAACTTCAGCTGAGGTATTGGAGATCTTAAGCTTAAGAAAATAAAGCTTTTAAGAAGGCAAAGTGCTCACTGCCATTTCGTTTGCCTCAGGGTATGATCGTTGTTTTGATCTGTATTAGAAAGCCCAGAACATGGTAATGTGAACAAAGGCACAGACCATCCCGGTCTATTGATTACAGACACCAATGTCACTGGCCTTGTGGTCGCAGTACAAGCCAGTGCCACATCTCCTCTACACCAGAGGCTTTGTGAAGGAAGGGCTATGTGTAACATGGCAACTGGAGGCTGTCTGACCCTGAGTGGAAAAGGGGCTTGAGATGACACGAAGAAAGCCAATAAGCCAAAGCCACCTCCCTCCCTCGTTGAACCTGGCACCAGAAGTCTCAGAAAACTCTGTTTCTAGGGAGAACGCAGGAAGAAGTCAGGCATTAGCCTGCTCCAGTTATTACATGGTAGGAAAGTAAAGTTTGAAAATGACATCATTATTTTTGTCTCCTTCACACAACCTAAAGACCAAAAACCTGTCTGCATGTCCCGTATCACAGTGAACTTCTGCATCCTTGTATCATGTATCATCTTTCCCAAACCATAGCAGAAGGAGGTGAGTTTCAGTTGACTTTCAGCTATCTCTTTGCCTCCCTGGGGGACATCACGGGTTAATTTCTGCTCCCCAAAGCTCTGCACACCAGACTGTGGGTGGAGATTATACTTCTTGTGGCAGAACACAGAACAGGAGTTGCACTAGGCTTGGGATTTTCTATTCAGTCAGCCCAAAGCAAGTCACAAGCCAGAAAATAATCTGCTGGTTTAAGCTGCTAAGGAAGCCCTTTGTGAAATGGATTAAATGCCGAAAGCCAAGGAGGGCCTGAGAGTCTCCAGCAATGCCTGGGTTTAGAGTTCCACTTCCCCCCCTCTGGAGGCATGCCCTGATGGTGGGTACCCCTGCCACCCTCCTGGGAGGAGTGCCATCCCTGAGCACCCATATGCCCCAAATAATGGCCTGGGGGCTGACTGATCCCCTTTCTGTTGCATTCCTACCCATACACTTCATAGTTCCTCTCCTCCTTCAGAGAGTGTAGGGTCTTCTAGTTGAGTTCACCCTTATATGACCTAGCAGCCACTGTAAATCTACCTGACAAGGCTCCTATTCTGAGCTGGTTTACCTTCTTGAGCAGTGCTGTCAGGGTCCTCCATGTCCTCTAACAAGAAGCTTTAAGTTCTCTCCTTTTGGTCAAAAATGAATTTATCTGACTTTCCTGTCTGGGAGAATTCTGAGCAAGATAGGACTGCAAGAGTTTTGACATGGATGCAATGAAATGCAGTTGGCTTTCAGTCCTATCAGGTGAACTGTAAAGAAGTAACAAAGAAAAAGGAAACATGGATTGCATAGACAACGTGCAGACTAGAATCTGACACCTTATTTAACAGCAACCTAGGAAAAGCTGTAAAGAGGTCTGTGGAGAGCAAAAGTCCATGAAAGCACGGCCACGATGCAGCGGCTGCAATGGCTTGGGGCAGCCTGCCTGGGCAAAGCTGTGCTGAGAGGTCATCAAAACCCAGACTAGGCTTCATATCTTGAAAGTCTGTGCACTTTCAGCACAACTTCTCCCCTTACCCATCAGCTCTGGGGCGCTCACTGATGTGTCAGGCGGTTGTCCATTTTTTTGGGACAACCATGAAGGCCCCTTTGCCCTCATCTGCCTCTGCAGGGCCGCAGTCTCCCCTTTCTTCCTCATCCTCTGGTGCCAGGGTGGCAGGGTAGCGGCTGGGAGAGCTGGAGCGGTGGGGACGCCCAGGCCGGCATATGCCCGCTAGTCCTGCTGCCAGGCCCAGCGAGGCCTGTAAAGCCCGGGGGCGGGATGGTGCGGGCTGGCAACAGCAAGTGCGGAAGCATTAAATATCCCCTCTCTCCGTTAAGGCTGGCACAGCTCTAAAATACGGTTAACGCAGCGTGTGGCTCTGCTGCCATGAGCGGGGCGGGGGGGTCCTCTCTGACAGATTTCTGTCAGGGTCTTTTCTCCACTTCTGTTTCAACCCCGGACGTTTCGTCAGAGACTTACTTTGTCTTTTTTGATGACTTCCTGCCCGAACCTTTTGAAGGGACGTCCGATTACAATTTTCACACCCCTCCTCGACACCCCTTTGGCGTGGGTGCCCGCCCGGGCCCGGCGGCCCGCCTGAGGCGGGGCTGTTTGGGCGCCGAGCGCCGGCGGGCGGCAGGTGGCAGCGTCGCTCCGCCATTCCCGCGCGTTCCCGCCCACTCGCCTCGGCCGTTCCTCCGTGGGGTAACCGCCCCCCAGCTTCTGCCGAGCCCTGCCGCCCGTGCCGCCAGAGCTCTTGCTCTAAGCCCAATTCTGAATGTTCTTAGTCCCGCGGCTCGATTATTGCATGCATTAAAAATTGTATAAAATCAGGCTGGGTTGGTTTGGTTTGGTTGGGATTTTTTTGTTTGTTTTGTTTTGAGTGTGGGTTTTTTTTTTTTTCTTGCATGAATTTGACTGAAAATGTAATCTGGCAGGGATTTAGCCGAGCCCATACAAATACAGAGTCGCGTAAAGTGAACCGGTGAGTGGGTTTATATTCCGTCCTTTTCTGCTAGGCCCATCTGCTAGGCCCAGTCTCCACCTACCGCTGCCTCAAACGCTGCAAGCTGCGGGGCGGCCGCTCTATCCCCGCCTGCACCCAAACTTCCCGTAAAACATTGACTCCGGGAAACAAAGTAACGGCCAGGGAATTTCTGACGTGAAAAGCTTGCATTTGTTGACGTGTCCTGGCCGGTACAATTCTCAGAGATCCGTGCAGTACTGACTGGAGCGCTGAACATCCGCCCTGCCCGTGGGCACCGAGGGACGGTGCTGGATGCCCTCGAGTGTACTGGCTGGGGAGTGTGAAGGTGCGGGCAGAGGAAGGAGAGAGAGGACAGATCTGTGGCCACAGCCCCAGAGGGAATGGGGGCTGGAAGGCTGCTTCACAGCGGCTTTGGCTGTGTGTTCTCTGGATCTGTAGCGCTTGCTCCCATCTGTGAGGAAGCGATGTCCTGCCTGGCCACCCAGGGGATGTAGATGGCTTCCCCTCTCCTTCCGCCTCCACTTTTCTTCATTCCCCCACATTTAGGCTTTCTGCAAAGTAAAGAAGAAACCCCCGGCAACAGTGAGTTGGTTATTAGCGGGGGTATTGCCAAGAAGGGGTTCACGTGCCTCATGACTCTGGCAAGTCACTCCATACAGCTATCTATCCCATGTGCTTCTTCCAAGAAACAAATAGCTTACAGTGCCTCCCACTCGTCGTGCACAGGCTGTCTCCTCTTACAAGTGTCAGTACGAAAGCTATGCCAGTTTAAGAAGTATGGGAGGGGCTTTTCCCCCCATCCTTCCATCACAGGTGCATTACCAAGTGCCTCGCTCCAGAGTCATGTTGTGGAAAATGTGCTGAATGCTGCCAATGTTACAGCATCTACACTAGAAAGTATAGGGAAAGCTTTACATGAATTGTTTCTCCAATAATCAGGCTATTTCTCTCCTACATTTGATAACTAGTGATATATCACATCCCTTTTGGCTGCTCGCCCGCTTCCCTTGGCAAGTGCAGAGCTTGCATATAAAGCTCCAAGAGTCTTATTCAATTATTTTGGTTTGTCCTTTCTCTCCCTTTCTTGGTTGGGAATTGCTAGTGAACACAGTGCCTTCAGGCTGTGATTTCCTGTTGCATACTTTCTGAAACCATGTGAGGGATTGTTCTTCTTGAGCTTCCCAGGGCCCTGCTACAATTGAACTTGTCTCATTACCAGCCAGATATAACCTTCAGCTTCTTGCCATCCTTTTTCTCTTGCAGTTCAGGATTGTTTTATTATCCCCTCCCAGGGTTTGAACGCTAATATGGGCCATGAATTCTCTGAAGGTAGGTGGCACGAGTTCATCTGGGCTGTCACAGAAGAGAGGGCAGGAAGAGAGGGCTCTGAGCACTACAGATCATAGAATTATAGAATCATAGGATAGTTTGGGTTGGAAGGGACCTTTAAATCTCATCTAGTCCAACCCCCCTGCAATGAACAGGGACATCTTCAGCTAAACCAGGTTGCTCAGAGCCCCGTCCAACCTGACCTTGAATGTTTCCAGGGATGGGGCATCTACCACCTCTCTGGGAAATCTGTGCCAGTGTTTTACCACGGATGCATCATAAAAGCTTTATATGGTGCTTATATCCTAGACCAGGGCCTACCAAGCGATGGTCTAGGACGCAGCGATGACTGTTCATGACTGCGTACCACCCTTACACTATTCTCAGTGAAGAGATGGTTTGGTAGACAGAAGTTATTGAGAAATTCCTAGGGTTGAAGGTGGATGTTGGCCCGAAGAATACAGGAGGATTGAAAAAAAGTCAGCAAACCTGCAAAGGATCATTCTGTGCATGTCTGGCTCATGCAGTGGAGCGGACTGAGCAGATTGCCAAGCTGTACCTGAACCGAGTAAAGGACTCTAACCCAGGGCCAGAAAGAGGATTCAGCAAAGCGGAGTTGATTTTGGCAGACCTGTGTACCAATACACCCTGCCTACCGCACAGACAGCTGAAAGGTGCATTGTGTCAGGGAGCATGATTATACTTTCTGGAGTCTGCCTTATACCTGAATGAAGCAGTGCTCATGGCAGAGTATGCAGGTCTGTTTTTATGAGCTTCTCTCTTAGTGAGCTTGGCTGCTTATTCTCCCACTCTCCTGGGCATGGTGCTTCAGAAGTTTGTGGGACCATGCTCTAGCCTGTAGAAGCTTCACTAGGAAGAGTCAGGCTGAAGGTGATACTTTCCTTCTTTTCTGAGGACTACGTTAGAAAAAGGCAATTTATGACTGCGTTTGTGGAGCTGGGCAACTATCTGAATGCTGATGGTGAGTTCCGTGCCCTGGTTTCATGCAGTTTAAATGGCCTGGAGTGGTCTCTAGAGCTTTGAAATTTCTTCTGGCTCCTGAGAGATCCCCTCCCTGAAACTGCAATAGGCACTGTAGCACTGTCAGGGTCTCCTGTCAGTTTGGGTGAGAAGAGGTATTGTCATGAATTCCCACAGGCACCATGGTCTCCTGGATGCTCTGAGGGAGGCTATGGTATTCAGAGCTTTGAAAGATCAGAAGCAGCTTGAATGCTCATCGTTCTTTTCTTCAGCCTCTGGACTACAGGCTTTGTCCTGTGGAAAGGGACAGCTTAATATTGCTGTGCCTCTACAAGCTAAACCAGGGTCTGTTTGCTGGCGTGCTACCTTTCACGCAGCATCTCTGTCCCTCCTCCTCTCTCAAATAATAGGATTAATGAGCAGAACTGAGTATTTGTGTTTATGTATAAAAACTGCCATGCATTTATCAAGGATGTGTCCAAAAGCTTTACAAAAAGAAGACAAAAAAAAAAAAATTTCTTGCCTCTCTCTGTCTTGTAAACTTGTATAAAACTGAATACAAGAAAAACTCAGTGATTTCTTCTGCCTCATTGTAACTTGCATTTCAGTATGCCACTGTACTCAGCAAAATGTATTGTAAATGTTGGTAATTGTTTCTCTACTCCCATCACAATAGCTGAAGGGTTAAAACTGCTAATGATCTTTCCAACAGACTAGCTATTTTTCAGCTGCTCACTGAGGCCATTAATCAACATACCCAAGACTGCTTGAGCAACATTTACTAGCAATTAACCTATGGTTATGGGAATATTTTACATATCTATTCTAGTCTGCACATCAAATAAACGATGTATCCTAACACTGTTTTTGCTAATTGAAAAGACTAGAAAACAAAAGTTCTCAGACCTACACGGACCTGCTTGATATGAGAAAAGAGGGCATCCAATATGCTGGAAAAATGTTACATTAAATCTTTTCCCAGACTGCTGAACATTAACTGAGCTCTTCCTTTCCACTTGCTTTTCCTAACATTTAGATGACAGAACAGACATTTGAGGTGTGTTGCAGTTGGTTAATGTTTATTTTTAAAGACCTATTGAAGGACTCCCTTGGGAAGAAAAGGAGATGTGTATGTGTTCTCCTGACTTTTACATTATGACATTTTTTCTCTGTTCTTGTTCCTCAAGCACTGAATAGTCGTATCACCTCAATTTTCGCTAGCCAGATGTAGGACCAAAATATTTCTAATGTTACTTCAGTGGTGTCAGTGACGTTACATCTGGGGTAATCTTGACCTCTAGTATTTTCTACTGTCTACAAGGTTTATCTGACTGGCAAATATACTGTGTGGTTTAATGGAGTTTCTTTACATTGCAGAAGAAAGGAAACAGGAAAGTTAGCAAGAAATTGAAGGAGACAGTTTGCCTCCAAAATTATTGCAGGGGACTTTTCTGGTTTGTAGTACTTGGCAAGATGGCAAATTAAAAATGTCAAAAGGAATGAACATACACTGTAATCAGCGCTGGTGCAGTGTCCTAGGTGCATTGATATGACTGCATAGGACTGGTTATCTCCCATCCTAGCATCCACTGGCAGTTCTATATGGAGATGGTCTAGAAGCCTTAATGTTGGCTAAAGCTAAGGAATGTGTGATCAGAAGCAGCTTAGGAGGACGTGCACCAATGGCCGCCCTGCATGAGCACGCCCGCTGCTATCAACCTGAGTGAAAAAAATGAGGCTGCAGCAATGAAGGGAGACTTGTCTATGTGGAAAAGAGCTGTTTTCATGTGTACACACTTCTGCTGGCTGTATTTCAGGAGTGCAAGAGGAAATAATGCCGTCCTCTAGTACACCTAGTAGTAGTTTTGGATCCTAGAAGCAGAGGAAGGGCTTGTAAAATAAATTGATTACCTGCTATGCTTTACAGCCTGTTTGCATCACTGATATCTACTTTTTTTACATTTAAGATAGGAAGATAGTAATAAACTTATTACTAAAGTATCAACAGCAGAATTATTTTCTTCTCTTGTGAACCCAAAGTTTCATGTCTGATGTCCATTGTTCTTCACCCCAGACCCTGCAGGGAATGTCTTGTCTCAGGTTAGACCGAAATTCAGCATTGCCAATTTTTGCAGCATTTATCATTCAGCCATGCAATTCTAATAGGCAGGACTGTGAGGGAAGCCTAAATATAGTGATCATCTTGGTCCTCATTTATGTCAGAGACAATGCCAGTTCTAGCCCACATAGTTGTGGAGGAAGGAGACTTCAACATGTGACACAAAAGCAAACAAAAAAGAAGTCTCCAAGCACACTCAACATAAGTCTCTGGCTTTCTTTTGCAGTGTGACTCATGAGTTTTAAGTGATTAGTAGAGCCTCGGCTTTATTAAATCCCCACTCAGAATGGTCCTGTTACCTCTGATAAGAGAGGGTGATGTCACCTTATTGAGTGTGATGGCCCTTCTCTCTAGAGTGGAGCGAAAAAGCAAGCAAAAAGCAGGCAGGCTCCATGCATTGAGAAGGGGCAGTTTAGTTCCCCTGTTACGTTTGCTGAGCTCATTTAATATCTTTAATTCTGGCGAGTGTGATCTTCAAAAGCATTTGTAACACGGTTGGAGATTTCGGGCTGAGGGGCAGACCTTTCTGAGAGAGCGGTACAGGCTGAGTTACAGAAACAGAAGCTGACACCAGGTCTGAGTGTAATGCAACCTAATTAAAATTAAGAATGGTTGGAAACGTGCTCGGGTATATTCTGCAGGCAATGGAAAGGCTATTTTCCTAAAAATGCTATCTTGATGATTTGCCCCATTTATATTCTTGTCTTTTTATTTATTAGTTACCTAAACCTTATAAAGCAGAGCTTTCTCCATCCTCATGAGGCAGGTATGTATACAAATGGCAGGTACTGATGAAATGTTTACTGAAAAGATTAGCTTGTCAATGAGGCAAAGGATGGATATTGATCCCCCTTCTATGTTTGTCAACCTGTAACCTGTTTAAGAAATGGCCTACAGCAATGAAATCCAATCAAGCACTCTCTGCAGCTCCAGTTTTCTTGTAATATGGGGGAGATTCAATCACAATAAAGGAAATGAACCACTTATCATATAAATGAGGGTAAGGCAATTAACAGGTTGCGGGTTCCAAGTGAGGAGAGTTCTGACTGCACTACAGGATTAAAAGATGGGTATGCTGCACATCTAAGCTTTGCCATGGTCTTTCTACAGGAAGGGGTTCTTATGTGGCAAAATACGTTGCAACGCTGAGTTAGCAGGGTTAACAGAATATGCCTTTCCCTAACTAAACCTTTGCTTGATAACTTTGTAATGGAATTGTTTTCAGACTGTTTTCTATGTAATTAATACCACTTCTCAGTCCCTAAGGCCACCTGAAAAACAATTTTTTAGTTTTATGAGAGATTCGAAAGATTGTAAGATTTTAATTTGATTCAACAACAGAAGAAAATCGAGCCTTTTCTAATATGACCCTTGTACCCTTGCCTCCCCCCAGTAATAGGAGTCTCAGGTCCAAGTTGTGTTTAAGACAAGTGCTCCAGCTGCCAGGCTGTAGATACAGTCTTCCATCGCTTGTCTTGAAACAGCTTTTGTTTGCATGAACGAGTAAGAGGGCAGCTGCACTTATACACAGGCTGAAGTCTCTTCTCTTAAGCAGAGTGGATACCCACTTACAACATGCAGTTTGTAGGTGCAGATCCCTGCCCTGAAACAGAGAAAACGGCAGCTGATATTGAAACATTTGCTATCTGAGATGAGTAATCTCTTTGCTTTTTTAGCTATGGGTTTCCTTCTCCAGAAATACAATCCTGGACCCTGTTGGGAAAATATGAAATCAAGTATTTTTTCCATTAAAGGTTTAGGTCTTGGTACTTGTGGTGGGCTGACCTTGGCTGGCCACCAGATGCCCACCCAGCCACTCTCTCACTCTACCTCCTCAGTAGGACGGGGGAGAAAATAGGATGAAAAGCTCATGGGTCAAAGTAAGGACAGGGAGATCACTCAGCAATTACCGTCACAGGCAAAATAGACTTGACTTGGGGAAATTAATTTAATTTATTGCCAATTAATAACAGAGAAGAATAGTGAGAAGTAAAAACAAAGATAAAACCACATTCCTCCCACTCCCCTCTTCTTCTCGGGCCCAGCTTCACGCCTGATTCCTCCACCTCCTCCCCCTGAGAAGCACAGGGGAACGGGGAATCAGAGTGGCGGTCAGTCCATAACACTTCGTCTCTGCTGCTCCTTCCTTCTCACACTCTTCCCCTGCACCAGTGTGGGCCCTTTCCACAGGCTGCAGTTTTTCATGAACAGCTCCAGCCTGGGTCCTTCCCATGGGGCACAGTTCTGCAGGCACAGACTGCTCCAGCGTGGGTCCCCCACGGGGTCACAGGTCCTGCCAGAAAAGCTGCTCCTGCATGGGCTCCTCTCCATGAGCTACAGCTTCTGCCAGGAGCCTGCTCCAAGGGGGGGTCTCCATGGGTTGCAGTCTCCTTCAGTGCCTGTCTACCAGCTCCAGCATGGGGTCCTCTAGGGGCTGTAGTGTAGATATCTTCTCCAATATGGACCTCCACGGGCTGCAGGGGGACAGCCTGCCTCACCATGGTCTTCTCCAGGGGCTGCAGGGGAATCTCTGCTCCAGCACCTGGAGCACCTCACATATTGTGTTTCTCTCACATATGTGTTTCTCACATATTGTCACTCGCCTCTCACAGCTGCTGCCCAGTGTTTTCTACCCTTTCTTAAATACATTATCACAGAGGCACCATCAGTGTCACTGACGCACTCAGATTTGCCCAGCATTGGGTCTGCCTTGAAGCCAGCTGATACTAGCTCTGTCTAATGTGGGGACAGCTCCTGGTGTCTTCTTACAAAGGCCACCCTGTAGCCACCATCCCACTACCAAAACCTTGCCACGTAAACCCAATATAGTACTTCAGTGTTTTCCAGCTAAAAATGTGTCACTGCAAGCATCTGATCAGTGATTAACCTCAAGAAGGGTATTTTCTCTTTAATCTTGCATCTCTGGTGCATTTTTTTCCCTTTTCTAAATATTATTCTTCCTAATGGATGCCTTTATTGCTTCAAATGTGCATTGAAATAGATGTCATTAGATAAGCACCCTTCAGAGCAGAGATCAGTGGAATATTATGCATGACAGTCAATAAAAAGTGAAAATTCAGTGAACTCATTGACTTGTCATAGGTGAGGAGGTACATCCCTCAATCCCCGCTCCTAAGTGTGAGCTAGATCACCAGTGAACGCAGCAGCCTGTCCTGTCTGACACCTCTCTTAATGTACCCAACACGAGCCTCTAAGTTCAACCCAACAGTCTGTATCCATATTGACCCAAACTTCCCTTTTGGGATGTGATCTCTGTGCTCTGTGTGAGCACCCAAGAACCAAATTAACATGGAGGCTCCACTCTACCTTCATCTGAAGGTACAGAAAGACCACAGCTGATCTAAAACCCTTTCTGAAAATGTGGCTTGCATTGACCTGCCTGTGTGACTCATGGCTGGGGAGCAGAACACGTTCTTGTGAAGGGTCAGTTGTTTACCTTGCACAGGTAAATTGTGTTTTAAATGTTAGGAGCCATTGTAGGTGCACAGGTACTGTGCCTCTTAGCCACATTCACCCTCCCAGTGATGGCTACTGCCATATTTACCCCCTTCTGGGTCCAATTTCAACAATCTCTTTCCAGTGGAGTTAAAAGTCCTGGAACGTTGTCTCTTCTTTCAACGCTATTAAAAGCAAAATAATATTTTAATTATTAAAATGAGTAAAATAAATGACTGGAGCTATTTCTCATGAGCTTGAAACCTTAGTTTTGTGACTCTGACTCAGACAACAGTCATGGGATGTGAATTAAAAGCAAATTTGAAAAGTTTGAAATAAAGGAAGTAGCTACATCTTTTGTATGCAGTAATGCTAAATTTTTAATAGGTAATAAAAATAACGTGAAAGAAAGTGCTGAAATAAAGCTGTGACATGGTGGTTCATCTTCCACAAACCTTAAGTACAATAACTATGCACAAAAAATTAGTACAGACAATGAAATACTCAGGATGGAGTCAAACACTTGAAGGGCGTTATGGTGCAATCTTGCTGTGTAGGTACTGTGCTGGTACCAGTACCATCTGGTCCAGTGTTCCCAGTTGGAGGTGCCTGACACTCATTTGTAGGAGAGCGGAGAATCCTACAACTGGTTCCTTCTCTTCTCCCGAAACCATGTCCCCCAGAGACTTACTGTCTGCTTTGTTAATGATTAAGAACTAACTAGAGAAGGGCACGTATCAAGTATGGACATATTATATTGTGTCAGAATTGAGGAGGAAGCCTCAGGCTTGTGTCCCCTGTGCCTCTCTTCACTATTAATCTTCTCAGTACATGAAACATTTTTCACCAATACATAACCTCACTTATTACTTCCCGCCATTAAGTGCAGCAAATACTCAGACACTCTTCTGGAACATTTCCAAATGAAATCTCAGAGTCATTACATTAACCTTTTCCATTATAGAGCAGAAGGAAATTAGCTATTGGCACACACAGAAATGCATAGAAAGTGGTACAATATTGTGTGTAATTGTATTTTTAAACTTTTTGACAATGTAAGGAGTTAAACAAAAATGTTTAAAATCCTGCATGCTTCATTAAAAACTCTCTATTTCTCTATTTTCAGCAAAATAAGCCATCAGTGTTAGATTCTATAATTGACACCATTGCTTAGGGAACAAACCTATGAATCTTATTAGAGACAAATTCATTACTTTAAGTCCACCCTTAGGATGCAGAGCTCATAAAAGAAACCTCTGGAGGGTTCAGCTTAGGGGATGAGATGATTTCAGGCTGCAAATCTACAGATTTGCTGTAATTAACCTGAACTAATTATTGTCAGGCGATGGGTCAGACATCCTGGATAAAAGCCCCTGACTGGTTTTGTGGTCTACTGGGTTTTTAGTAAGAGACCTTCTTGCTAAACAAAGAAAAAGTACTGAAAGCACAGCCCTATATATTCTTAAAGTAAGATAAATCTTTCCACTGGGACGGTATAGCAGAGTCTATTTAAAATGCACAGTCAACAGGCACAACTGAAATATATTAATATTTAATACTTTTGCTAGCTAGCTCGCTACAGGTAACAATCAGTAGCAATGGTCAAAAACAACCCCTGGGTGGACTTAAGCTGGTCTCCATATGAAGTGAACAACCACTTGCCTGTTTTTGCAAATATCATGAGAAGGGATCCATTTAAACACTTCTTTATGCACTGCAGACGTACTGTTGTAGTCCTGCAATGGATGCTATCCTACCACTATTCTTCTACTACTTACAAGGGATAAGACAGATGCACGGGTGCAGCTTCAGAAGCTTCTATACCTCTCATAGGGAAGAAGGAGTAAGATAGCCTGTACAGGATACACTGATACCCCTGTAACACAGCTTACATAAATTTAATTATCGCAGGTTCAAAAAGCAGCGACTTTTTTTACCGTTAGTGGAAGAACAGTTTAGCTTTATGGTTTCACACACACATTTTTGTATGTGTTTAAATCTCCAAATTCCATTGAAATCAGCGGCAGTGACATGCATGAAAACATTTCAAGATACCTCCATCCTTTGAGGTTTTCAAGACTCAGCTGGACAAATTTGACACTATCTAGTGGAGGCAACAGTCCCACTTTGAGTGGGAGATGACCTCCGGAGGTCCCTTCTGGCTAGCATTTCTATGACCTGGTGTTGTTAAGAAGTGGTTACAGGGAGAACTCTGTGCTGAGGTGTTGTCCTTACCCTCTCAGCTGGAGATGCTTATGGCTGCTCCTGGCTTAGGAGGTTTTTTCCCTTCAGACCAGAGGTTTTCTGCCATTGCTTTTACCCTCATAAACATGCATCCTACCTTCCCTTTCACATCTTCTCTTCTTTATTCTACTGGTGTTTGTTTGCAGGTTGTCACGTATTTTTACTGTGTCTTTCAGTGATACTGGGCAATTTGTTCTCCACATCCTCTGTGTGCCCCTGATGCTGTGGGACCAAGTTTCTGACCAAGGCCTCTGAACCAGGGAAGCCCACCTATGAGCGGGAGGGAGCTGCAGCACAGCTAGAGCTGATTTTGGCAGGGGTCACATATCGAATACACCGGTGGGGAACCAGAGGGTTGAGATGTGGGGGTAGTCAGTGGCTCTTGTCATGTGAGTGACTTAAAAGGTGTATTTTGAGCATCTGTGACTCCCAAGGGGGGAAAAAAAGGTCTGTACCAGTGCCACCTAGGAAGTCCCAAGTTCCCTCCTCTGCTGCGTGGCCTTGGACAGCTTCTTCAGGTTCCTCGTGCGCTCAGCTGCCCCAGATGACATTTTCCGCCTCAAGGTACTGCCACAGGGCTACTGTGAGTGCAAAGTAGGCTCACATCTGCTAAACTAATGGGTTCATTGACATGAGAAGTTGAGAGAAATTGTGACTAGAGTCCTTTTTTTCTGTCTTCTATGTATTACACTGATGGGTTTGTAACTGTTTTTCACTCTTGGAGTCATTATCCTTTTCACATCATTAACTCTTTTCCTGTTGGTATAAAGACAACCCCTAGCAAGCAAAGGAGTCAAAATGACTGTGTAAAAATAGCTGGAACTCTGTACAGTTGAACAGAAGAAAAGTATGGAGGGGATCAATACTGAGCGTAGCACTACTTTTAAGTGGGTGCAGTACATGAGATCCTCTGAGGATCTGAATTTCCTAGGTGAAATGCAGAAGCTTTTGGTTCAAAACTCCACATAACCTGAAAGAGAGTTTAAAATGTGCAAATAACAGCATTTAAATCCCACTAAAGTTCTGTGGGAAGCAGTCCTTGAAGTACATCAAATCCTCAAACGTTGTGTTTTGTGAGGACATCCTGCAAACTGAGATTATTAAAATACACAGAATCACAGAATCACAGAATCACAGAATCACTAGGTTGGAAAGGACCTTTAAGATCATCAAGTCCAACCATTAATCCAGAACCACCATGTCCCCTAAACCATGTCCTGAAGCGCCACATCCACACGTTTTTTGAACACTTCCAGGGATGGCGACTCCACCACCTCCCTGGGCAGCCTGTTCCAATGCCTGACCACCCTCTCAGTAAAGAAATTTTTCCTAATATCCAATCTAAACCTCCCCTGGCGCAACTTGAGGCCATTTCCTCTCGTCCTATCACTAGTTACTTGGGAGAAGAGACCAACACCCTCATCGCCACAACCCCCTTTCAGGTAGTTGTAGAGAGCGATAAGGTCTCCCCTCAGCCTCCTCTTCTCCAGACTAAACAACCCCAGTTCCCTCAGCCGCTCCTCATAAGACATGTGCTCCAGACCCCTCACCAGCTTCGTTGCCCTTCTCTGGACACGCTCCAGCACCTCAACATCCTTCTTGTAGTGAGGGGCCCAAAACTGAACACAGGATTCAAGGTGCGGCCTCACCAGTGCCGAGTACAGGGGCACAATCACTTCCCTACTCCTGCTGGCCACACTATTCCTGATACAGGCCAGGACGCTGTTGGCCTTCTTGGCCACCTGGGCACACTGCCGGCTCTTGTTCAGCTGGGTGTCAACCAGCACCCCCAGGTCCCTTTCCGCCGGGCTGCTCTCCAGCCACTCCTCCCCAAGCCTGTAGCATTGCATGGGGTTGTTGTGGCCAAAGTGCAGGACCCTGCACTTGGCCTTATTAAACCTCATACAGTTGGCCTCTGCCCATCGATCCAGCCTGTCCAGATCCCTCTGCAGAGCCCTCCTACCCTCCAGCAGATCAACACTCCCACTCAGCTTGGTGTCATCTGCAAACTTACTGAGGGAGCACTCAATTCCCTCATCCAGATCATCTATAAAGATATTGAACAAGACTGGTCCCAGAACCGAGCCCTGGGGAACACCACTCGTGACCGGCCGCCAGCCAGATTTAACGCCATTCACCACAACTCTCTGGGCTCGGCCATCCAGCCAGTTCCTCACCCAGCGAAGAGTAAACCCGTCTAAGCCACGAGCCGCCAGTTTCTCCAGGAGAATGCTGTGGGAGACGCTGTCAAAGGCTTTACTAAAGTCCAGGTAGACAACGTCCACTGCCTTTCCCTCATCCACTAGGCGGGTCACCTGGTCATAGAAGGAGATCAGGTTGGTCAAGCAGGACCTGCCTTTCATGAACCCATGCTGGCTGGGCCTGATCCTTTGGCTGTTCTGCAGATGCCCTGTGAGCACTCTCAAAACCAACCGCTCCATAATCTTCCCTGGAACAGAGGTCAGGCTGACAGGCCTGTAGTTCCCAGGATCCTCCTTCCGGCCTTTCTTGTAGACGGGCGTCACATTGGCAAGCCTCCAGTCTTCTGGGACCTCCCCTGTTAACCAGGACTGCTGATAAATGATGGAGAGTGGCTTGGCAAGCTCCTCCGCCAGCTCTCTCAGTACTCTTGGGTGGATCCCATCAGGCCCCATAGACTTGTGGGCTTAGCATGTCCTTGACTGCTTCCTCCTGGATTATGAGGAGTACATTGTGCTCTCCATCCCCGTCTTCCAGCTCAGGGGGCTGAATATCCTGTGGATACCCGGAGTGGCTATTAAAGACTGAGGCGAAGAAGGCATTAAGTACCTCAGCCTTGTCCTCGTCCTTGGAGACAATGTTCCCCGCCATATCCAGTAGGGGATGGAGATTCTCCTTGCCTCTCTTTTTGTTGTTAATATATTTGTAAAAACATTTTTTATTATCCTTTACGACTGTGGCCAGACTGAGCTCTAGCTGGGCTTTTGCCTTTCTAATTTTGTCCCTGCTTAACCTAACGAGATCCTTGTACTCTTCATGAGTTGCCTTCCCCTTCTTCCAGAGGTGATAAACTCTCCTCTTTTCCCTGAGTCCCAGCAAAATCTCCCTGTTCAGCCAGGCCGGTCGCCTTCCCCGCCAGCTCTTCTTACGGCACATGGGGACCGCCTGTTCCTGCGCCTTTAAGATTTCCTTCTTGAAGACTGTCCAGCCTTCCTGGACCCCTTTGTCCTTCAGGACTGTCTCCCAAGGGACTCTCTCAACCAGTGACCTGAACAGGCCAAAGTCTGCCCTCCGGAAGTCCATGATAGCAGTTTTGCTGAGTCCTCTCCTTACTTCACTCACAACTGAGAATTCTATCATGTCGTGGTCGCTAAGCCCAAGACGGCCTCCAACCACCACATCTCTCACCAGTCCTTCTCTGTTTGTAAACAGCAGGTCCAGTAAGGCATCTCCCCTGGTGGGCTCACTCACCAGCTGCATCAGGAAGTTATCCTCCACACACTCCAGGAACCTCCTAGACTGTTTCCTCTCTGCCGTGTTATACTTCCAGCAGATGTCCGGTAGGTAGGAGCTGCCACTCCCTTTGTCCTTCTGTCCTGCAGCCAGCACAACAGCCGTCACCTCTGGCCACTCTGGGCTGCAACAGACTCTCCTAAAGACACTGTGCAGTGTCACACACCGCCCCCCACCATGATTATGAAGATGTATAGGTTGGGTGTTTTTTTTTTTTGCTAGCCTAGTTTTCTAACTTAAATGGTTTTGTTTTGCTCACCAAATATCCGGTGCTCTCCTAGCTTTCACTCTCTCAAGCCTGCATACAAGCAGCGAGATGCACGTGTCCACAAGGTGTGGGTCGAAGTCTCTGTGTGTGAGCCGGGGGACACGGGACTCTGCCTGCAAAGTCCTCACTGACTCCTGGGGCTGGCAGGGACCGGCCGTCATGAAGTGGTTTGTTGGATGGGTCTGTTTGATCCTCTAAGGATCGATACTCAGTATGAGACAACCTTTTTCTTCTGAAGAGTTGTTATTTAACTCTCTGACCATGTAAACATTACAGGGTAGTTTACTGCGCATTGTTTCCATTCCCCGATGTGGGCATCCTTCTAGTAATGTTGTGTGTGCAGGAGGAGCAGTGCCAGGTACAAAGTGCCTTTTTGCCATCCTCCTGTCTAGGTCCTCTGTTGACCTAGCCGTACTTTGGCCTTACTGAAGCACAGGCCAAATAGGTGTTTTGATAAGCAACACCTTCTTTGATGATGATGATGATGAGCTTGTCTGCTGTTGACTGTGCATCATCCAAGACAGAATGGCAACATGGGATGGAGGAGGCCAGCTCCTTCCACGTGGATACATTTAATTAGCAAAATGAGGAGGAAAAAATGTTGAGGTTTAGATGATAGTACAGCAGGAGCTGCCATCCCTTTGTCCTTCTGTCCTGCAGCCAGCACAACAGCCGTCACCTCTGGCCACTCTGGGCTACAACAGACTCTCCTAAAGACACTGTGCAGTGTCACCAGTCCTGGGGCGTAGATGTGAGAGCAGATAATTTTTACAATTCTGCTATCTGGGCAAAAAGCAAGCACATCTTTCCTTGTGCATCTGGATCAGTACGGGACCTGCTGAGAACTGGTCTGCCCCTGATCAGCATCAGTTTGTAACAAGAACATTGCAAGCTTGATCTGTGCCTGTTTGTGACGGGTATTACAAATAAAAACTAGCTGCCTGTGAATGGAAAACCCTAACTGAAGCAGGAAAAAGCTGCAGTTATCATGCATCACCACTGTATGCCACCACAGACTAATTACTCTAGTATATCCCAGAGATGAGGCACTGCTACAGCAAATGCCCAAGAAACACTTAGTTAATATTAAATTGTAATCCTATTACCTTTAGATGTTCTCAGTGTTATTAATCTCACAGTTTCCAAGTCAGCAGAGATTATCTGAAAATCGTAATGCCATTAACCTCTCTGTGTGTATACAATTTTTAAGCAAAGGAGCCAACGGGAGTCAAAATAATAAAAAAATCTATATTTTCAATATCTCTCTTCTTAAGATTATTCCACATGTAATTTAAAATTCATCAGAGAAGCACCACCCATGGAACAGTTTATTTTCATAATCTATTTATGCCAAAAATAAAATAAACACAAATAATCAGAAATTAATTATCTCATCCACTGTCTTTTATAAGTCCTCTATTGGACTGGTACAAAATTACTGTCAGGTTTATATCCTTGCATCAAAAGGAACAAATACATTGAACTACAGAAGAATCATTAGTTTTATATCTTGAAATAGATTTCTAGAGTTAATTTACATCCTAATAAAATTTTTGTTGGAACTTTGTTAGTGATATGGCAAAAAATCTTTGCAACACCAAGTACCAGGCCCAAGTGAAAACTAACTTCATGATGGCAGAACATGAAGAACTTCATAAGCATCTGTGTAGAAATGTTTAAGTAAGCATTTACATGCTTTCTGAACCATAACCTGACTTAGGTCTCCCTTTCTATTTCTTTCTCCTACAGGGATGTAAACTGTAAGAATATTTTCCTTTCGGGTCTCTCTTCATTTTTCTGATTATTCGTATTTGCTATTTCTATATCTGGTTATTAAGAGATTTAAGCAACTGCTCATTTCTTTCTCTTTTTACTTCTGTTCTTTTTTTTCGGTTTTTATTCTGTCTGCAGTTTAAATTATTATTTGCTGTAGAAAAATCCTTATAAGATGGGTGGGAGGGGAGGATGGCCAGGGCAAGGAGCCGCAATGGCTAATTATAGAAATTACTACTTGACAAAATCATTTATTCCTAGAATTTTCACATCTCATAGAAATTGTAGGGAATGTCTCCTCCATCTCCAGGGCAAAAGCCAAGTAACCTGGAATTGTAGTCTCACCGAGAGCAGGTGCTGGGATGTTTAAATTCAAAACTCCACAACAAGTGTACAGGTTTCATCATCACCTACCCCAGGGAAATTACAGACCCTCTTGGATGACACCCTTTCCATTCCCCAGTCAGTAAGGAAGATGGGTCATGGTACACGTGGAATATGTTTCCTTTTATTACTGGGATGCCTGCTCATCTTTGAGTAGTGGTAATAATAAGATAAAAAGAAAGCAGCCCAGACCCCTCTTTCCTTTTCATTTGCAAAGGAGCTGTGTGATATTAAATTAGCTATTTACAAAATATATTAATATAGAAAGCTATGTCAAAGGGCTGAAATGGCTGAAAAATATAAAATAAGGAAATGAAACCTTCTCCCTTAAAAGCATGTCCTTAGAAGGCTGAGAGCTGTACTTTGTCACTAAAGTAAAATCTATGAATTCTTTTAGTGCTGGAGATCTTTTCAGTTCATTTTAAAAGAGCTACTGACAGAGCTTGGTGATGCTACTTCTGCAGTAACGCAACAGCAGTTGCATGGAAAAGGTACCACTTGATGTATTTTTTCTAAGAACCCTTCCTTGCCCTCCGGGGTTTCTCTAGGCAATGTGATCCATGATCGCTACCAGCAAATATTTTGGTCTAGCTGTGACTTTATTCATCTATCAAGTTGTGTTTATCTAATAAATAGTAACTACTTGTACGGCTGACATTGTATTTCACAATTCTGTAACAATTCCTATTTCTGACTGCAGTGTGATAGCTGAGCTCCGTAAGGGGTTATTCAATCCCATAAGTGAATGAACCCCTTCCACAAGAGTTACCATCTTAAAATAATTATTGGGAAAAATGAAAGTGTAATCATTAGTCCAATAATGGCTCTAGTGGAAGCCTAAATTAAGTCATATTGCATTTCTGAAAGATTAGATTAGACAAATTAGGCATTTTAGTTTCCTTTAAAAACCTAAGTCTATAGTAGGAGTAAAACAGTGCAGTGCTGGGCATGAAAGGGAAATAACTATCAGTTGTGAAATATCTTTGGATTGTTTAGTAACATTACCATTCACAGCCACGGAATACATTATATTTTATTGTAAACTTCGTCCCTTAGAGAAGTATAAATCTTGAAAGTGTGTCAATACTTGGCAAAGTAAATAGTCTCTGGAGGCAAAAAATGTTTAAGACCATCTATGTAGTATAAGAAGTTGATAGCAATTAAAATCCAAACTGTTTATGTATAAACATGAATTGCAGAGGTAGCTAAAAACTGGCCAGTAAAAGTCTTGTCTGGGTGGAAATTCCAATTGCAAAGGACTGCAAAAAGCAACATCTGAATTTTAAGAACTATTTTTGTACCATACACTTTTTTTCCTTAGGGACAATATTTTGTATGAAATTTTATTACATTAAGGGGCATCTTTTTATTTATTTATTTTCACATTCAGACATTCTTTAAAAAAAAACAAAACCCACCAAACAATGGGTAAAAACAAGATAGCTTAGATAAAATATTGCTTGTATTAGATGAGTACTAAACCAGAATATATTTCAATGCTCAGTTTTCCCCCAAAGTCATACAGAGAAGGATGGGGAATTATTTTAAGTTAATTACTGTAATCATTAATGACAAATATTTTTATAAGTGAATGTTCTTAAAAGCTTTTGTATTACCATGTATTTAAATTGAATTATTAATTGTGTCTCTAATGTGGAAGGCCCTAAGGAAATGGACCATTGTGGGCAGCTTGCACAATTTTATTTTTTTCCAGTATGGTTACAACACTCAAAACTTCAGCAGAATGAAAGCCCAGAGAAAGAGCATCGGGGTGTCCTTCCCTCTGGAAGGGGAAACGGGCTAACTCAGATACTGGGTACCTACTTGCTCATTTGAAAGGAACTTGTTGGTCTTGCTCCAGGTAGACTGTCAGATCTTCTGAGATGGGGAGATCTGCCTTGACTTATCCTTGCACTGTGTCCAGAACAATAGGTCCGCTACTGGCTGCCCTGCATGGTGTACAAACAAGCACTGTACCAACAAGGTGTGCATATTTCCTATTTTTGGTCTAGTGGACACTCTCAGATTGTTGCAATTTGGTCAGTCCTTGAGGAGATGCCAAGACTACAGCTAGAGCTCTGGTTAACGTGGTGGTCGAGAGGATGTTGTGCTGGGCCGTTGGTGGATCCTGCCTCTTCTACCAAGGCTTCCATGACTTTAGGGATCTGCTAATAGGCACCCTGCAGCACCACTTCATATGCTAAATGGAGTCAGAGAAGCTACCTTAAATATGGGGAGGTGTGAAGAGGACACCAACTTCAAATGCAACAGTACCAAAGAAGCTTGAAGCTTAGGGATGCTCTGCCCACAGTGCGTTTTGCTGCAGCAGGCAACAAGGAGCAACCTTCCAGCCAGTTGCTCACAGCAGGAACGGTGCCAAGATGCTGGGTGGAAAGGAGAGGCTGTGGCTGGGAACCTTTGAAAAGAATGATTCAAAAGCCATGTTTGAAAGGGGAATAAAGCTACAAAAAATGTACAAAAAGTGAGATTGGATGCTGTTAAACAGAGCATAATGTACCATGTTTATTTGAAATTAATGATGCTTGCATGCCTTCAAACTGCATTTTAATATTTAAATTCCTGCAAATGTAAATTATTAAAGTGTCCATGAATTATAACCCCCAATCTTCCAAGTTACAGTACTAGAAAATACGAGGGAAAGAGCGCCTAGGTCAGCTAAATAAAGGAAAGACTCTTCCCTTATCATGTTGAATTTCTTCCACTGTAGAAGAAATCCAGAAATCCAACCTCTTTTCCTTCCTGTTCAGCTGTGGGAAAGATATCTCAGGGAAATAAATCTTAGAGTGGAATCCAAATGAGGAGCTGGTATATAACTGAGAGATTTTGGTGTTCCAGACACCAACATCCACTTCTGAGGAGACTGAGTGAATCCACGAGTGGATTAATTCTGGCATTAGGCAGGGAAGAAACACCCATGTCAGGAGTTTCCTCACATGTTCCTCACTTCCAGAGGAGGATCGGTCAGTGATTTCTACATCAATTCCAGAACGCTGAGAGAGAAATGGGCTTTCTTAAGTGCTCCCGGCTTTCTAGCGGAAAAGAGAGACTTGGCTTCCTCCCAAAGACACAGCACTCCTGCAGTGTGCACACACTGTGATGAAACCGTAAGACAAGTAAGACGGTGAGACACCATTTCACTGCAGATAGGTGCTGTACCTTGGGTCTCTCCCCTCCTTTGTTGGGGGAGTCCTTGGGCAAGGGAGTAGTGTTCATGCTGTGGCTTCCAAGGGCAGAGCTACTGATGGGTCCCTCCAGTAACACAAGAGGGAAAGGGAAGCCATAGGAAATAACAAAAATGTTGTGGTAATTTTAAACTTACTGGAGTTTTTCTTACAGTCTCTTCAGAAAGAATTTGTGAGAATTATGCAAAATAAGACAGGAACATCAATAGAGGAAACAGCATCTGAACCACAATGCAGGCATTTATTGTCTCCTTGTGCATTAAATTACCCAATTAATGTTTCCTGTTGCCTTAGCCTGTTCTAATAAGGCTTGACTGTCGCTTATCAGCCCCTAATCTTCTAAATGATGAGCAAGAACTGCAGCTGGATTTACAAGAGCCTTTGGGGCATAATACCAAACTCCCAGAGCACCGAAGATCCATCCTTGGAATTACACTTATTAGGGGTTCTCATTCATTACCATTTACTTCACACAAATATCCACTAATAAGATCAGCTCAGCTTTATTATTTATTATTTATTAAGTACTAATAAAATAGATACACTGGACAACCAATCTCTGTGTATAACACATTCCTCAAAAAATAAGCTTTTTCTTGCCTAAAAATGTCATTTCAGATACCAATACTCCTTCGAGTCAGCCGAGTTTTCCTGCTTTGTGGGCTTATTTTTCCTGAAAGGGTGACCTATAATTTAAAATGTTTTGGGGTAAGAAAAGTGTTTCCAGAGTAACTGAAAGTGATTTTTATGGGCTGCGTGCATGAGTTAACTAATTAGAATAACAACACTGAGAAAGAGTTGTGGCTAATGAACAACTAACAGGGATAAATGATTTTAATAGACAATGGTAGTGTCTTCAGAATGATAGATACTTTCCTGTTGTATGATAAAAAATAAATAAATCTATTTTACTAAGAGAGCCTTCTTATGAACTGTGAGGCCAGTGGGGGGGGGGGGAGGACTAGATTCATTTAGATAAAATGCTATTAAATTGCCTGTATACTGTCCTGTCAGACAACTATCGACCCTATCCCATGGGAGAAATTGATTTCCGTGCAGAGAGCTATGTGCTTTCTGCAGTGTATTGCTTCAGTGCTATGGCTCTGGTAATCACACACTGCTGCCTCTTTTCCTTTCTCTCCCTCTCTGTCTATTTGTTGTGGAAAGATTGATTGGGAGACATGAGGGTTTTAGATTGCCATATTTGTTGTTATTTGACCTTTTCAATTATATGCTGTTAAAAATGTAAATAATTCCTTTGTAGTAATGTACATATGAATTTTCTTAAGTAGTCTGCGAGTAAGGCTTTCAGGAGGAAGCATTTACCTTTGTTCTCCTGTAGACCTATTAGAGCTGACTCAGTTAAGTGAATTCAAATGCAGCTGAGGATGCTCCCTGCTTCAGTAAAGCCATCTAAGCGTTCTCAACACAGCAAGATCTAAAGATGGGAAAAATAATCCAAACTAGTAATGCCAGAATCAAATAAGTGCTGAAAAGTGAAACAATACATGATTAACAATCCTTGCTTTAGTTTGGATTGGTTTTTCTTCTTTTAGGCATAAATACCTTTTGTCAGCTCTTACTAAGGATAGTAATTTTTTAATAAGACAACAACATTTGAGGTCAAGAAATGCAAACATTAAATTTGAAACACAGTTCTAAATCTTCCCCCTCTGCAGGTAAATAAGAAACGAGGTCTTTAATTGTCATGAAATGGCCACACATTGTTTCTTGGATAATACAGCTTCAGCTGACAAAACTGTTTGTCTGACAAGTTATGTATGTGCTTGACTTTTTCTACTATTTCATGTCATTCTTACATGAGTTTCATTGTTATGACTCACTTTAACATCATCAGTGCAAAAGCAGGTGTTTGAATGTCTTCTTGAGGGAGTCTAGGTCCTTGCTGTTCTCTGAGAGCCAAGGCGCATTTGTACATGGGGGGGAATCTCTGAGTGGGAAAAAGCCAGGACAGACCTTCTTGCTCTACCTCATGCCAGTGCTGAGGGCATAGAAGGGAGTAAAGACCTGCTGGTAGATCACAGCTACGTTTTAGTAGTCACAGGCTGCTGCGTTAGCCCTTGGGAGGGAAGTGTAGGATGGCTTAATTAGAGCCACGTACTAGCCCAGATTTAAAGACCAGCAAACTGCTGAGTCCATCTTGGCACTTACGCACCGAGGCTATGCCAAATATCCAGCGTTTCAATGTTTTTGCCTTTATTATGCTGGGTGGATAAAGCTGCAAAAGCAGAATCACTGGTGATCTGTAAAAACCAATAAAGACATGATGCAGCTTCTCCTTTGCCTTTTACTTGTCCACATCCTTTAATCTGTAGTAAATAGACATAAAATGCTGTTCAGTCAAAATCACATTGTCTTACACTGACCTTATGCTCCCTCCCTCCTGTGTAAAGAGATGGCAGAACTGTGATGAAGCCACCATGAGCAGGGAACATTAAGTGCCCTAGAAATATTTTTCTGTGCTCTTGGGCACGTAGCCAGCTCCCTGTACCTATAGCCCCGTAGCTGTTTGGCAAAACTGCCACGGCCTTTTTTAGAGGTGACATGAGGTCACGGGGCAGAGCCCAAGCCGGTAAAGTGCTCCAACGCAGCTCTCGGAGAGGGTGAGCGGCGGCGGGAGAGGAGAGTAACAGCACCCTGCAGTTGGGAGGTTGCTGCCGTAAGAGGGGTCAAGGATGACTATGGAGCCGGTTTGAAAGTGAGAAGGAAAGGGGATTGCTTAATTGGAGGCCATTTTGGTGGGGACAGTGGGCAAGGCAGGCCTGTTATAAGCAGGGACAACCACAACAGAAGAACCAGACAGAAACTTTGTCAGAATAAAACCAGCAGCTTCCCCCTCCCTTCCCTCTTCAGGTGTTGGTGACACTGGGTTACAGGTTGTATCGTTTGTGTCTGGCCAAACCTTTTGCTTTGTGCTTAATGGCAACGGAGGCATGTGTGAAAATCATTGTTGCAGAGAGCTGGCTGAGATCTGGAGCGATGCTAGAGGAGAATAAAGGCAGGCTGGAAGAAAGGCTGAAAATTACATCTAAAATACCATTTCTGAGAGCATGCCACACATTTCTCAGTCAGATCCACAGACTCTTGAGTCTGGTTGTTGTCTGAGTCCTTCAATTTTTTACTCCATAACAGCTTAATTATTTTTTTTTTCTGTCATTTCACCTGGACATGGTGTCCTTCATTCCTTGTCTTTATTTGTTACAGAATACAGCAGCAATATTACAATTAGGTATTTATGGCAGTGGTAACACTTTAGCAGTAGATAGCCAGCACGCAGGCAATGAGCAGGAAAGATTTCACATGCATGCAAGCATGTAAACTACCACTCAAGTCAAGTTAAAATGTGTCTGACCTTAAAAAAACCACGTGTGATGATGTTGCTGCATGTCCTTTGCAGTGAACAAAACAGTTCAGGATCCTTAACTATGAAAGCTAACATATAAATATAAGCTACTACTATTGTGCAAGGAAACCTCTAAATTGGTAATTGTACAGAAATTATGGGGAGAGAGGAAACATCAGTTTCTGTTGAAGTGACGACGCATGATTTGCACATAGCATGCCTGTTCTCAGCAGTGGCACTGGGAGGCACCGAGCTCTGCAAAGGATGTTTCTAGCCCCATATTCACCACTTTTAGGCCTAGGTGTCAGTTCAGGAAAGTATATTTATTGGTCAATCTCTAAAGCAGAAAACTCAAAAATACATGGTTATTGAGTATGTCCTTAATGATCCACTGGAGTCAGCGTGACTTTGCAACAAAGGAAATTCTATTTCAACATATGGAAAAAAGTCTCAACGTGTGAGTGGTGAAACTTTTGAACAGGTTGCCTGGAGAAGCTGTGACATCTGCCTCCTTGGAGATTTTCAGAGCATGACTGGACAAGGACCTGAGCAAAAAAGTCTAACATTAAGGTTAACCCTGCTTCAAGCAGAATGTTGGACTAGATAACTGCCCCCATTTTCTTCACACTAAGGTCTCTTTGAAATTAAATCATTCTATGGTTTTATAACTTCAACTCCTGGTTACATTTAAGCATTTGCCCAAGATAGCGACTTGCTAGGGAGCAGCTCCATCCCATGAAATAGAGATTTTCTTTTACGATAGCCTTTTAATACTTTGCGTAGCAAAATACCTTTCTTGCCCTCTTCATCAGTCTCTCCTCCATGCTAGCACTCCTCCCCTCATCAAATAATTCAATTTAACCTTGCTGCACGTGGAGCAAAGTCACTGTCTTCTCGTGTCCATTGGGGAAGCTGCCTAGGCAGGGGGGAGAAGAACATATCTGAGAGCATGAGGTGCACGGGTACAAACACGTCTCCCAGCTCATGCAGCTGAGATGGGAATGCTTAAGCTGGGTGACAGAAGCTGTTGGAGAAAATCACTGACTGCAGCACCACAAACCCAGTGCCTCTTAACTTCTGGCCTGAAGGTGTGAGATTCTCCCCCTCTGTCTTGGGATGGGGAAAGGGAAGGAGAAGTTGCACTGTGTGGTTTTCTTAGAAATACAGAGGGAGAGAGGTGATAGGGGAGGGAGGATGAGGAGCCAGAAAGGCAGGAGGAAGATGGATGTGTGCGAGAGTGTGCATGTGGGAATTTGTATAGGGAATGGACAACGTTACATGTATATGGGGAAATGTCATCGTATGAGTACATGTGAAGGAAAGGAGTCAGGCGTGTGGGGAACAGCAAGAGGCCTGTCCTAGTTTCAGCCAGGATAAAGTTAATTTTCTCCATAAAAATTAGCTATTAATTGCCAGGCCCCTGTGCTTGCCATGGGTTTGCTTTCCTTATGTATATTAGAGTCTTATGCTCGTTAGTCGCCTGGGCTGGCAGATTGCCGGGGCATCACTGCTTTTTCTGTGCTGCTGTACTGGACAGGCTGGAACTCCAGTGTGGACTCGAGTCAAAGGGACTGTGACCTGTGGATAAGTCCATGTGGGAGCAGGACAGCCCGAAGCGTCTGTGGCCGTGCATAAGCCCATGCCAGAGCAGGTATGTCTCGAAGCATCTGTGGCCATGGTTGTGTCTGTGCCGCAGCAGGTGTACCCCGATGGGATTGTGGCACAAGGATAAGTCCATGCTGGAGAAGGTACATCTCGAAGAGTTTGTGGCTGTGGATAAATCCATGCTGCAGCAGGTACACCGTGAAGTATCAGTGGTTGTGCATGAGGTCATGCTGGAGCACCTCAAAGTGTGTGGCCATGGAGAAGCCCTCGACAGTGCAGGTGTATTCCTGGAGGGACTGGAACTATGAGTGAGGCCACCCTGGAGCAGATTTATCTCTGGAGGCATTGTGGCCCATGGAGGAGGAGGCCATTTTGGAGCAGGTGCACCTCAAAGTGACTGTAACTGTGGATAAGTCTATGCCGCAGCAGATATACCCCTGGAGAGACTGCGGCTCATGGAAGGGACTGCAGTCTGTGGCTAAGTCCAAGCCGGAGCAAGGGCAAGTGAAGGAGTTCATTGCAATGTTAAACCCAATGATCCAGTCCAAAGGGCCCGGGGTGGAGACTGTAATGGAAATACCTTTAAACTGTTGTAACCCATGATTTGAGTTGAATGTTTTAGGAACTACTATAGCAGGAACCACCTGAACCAATGGAGGACAAGCCTTCGGAGAAGCAGTGCAAGTGCAGCAGTGATCTGACCTGAGCTGGCTTTGGTGCCCAGTAACTCCACACAACACACCACCTCACCTGTACTAAGTGACGACCATAAGGGATGGAGCCCAAAGTCACGGACTAAATTATCTCAATGGACATTTCATGGACATTTGTGGACATTTCACGAGCATTTGTGGACATTTCACAGACATTTTACAGGAATGGTCTATGGACTAAGGGGATGATAATCTGTATATTCTATCAAAGGATGGGAAAGGGGGTGGAGGTCAATGAGGTTGTATGGGATAGTGTGGTACTTGAGCATAACGTAAATGGTATGGAATAAGGGGTGGATAATGTCCTGGTTTCAGCCAGGATAGAGTTAATTTTCTCCATAAAAGCTAGTGTGAGGCTATGTTTTGGATTTGGGATGAGAAAATGCTGATTACGTGCTGATGTTTTGAGTTGTCGCTAAGCAGTCAAGGGCAGTCCAGCTTCTCGTGCTGGGCTGCTGGCAAGAAGGCTGGGGGTGCACGGGAAGCTGTGAGGGGGCACAGCCAGGACAGCTGACCCAGGTTGGCCAAAGGGATATTCCATACCATACAACATCATGCTCAGTATATAAAGCTGGGACAAAGAAGAAGGAGGGAAAGGGGGAGACGTTCGGAGTGATGGCATCTGTCTTCCCAAGAAACCGTCATGCGTGATGGAGCCCTGCTTCCTTGGAGATGGCTGAACACCTGCCTGCCCATGGGGAGTGGTGAATGAATTCCTTGTTTTGTTTTGCTTGTGTGCGCGGCTTTTGCTTTATTTATTAAACTGTCTTTATCTCAACCCACGAGTTTCCTCACTTTTACTCTTCTGGTTCTCTCCCCTGCCCCACTGTAGGGGAGTGAGTGAGCGGCTGCGTGGGGCTTAGTTGCTGGCTGGAGATAAACCATGACAGGCCCCAAGTAGTGAGACCTATACTAGAGAAAATGGGCTCTCTTCCTTATCAGTTCTCAGATATCATAAGAAGTTTACAGGAGTAGTTTTGGTCCAATAGTGACAAACCTGACACCTCTCAATAAACAAACAAGGACTTGAAATTAAATTAATGTGAAAGGGACCTTAGCAATAGTAGAGGGATACAAACATCAGTTGTGTCTTCGGATTATGAAATGTCTTGGCACCTGTTCTTATTTGCTTATGTGTATTTTTAATTAAGTAGAATTTCATTTGATAACCCATTAGAACTACATCCAAAAGGAACTGCTGGATGCCCCTTACCAAGTGTTTCTATGCTTCTCTCCCACAACAGGGTGACCTTTGCACTGTGATCACTTATTGTAAAATAAGCAAGCTACCTGTAATTGGCTAGTCTAGTGTTGCTAAACTCAGGATTTTTGCAAGACACCTTTGCAGTCCAAAGTACGTTAGCTTCCATTTATTGGCTTGTGTTCATATGTGCCTGTGCTTCAGAGAACGTTTAATCAAGGATGAAACTGGCCCTTATCCCAGTCCCCACTAATTTAACGCAAGAATACATAATTTTAATAGAAGCTTTATTTTTGCATGTGAAAAAACACTCTGCCTTTCATGTGAGGGACCATGAGAGCAAAGAATGGGAGAAGCTGACAAATGACTCTGTTGCTGAAGGACGAACTGCTTGCAGAGCTTACTTCTGGACTGAGTTTTTTCTTCTATTCAGTGTCTTCCTCCTTTGCCACCCATTGCTAAGGACAAATACAAAGAAATGTGTGAGAACAACTTAAAGCAAAGTTGCAGGGAAACATACAGAATAGATGAGCGTTGGTTACAAATGTTCCCAGGTCAGAGACCAAAGGTCTGTGTTACACTTTGAAAGACACTTTTTGAAATTAAGAACTTCAATCCTGTCTCCAATTCTCTGCCAAACCCCATAGGATCCCACTACCATAATTAGCATCCTTACTGACACATTCAGGTATAGCCTAGTCTTCCTCATACCTTGCTTTGGTTTACCTAGATGTGGGCTGCATTAACATGTCAGGGTGATGAAGAAAACTTGTGGTGTTCTCTGCTTTGAGCTGGTTAAGTGCAGGTAGATCCCTCTGCTTTTGACCTAATGAATTTCCTTTAAAGGAAAGCTAAGCTCTTCTAAAAGGTCACAACAAGTGGACTAATGATTCCTGTCCGTCAGTCTGATAACTGCATTCTCATGTTTCACTGTTTCCTCCCACTTAATCTGTTTTGTATGTTCAAATGTGAAGCTCTTGGTTTGGTCCTGAATTTGTGTTTGAAAAAGAATTAATGAACTTTCACTGTGGTGCCAATGAAAGCATAACCTAAACTTCCACTGGCCTTTTTTCTGTCATTATGTCTTTCAGATTTCTGTATCTGCTATCCACCCACATCTTTGCAACTTTGTGGCATAGTTATTTCCACTAATTTCCTAGTTTCAACCTCCCACCAAGTAGAAAGCAACACACAGGAGAAATGTTGCTTCAAGTACAACAACGCAGCCATTTCTCTTATTTACAACCCTTCACCTAGTAAATGCACGCTTGAGCTGAAATACTGCTGGCTTCTCAAAAGTCATCTGTTAATTCATCTTTATTAGGAAGACTCTCACTTACAGATGGACTGGACTGTGGAAGTTGTACCGCCCCTGGGAGTTTCACCTCCGTGAGATCTGGCCTCCTGGGACATCATCTGAGAGGCTTGGGATCCACTGGAGATCCCACTGTTGGTAAAACCTGATGAATGGGCTGAGCTTCTGGCACCTAGAACAGTTAAAAAGGAGATGTTATTGACTGGAAGAAATTTTACAGAATAATTATAAACTACCGTATTTTAAAAAAATTCAAGGCTAGCAAATGTATCACAAGACAAGGAGACTGCTGGTTACTTGACTTGTTCCATCAGTATACCGCTTTTTAGCTACCACCTTGGGGAAAGGACATTTGCAGTGTTTTGTGGATGTTCCCAGAACACAAAGAAAATCTACGACTCTTGCACAGACTGGTTTTGATAAAATTGGATCTCCAAAAGTTTCAGCACAGTTTGTCTCTGCTGAAATTGCAATTTTCTGAGGAGCTGCCCAAGGATTGTGGAACAGACTCCTACAGTAACTAAGGATTGTTGTAGACCTCACCACTTACTGTTACAGGTGACAGATATGTTCCTCTCACTTCACTTTCCATAGCATAAACCTACACATAACAGATAGTTGTAAAATTCAAACACAGCAAGCTGTGGTAGCCAGTGGCCAATTTATATGTATATCTCTGTCTCAGTATAAATAAGCCCCAAGAAAAGTATTCCATTGCAAACTCTCCTTCTCCTGGGGGAGCAGTAAAGCATTAGCGACGACAAATGTTAGTGATAAAGCTTAAAGCATTCCTGGAGGATGCTCAAATATTTTGGTGATGAGCTTGTTATAACATCTTCTGTAAAGTGATACTGAACAATACTCATGCCCTGCTGCAGAATCAGCCGCTCCTTCGAGCATGTTTGTTCTGGGGGGAGGAAGGGTTACAGTCTGAATGAAAAGGTTAAGAAGATGTGTTTGAAGAGCAAGAGACTTCAGTGAGCACCTGCAGAAATGAAATCAGGCCCTTTTAGCTCTCAATCAGGCAAAGAATGTGTGGCAAGCTCTCTTGCTGCAGGGAGCCAAAGCTTACACCTGTCTTGGCAATGCTACAGGGCTAGCATTTTTCACATGGATAAAAGCTCTGTTGGAGTATCTCCTGTAGGCATGGCTAAGCTTGAGTCATGCAGATTTCTCTTCACCAAAATAGTGGTTTTCATAAAAGCCCATAGTTGATAGAGAAATTACAAGAATAAAACTAGGTGTTAACTGATTAGTTTGCTTCTCTCTCTTCTAAAGATTCTCAATACAAGCCTTCAGTCTTTTAGCATAGAAACTGCAACTTCATGCTCCCTATATGGTACCACTGCTGAAGTTTGCCACTGGTTATGGGTGTGCTGAGTATTGCTGTACCACCCTTATCTGTAACAGAAGGCAAGATGGTGCAGCTAGACTCTGCTCTAGTGTACGATTAGACTAAGTAACTGGCACCTCCTGTGTACCAGGATCTTTGCTGCTAATGCAGCGTGGTGCCTGAGAGAGGCTGTTCCTGCTCTTTGCTCTCTCGGTCCTTCTCTCCTGACTATCTCATATTCTGTCCCTCTGCTGCTACCACCCCTTAAGTTCTTTGCTATTGCATATCCCATAAATGCTGTATTCAGTAACCTAAACTCACTGATCAAATCATAGAGAGTAAAAGTTAAAAAATGCCTCACAGAAGTCACATGCAGTATCTCTCTATGTCACTTATTCCTTCATTGCTATGAACAATGTTGGCAGCAACGTAAATCATACCTTAAAAAAAAACCCAACAAACTTATTTCCTCTCAATCAAGCTTAACGCATTTTTTACTATTAAAAGATGCCCCAAATCTGCACCCTGGCCATCTCACCTGGCCAACCACCCACTTTACAGCTGGAAGAGTCAGGTTCGGCTCCATCCTTCAGTAGACTTCTAGCTGCTTACTATAAAAGGAGTAGACCAGCAGTTGATCAATATGGCAGAGATCTCCTCCTATAACCAGCCTGCTGGTTAGCACACTCCCGACATGTGGGAGATGTGGTTCCAAGACCCCTAAGGCAAAAAGGGTTTTGAAGCCTTTATCGAAGGTTAGTGAGCTAACTACTGTGCTGCTGGGTGAGGCAGGATTACATGGGGCACTCTCTTCTGTGGAGTTATGCCTGTGAAATCAGGTCACACAGGCAGGACTGGCAGGGAGAATCATTATGCATGAAACCCATGGGATCTGGGGTTAAACAAGTGCCAAGCTGCTTAGAGTCGTCAGGGCAGGGATTGCTCTGTGCATGCAACGGAAAAGCAAGCACCTGCAGGGCTAGCTCATCTGAAAGCCAGCTATGCCTAATTTTAGTATTTAGATACATACCGTCAAGGATGTGTATATATTCCCTTTGTGAATTCAGCTCTTGGACTGCAGCTAATTTCCCTCTGCTATAGTGTTTGCATAAGGTTTTACGTATGGATGTGTGTGGGTAAAGAGCAAGGGAAATCTGGTGATTTATATTAAATGTAGGTACACAGATCATGTTCTTGCATAAGTGTATTATTGCTTATTACTACCATGACTTTCTGTATTATTGATGATTCCAAGCAGAATGGAGAGGTAACACAAACTTCAAATAAACACTGTCCTGAATCTCATGAATACCACATATGTATGTGTACATTCATGCATATGTACGTATGCAGAAAACACCCTTAATAGCATCCCACTCATGCAGTTAAATATAAGAATCTTTTGTCTTCAGTGGAATACAGGAATGCAGAAGAGAAGAGATTACTTGGTAAGCTTATTTTCAAAGAAAAAAATATATTGTTTGGCCCTATGCACTAAACCAGAAAACCACACACACACACAAAATTGCTCATACCCATTTCTTGGAGAGTAGCAGTAGGGCCTCCAGAATGCACGCCTCCCCCAGATGCTCTTGCTTCCTGCGACATCATCGACGAAGCAAGCGATCCTCCTGTGATCCCGGAGGAAGTAAAACCAGCTTTGTGGATGTTTTGGTCAGACATTTCTTTTTTTGATGGTGTGGAATCCACTGAAGTGTTGTGAGCATCAGCCAGTCTTTTTATATGCTCCCTAGCTAACAGCAAAGAAATGAAACTGCTACCATGAACAGAAAGAAAAGAAACCAAAACTTATCCTCAGCCAGGAAATGAAACTGAACTTTATGAACATACCCTTTTATTGATGTTGTCAGGGTGAAATTTAGGCAAACTAACTGATTTCCTCTTATGATACTAAAACAAATTAGTAGCCTATGAATCATTGATTGGCAACTGATATGGCTGAGAACTTTGCTTCTTCCTTCTTTTGCACTCCATTGTACTGAACTGCATCTGTAGAAGATAGCCCCTCATTTTAAAAATTAATACAACTCTGAGTAATGACAATAGACAAAAAGGCAGTATAGTGATGGTCATGTGGAAAGGGCAACCTGAGTTGGTTATAGCACCCAGAGGTCAGCTGTGATACAGCTACCCCCAAAAAAACTGGTTTACAGAGAGCTGAAAATCAGAACTCAATTAACAACGGATGGTTGAAATTAATTTCTTTATGGAAGGAACTGTTAGGGGACCTTGCGTCATACGAGCAGATTGGCACAGATGTTTTCTTCTTCCTCATGCAAATCCTGCTAAAGCAGAGCCTCCATCTTTAATGAACAGGCCTTTGCAAATGGCACACACTCCTTTATTGCAGTATTTCTTAGCCGGTAGTTCAAATAAGGCTGTTTAAAAATCCATGGGCCTCCTCCCTTAGGTAAAGAGGAATTTCTGATTAGGTCGCACTACCACAGGGATGGTTCTCAAAGTGGAAATATGCAGAATAAAAATATAGCATCTATATCTTGTACACGGTGGGTTATAGCACAAAGAACACAAAGTCCGTCCTTCTCTTTGGCACTGAGGCACCGGGCTCCGGAGCGGAGGATGGTGCTGGGGGACCCTTCCTCAAGCAGCAAAACCACGAAGGCGAAAGCGCAGGGAGAGGGCGGGGGCCCCAGCCCCGCCCCGAGCCAGCAGAGCGGGTTCCTGGCGAGCGGCAGCTCTGGCTCAGCGTCAGAGGGTGACAAGAGTGGCGGCGGCCAAAGCCCCTTACGTACAAGAGCAGCCGTGACCCAGGCGTGGCGTTGCAGTTTGTGCTGTCCCCCCAGCCCCGGCACTAGAGGCTCTCGACGAGTGGCCATCTCCCTCCCAGAAGAGACCCAGCCATGGTCTCCACTTGGCCGAAAGCCATCGCCAGAAGGCATGTGGCGACCCAGACAGAGCTCCCACACAAACACGCGGCTGTCCAGGTGTCCGGCTGCAGGGAGGGCCTGAGCCTGTCACTTGTGCCAGAGACCAGCAGAGACACCACCTGCGTGTGGTGTGACCGGGTGAGCGACTGCTCAGCCTGGGGCAGGGCTGAAAGAGGAAGTGGAGAGGCTGAGGAGCATCAGGGGACATGAGAGGGAGGCAGATGGAGCCACACCCGGCCATCCCTGAGGCAGAGGCAGCTGGTGGAGGCTCCACAAGCAGCAGGGGATTCCCTGCCCTGCTGCTGCCAGGCAGAAGGAGAAGACCTAAAAGACGGGCAGAAATGGAAGCAGGTCTCTGCTTGGAGCGGCAGGCAAATCCCCTCCTGGCCCCCCTCATCGTCCCAGATGCCCTTACATAACAGATATGGGGCTCTGGAACATGAGGGACAGGCACATGAGGATGCAGATGAAGGCCCATCCAGGGGGTAGCCCAGGGCGAGTCAGCCAGCCCCACGCATTACAACTACCTCTGTTAAGAAAAAAAGGAGGGTAACTGTTGTAGGTGAGTCCCTTCTGAGGGGTACAGAGGGCCCAATATGTCAACCAGACCCAACTCACAGGGAAGTTTGCTGCCTCCCTGGGGCCCAGGTGAGAGATGTCACCAGGAAACTCCCTGGTCTTGTTCGGCCCACTGATTACTACCCACTGTTGGTCCTACAGGTTGGCAGTGATGGGGTTGTGCAAAGAAGTCTAAAAGTGATTGAAAGGGACTTCAGAGCACTGGGGCAACTGGTTGATGGAGCAGGAACACAGGTAGTGTTTTCCTCGATCCCTTCAGTGGCAGGGAGGAACACTGACAGGAACAGGAAAACACACCTGGTTAACACGTGGCTCAGAGGCTGGTGCCATCAGACGAATTTTCTTTTTTTTGACCATGGGGAGGTTTACATGTCATTGGGCCTGCTAGCAGCAGATGGCGTTTAGCTATGTCTAAGGGGGAAGAGGATTCATGCTCAAGAGTTGGCAGGCCTCACCGAGGGGGCTTTAAACTAAGTTCAAAGCGGGGAGGAGATAAAACCAGGCTCACTAGAGATGAGCCTAGGGTGGCATGCCAGAGTTGGGGGTGAAATGGATAGCCCAGCTCAAATGCATCTACACCAATGCACACAGCATGGGCAGCAAACAGGAGGAGCTGGAAGCCATTGTGCAGCGGGACAGCTGTGACTTAGTCGCCATCACAGAAACATGGCGGGATGACTCATGACTGGAGGGCTGCAGTGGATGGCTACAAGCTCTTCAGAAGGGATAGGCAAGGAAGGAGAGGCGGTGGGGTGGCTCTGTATGTTAGCGTTTTGATTGTATAGAGCTTAATGATTGTGATGACAAGGTCGAGTGCTTATGGGTAAGGATGAGGGGTAAGGCAAACAAGGCAGATATCCTGCTGGGAGTCTGTTACAGACAACCCAACCAGGATGAAGAGGCAGAGAAAGCATTCTACAAGTAACTGGCATATGTCTCACAATCACTAGCCCTTGTTCTTGTGGGGGACTTCAACTTACCGGACATCTCCTGGAAATACAACACAGCAGAGAGGAAACAGTCTAGGAGGTTCCTGGAGTGTGTGGAAGATAACTTCCTGACACAGCTGGTAAGTGAGCCCACCAGGGGAGGTGCCCCGCTTGACCTGCTCTTTAAAAACAGAGAAAGACTTGTGGGAGCTATGAAGGTGAGAAGGACAGCTGACAGGCTGAACATGAGCCAGCAGTGTGCCCAGGTGGCCAAGAAGGCCAACAGCATCCTGGCCTGTATCAGAAATGGTGTGGCCAGCAGCAGTAGGAACGTGATCGTGCCCCTGTACTTGGCACTGGTGAGGCTGCGCCTTGAATACTGTGTTCAGTTTTGGGTCCCTCACTACAAGAAGGACATTGAGGTGCTGGAGTGTGTCCAGAGAAGGGCAACAAAGCTGGTGAGGGGTTTGGAGAACAAGTCTTATCAGGAGTGGCTGAGGGAACTGAGGTTGTTTAGCCTGGAAAAGAGGAGGCTGAGGGGGGACCTCATCACTCTATACAACTGCCTGAAAGGAGGTTGTAGAAAGGTGGGTGTTGGTCTCTTCTTCCAAGTAGCTAGTGATAGAACAAGAGGAAATGGCCTCAAGTTGTGCCAGGGGAGGTTTAGACTGGATATTAGGGAAAATTTCTTCACTGAAAGTGTTGTCAAGCATTGCACCAGGCTGCCCAGGGAGGTGGTATAGTCACCATCCCTGGTGGTGTTCCAAAAAAGTGTAGACGTGGCACTTCAGGACATGGTTTAGTGGACATGGTGGTGTTGGGTTGACGGTTGGACGTGATGATCTCAGAGGTCTTTTCCAACCTTAATGATTCTATGATTCTGTGATTCTTCTCTGTGCTGTTAATCTGAGCATTGGGATATCTGGCCCATGTACCCCTGGGCAGCACTGCTCTTCTAACTCTTTTCTTTCATTCAATTTTTCTTTAGCTCATGTACGTTAGTTTTCTTTAATTCTAATGTTTGTTGTTTTTATTTTCTACTCTGCTTGCATTAGGGCTTCTGTAATTATGATGCATCTTTACCCCCATGATTTCTCAAGTCTCTCATTTATCATTTTGAATTACTTAATATTATGAAATATGTAAAGCTGCAGCTTAAATGCAAGTAAAATTGTATGTAAGAATAGGACAATGAATGCTATAGGCCCTCTTTAAAGTGACAATAAAACCAAAAATGCCACTTTTTGCATATTGCTACAGATCCTTCAAAACTGCTAAAATCTTTTGTTGCTTTGTTAATATCATTTATTTAATATTCCTAACAGCCCATCAGGAAATGCTGATGAAGTCTGGCAAAGCCACAGGGAATGAAGGCCTCACAAAGTTGCAGAGACTCTATATGTGATGACCTTTTACTCAATCCTAAAACACAATTCAGAATGGCTACGCACAAAGTTGTTTAACTAAAAAGAGCTAAAATTATATAAAATAAAAGTTTTATTGCAAGCAAAGTGCATCAAGGCAATTCATGATTGGCAGAGACATCAGTGAATAAGCAGGGAAAAGAGAAATTAATAGTAGTCTCATAAAAACAAGGCAAAGAAACTCAGTGTATTAAGGAGAGGAGAGCCACCAAAGGGATTCAAGGGAAGCCTTTGTTTACAACTGTGCCATGGACCTAGTTAGCAAGGACGTGGCTCTAAAATCTGCTATGTGGTTGTAGTGAGTTGGATGAGGAACATGTGAGTAGGCACAGATGACACAGTGCTAAAAACAGCCGAGCTCTGCCTATCTTCATGCTTTTGTTACTGTAGTGGCACGGCAAATGTAAGTTATGGAGAAGTTCTGACCTGGAAGGGGTTTGCTTTTACTTGTTTTCAGCTTATTATGAAAACTTGGGACAATCTCTTGTATGAAAATGAATGAAAACAAGGTCAATCCCTTGCACCTGTGTCAGGGCTGAGTCTGCAATTAGATCCTTACAGCCCTGGCCAGCCTCCCCTGGGTCTTCAGTCCCTGCCTGAGCAATGCTGCAGGTGCACCTGCCTGCAGCTCCATCACAGCCATACGTCATTGATCCAGACTGAGTTGCATCCTGTCTTCATGGCATAACCTTGGACCTGCCTAGTTAGCAAGGATAGACTTGCCCATCAGTCACTGGACTGTGACTGACCCTGGATACCATCACCAGACCTGAACCTGATTTGCTAACTCACATTTCTGGCCTGACCTTGGACTTGCCTCATCACTACAAACTTGCCTGATGATTTGGACTCTTGGTTTAACCTGCCTATCACCTCTGGGTCTGCTGTGCTCACCTTGCTTGGGGTGGGAGGACAGGGCCTTGCTGTGTCCTGGCAACATGTGGCATGACCATGACCTCCAGCTTGAAAAGACCCAATGTCACTGCTGAAGTGGGATTGGGAACAAGAACTCAGTCCTTGAGCCTGCAGCTTCCAGAGGTCCTCTCCCTCCACCGATTCATCCAGAAAGACATACTTCTCATCTGCTGGCTTTGTGTGAGACTTTTTCCTAAATGGTCCCCTACCTCTTTTTGCTTTGTTTTACTGGTATTTCTGATTAGAAAGTGTAACTTCCAGAATGTTAGGCAAATGTAGTTGATGTCCAGCTGAGTTTGCAGGGAGCCTGGCACAGAAGCACTAAGGCAGTTGTAAGTCTTTGTAAACTGTTTGCCAAAAATCCAAGCAGTGATAACTTAAGAGCCAAACTGATGCAGCTTCTAGTTAAAGTATGGAAGGAAAGAGAAAATAACTCATTTTTATCACCGAGCCTGACATTCTAACAGTAAATTTTATCTAGGAGAATTCTGTGTAATTTCCCCACTCCAGACTCTAAAAATCTGAGGGGAGGAGATGGGTGGTGTCAGCTGACCTGAAAAGCATCCAGTGGCGCTTCCAAGCCTCAGACAACAGAGTCAAAGCCAACAGTACAACTGCCTTAATTTTCAGTGTCACCACAATTTCAGTAGTCTTAGGTGCTAAAGCTTTTATACACGTAGCGAACATAGTCTGATGTTTAACTCTCTAAGTTTCAGGTTCCAATGAAATCCTTAGGTGTCAAAAATCATGTGCTGTCCAGTCCATGTGCTCTTTGAAAGGAATTGGAAAACTAGACGCCTGATTGGAAGTACTCTGAAAATTTGAGCTGTGGGCATCCTTCCCTTCTTCAGTTAAAAAAAAAGCAAAAAAAGCAAAAAAGCATGCTAAGCTGAAAACAGCAAACAAACCAACACAAACAGATGTGCATGCAACTCTTCTGTATTTTGCTTGGGAATGACCTCATTCACTTGTGTCTGTGGATATAATCTGCTGTGTCTCTTTGGAATGTTTTCCTTGAAGTCAGTTCTCACTAGTGTGCCACTTGGAGATATTTTCCTCATAATGAAGCTGAGCAGCTGATCACAGACATTAATCTCTGCATAGACTTCTTTTGGTAGTCACCTTTTTCATTCCAATAACATGTTCATTGAAGTCACTTTTTCATAAACATTTTCCCATAAACCTCTGTTTCAAAAGAGATTATTCAAACAGCTTTTAAACAATTACTCTTTTGAAGGGTCTAATTGAAGGAAATAAACCTGTAGAGAATCTGACTGAACCAAAGATCTTCAGCATCCAAGATTATCTATCTGTCACCCTGTGACCTATTTCCTTCACACTACTTTTTAATTTTTGTAGCAATTATAGTGTATATGGATAATACCTATTAGCATATTTATGGTCATTGCTTCATATTTATTGTCTGCACAACTCATTAATCTTCATCTAGTGTGTGAGGCTGACAGCTCAATCTATTTTGCAATCTCTGGGCAGCAGCCATATCCAAAAAGCTTTTGTTTCCCTGTAAATAAACTGTGTTCAGGACCAGAGGACAATGGTACATCATGCAGTGATTGACACAAGCCATGGCTGCTAATCAAAAGTAGATTTTATTACCAGCTGAGTCAAGTGCATTATGGGGCCATTGTTCTAGTGCTGTCAGGGCAAGAGCATACGTAGTCAGTCACCTTCTCAAGATGGGTTGATTGTTCTCCAAGATTAGACAGAGTTGCCTTATTATCCATCCCAGACAACAAGGCATCTCACCCAAACAGACGCCTTTACAGAAACTGCCTGTACATTGAATTGATTTGAATTGCTAATGCATAATCTGTCCAGCACAGATGTGCAATGAATATTTGGATGTTGTTTTGCATGTCAGTTGAGAAGGCTGAATGATGAGGTGATGATCATTCAGTGATGGGTACTGGACATTTGCCAACAATTGAGTTTGAGCACTTTCCCTGACAGTAATCAGATCAGCTTCCAAAACGTCTTTTCTTCAATTCACTGACAATTTATGTTAGAAGATAATGCAACTCTCTCACAGTTAACACAGTTGGAAGCAATTTGCATTTTTTTCATATAATTAAATTTTTCATTTCACCCAAAGAAATACATACAAGCTGCATATAACTGATATACATATTCCAAGACACTTCCAAAGTAGCCCCACTTGAATAAGAGGCCATCTAGATAAGTAAAAAATGTTGAAACTCTCCATAATACAGGTGACACTAGTTTAGTCAGTTATTAAGCTACATTTATGGTGAAAAATTAGGAACCTTGTTGTCAAACTGTATTAGGTAATTCTCAAAAAAAATCAATTAATGTAATAAACATTTAACACATGACCATAGCCATGCTTAGAGTAGGTCAGCAAACACAATATTCTGATTTAAAAATTTTCAGTCTCTGCCGGAATTTACATAGTATATAATGGGAATAGAAATTAACCCTGCAACACTGATATTATGACATCAAGGGACAGATATGAGCTCACACAGTGACACCAAATGATTCATGTGGATGTGAAATAGGTCTTTATGTAGTCATAATCATAGAATCATACAAAAATTTAGGTTGGAAGGAAGCTCTGGAGATCATCCTGTCCAGCCAGGGTCTTACCCTGTTACTGGGTTGAGTTCTAAGTATCTCCAAGGATGGAGATTCCACATTCTCTTTGGACAACTTGCTCCAGTATTTGACCACCCCTACAGTGTTTTTTTTCCAGAGTTCTGCAGCTTATGTTTGTTGTCCTTTCTCTGTTCACCTCTGAGGAGATTCTCCATCTTCTTTATATCCCTCATTATTTTGGATCTGAAAAGCAGAGTTAAAACCCTACCTTTAGGACATAAGCAGCTAAAGAGCCACTGATAGCTTAGAAAATCAAGGGCTCATGGGAACACTTCCGATACCTAAAAAATTTTATCTTCTAACTTTATTTAGGTATGTGTCTAGTGTATCTCTAATCATACAGTGAAACATTTCCCTCAGAAATAAATAATAATGTTTCTCAAGAACTTCTAGAGCTCTTTTAGAATATACATTAATTAATGCAGGTTTGTCATCTGTCTCTCTAAGGTGAGTACTCATGAGTGTGTGGTGGAGGGAAGAATCATTTCCTTTAACTTGCCAGTCTTCCTACTAGTGAAATTTACTATAGCTAGGAAAAGTTTAGACCTCAAATGGAGTTAGATAGCAAAATCTTACCAGATGTCCACTTCATACATCTGAATTCCAGCCTGTACGCCTCAGAGCTCCCCTGGCTGGATCCTATCCCCCATTGGCACCTCTGCTTTTGACCTCAATATTATGTTGGTGAGCATAGTCAGTCTTGATGTTGTAGTTTATGACAGGACTTTGCTCCATAATCCAAATATATCAGATGAGGCCCTGCTCAAAACAGATTCTGCAAAAGAGAGCGCAGTCCTGCCTTGAATGCTCAAGCTCAGAGGATTCACCCAAATCAGGACTCAGCCCTTTGAGAGTGGCACCATAGGAACCAGGAGTAGAAGCACCACTCAGCCATGGAGTCATGTTCCCAACTGTTCTTTGTCTCCAAGGAAGTCTTCACTATTTCACCGGGCTTCCCGCTGACCCTTTCATTTCCCATCCTGAGCTATCACATGTTCTTGAGACACTGAAATGAAAGCCTGGGCATCATTCTCAAGGCTGTTCGTTTCTGTTGCAAAGAGAGTGGTACTTGAAAGATGTCATGGAATAGCCAGTGCTTAATGTTCTTAGTGAAGTAATTTTTTATCCCGAAGACATTTAACACAAGCCATTATTCCTGCACTGAAGGATCCTTTCCTCAGGGCTAAAAGTCTTATTTTCCAAAGCATGGAAAGTTACTTCAGCTGACAAATAAATGTCAGCAGCATGGTCTTTTACTTTTTGAGCCTGAAAATGGAGGTAAAGATAAAGATTAATTGTTCCCTTATATATTATTCTGTTAAAGAAACACATAGATAAGTGGTAAAACTGTGTCATCTGCTGCGTAAAAGTTCCATTTGATCTTGAGGTTGCAGTCTTCCCATGTATGCTTGTATTAACAAAACCTCAGAATACAGGAATACAGACTATTCTAGACCGTAGGAAGGAAAAGAGTATTAATCAGTTCACGCAGTCTTCAAGATGTATACACATGAGGGAAAAGTGTAAGTCTTTCTGGAACCTAGGAAGCTGATTCATGAAGGCAATAGACCATGTACATAAGCCACTAACTGGTTGTACCTCTCCCTTAAGAGAATATAAGAGGGGGTTTTTTTTCTGGAAGAAATATAGTGAAAACAAAACTAAAATGTGAAGAAATGGAATGAATGGTCAAAGTGCTATTTTTGACAACACTGAGCTCCCATTGCTATTCAAATGTAATCACAATTGCTGGCTTAACAAAGCCATTTCAAAATACACCATCTACAAACATTAAGTAAACATATACAAGCATAGGAACCTGTACTAGTTCATGGGTGCCACATGGATAAGCCCATGGCCCAGTATGTGCTCCAGGGTAAGTGCTGAGCAGTTCAGAACAGCTCAGGTCCCTCAGGACAGCTGGTGCCTCAGCCAGGGAACCTGTGTGTCTGTGGTCAGCATTGCAAGGTCCAAGGGATGGGAATGAAGTCCTGTTTTCAAAAAGGAAAGGGCAAGTCTTGTCAGAAGACAAAAGCTGAGCACAAAGAGCTTAAAACATATGGACCTCTCCTTGCCTGTAAGTTGAAGGTAATATTATTTTCCTATTCCCATGAGATTTCTGGGGCCACATATATTATGTTACTCAGGCATTATTGTAGTAAGCATAGTATAAACATTTAATGTAGATAAAGAGATTTTGAATGCTAATGCAAGTGAGTATCTGTGAAAGCATAAGTGCTGGAAGTGCTTTTAGGGGTGCTTTGAAAAGCAATTAATGACAAAGAGGCCAACCTGTTACATGGGCAAGAAGTCTGAAGACCAGATGGCCTGATTTACTTCTCCACTCCAGCTGTAAGAAGTGTGGATAGGTTTCAGACCATGCTTACAAAGGACTGAGAGGATTCCTTGGAAGAGCAGTAAGAGTGACTGGTTCTTTTTGACTCTTCTAGGCCTTAACAGCCTGTTTCAATGAGAATAAACCTCTTAGTTTATGTTTCTTGGTAAATTTTTGTATCTGAAGGATGTTTGGATTTGGCATTAGTCTTTTATGTTTTGAGAATGCAGGCTACATATTTATATGACTTACACTGTTATGCTGGAGATTGAGTGCTGTCTGAAGCTGGTGAGTCTGCTTACCGTCATTGTTACAAATAAATGTAATACAGCATCTAAGATATTGTAAAGGGTAGATAATTACAGCAGCACAAGTAAGGATGAAGTACAGTGAGAAAAGCACACAGTGAAAGCCGTCCCTGGAAAGATCACGGAGCATGTCCTCTTGGCCTCCATACCTAAGCACCTGACGGGAGAGAAAGCAATCAGCAATACTCAACACGGATTTGCCAAGGGCATATTGTCCATGGCCAACCTGACTGCCCTCTGTGTCAAAGTGCCTGTATCCCAAGTGCTGTGGAAGCTTTCATAACAGAAAGAAAACAAAACTTCTCAAAAAAAGCTGTTTGTAAAGAAGTTTGCAACTGTAAACAAAAGGAACAACTTCCTCACCTCTACAATATTTAGGGAAGCATATCTGCCCATGAAGGGTGGACATGGATAGATGCCTTGACGCAGTAATGCCTTCAGCGATTAGGTAACTTACCTCATAACAGAGGTGCCTGTAAGCTTCTGAATATTCCCCATTTATGACAACATAATACAAGCCTTATGAAAAGGTTCATCAAGCAGATCTGAATCCTTGTGGCTAGTTCTTAAATGGGAAAGAAAGTGCTTCCCCATTTATAATGCTAAAGCTGCTGGGCAAGACACAGTGAAAGACTTAAATTAAATGTCAAATCATGAGGTACTAACAATAAATAATGGAGAAATTTCTGTTGCCTTTGGTGGCTGCAGATAAGCCACTGGATAACCTATTTACTGCAGGTACTGCAGGTAGGTTGAGCAGTTCTAGATGGATCATTCTGTCCTAGGTGGATCATCTATGTGTTTTGTTACTTGAATGAGTGAGCAGACTGGTGTGAGCCTGTGCTGCCCACATCTCAGGGCCTTTATGGTCCCAGGTCCTGTCTATACTGTAAAGTAGTTGGGAATGTACCAAAGCTTCAAGAGCAATCCTTTCTCATCTCCTCCTTATGCAATATAGACTCATCTAATGTACTAGCCTTCCCCCCTTGCCTGCATCATGTGCAAGTAGGAAGGGATGCTGAACCATGATCCAGCAGGGCATCAGCAGACAGAGAGCAGATATGAGATGACTTAGAGACAGTGATGTGATCCATTCACAATGCCCATGACGTCTTCCTGCAGGAACTAACTGCTATTCTGTCCCTTGGGCAACACTGACATTTTCAATATTTGGCTACCATTCTGTGTCATGGCACTGAGGCTGCCTGACCCCCTGGGATGTGTAGCCACCATCAGAGGGTCTTCAGGAGTCTCAGTGACACCCTGAACTCCTGCCTGGCAGAACCTAAGACTTATCTTCAGCTTGTTGACTCAAAGGACAAACTAAATGCCAACAAGCCTTACCACATCCTTACACGTGCAATCCGTTGTGCCCTTTGTAGTTTCTGCAAAGCCTTGGGGAAAATCACCAGATATGAAGATAACATGACCATTATTTTTCAGGGTGCTGCTTATGTGCAGATGGCACCAGTGTGTGAAAGAGCATTAATCTGGGTTTTATAGAGCTGTGGATTCCTTTATCGGGTCTCTCAAATGCTTTCCCTCCTCCGCCACCATGCCTTATTGATTCAGAACTCATTTACTTCAGCCTTATGATATTCCCTCTTTCCTCCACCATTTCTCCTCCTCTCCAGAAGTCCCCAGACATGTGTGAGGCAGTCATAGGCTGGAGATTTTTCTTTTTCCTCAGTTAGGCCTGCTCTGCAGAACACTTCATCAACCCTATAAGCAAATTTTTCCTGTCAGGAAAATATTAGCTGCATGTTGCAGAGCCCTCCCTTGCCAGGAAGGCTTCCTTTGTATTGTCCCTGCTCATTGCATATTACACATCTTTCTGCACTCTGGACCTTGACTTGATTCCTCAAGGGAGTGCCTGCTCTATCGAGTAGCTGGAGGGTGAAGAGGGATTACCAGGGAAAAGGACTGCAGCACAAACAATGGAAGCAGAAGGGGACAATCATCTCACTTTTGCTGTGTAAGGGATCTAGTGCTAATGGCCCCTTGATCTTAGTTTATAGCCTACTTTGAGCAGAAACCTGAAATGCATTAGCATCCACTCCAAAGGTACGTGTGAATTTTGAGACCAGCGGTAAACTGTCCACCCTGTTTGTTGAGCAGACTATGTAGTAAAGATCCAGAAGAAGAAGAGCATATTTTTCTGCCATGGTGAGTGTGGGTTATCCCCCTGATCCCAAGCCTGGAAGTAGTAGCAGAGGCTGCTGTGGGTATGGCTCACCTGTATGTACAATCCCAAGGGGTCATATATCTGGAAGGAAGCAAGTGAGAGAGTTTGAGGAAGAAATCCGTACAGGAACAATGGGAGGTTCATTGGCAAAAAAGTTCCTGAACTTTCTGTTCGGTTTGCTGTTTGTGCACATCTCCCGAGACTGCTCTGACAGCAAACAGACAGGCTCATGCTATTTCATTCTATTGTCCTGAGACACTCCACTCCTTGGCAAGTCTGACAAACCATGCTGGAGCCTGTCCTGAGGAAGGCTGTGGCTGGTTTGGGGTAGCTGTCAGAGCATGGTTAGCCATGCAGAGAAAACCTTTTTGGAAAAAGGTGACTGAGCAGAAGGCAACTTTCACTTTCACACGAGGAGCATGGCTTGGACAGAGGAAAAGGCACAATGTGGACGCTTGTCTAATACTTGTTACTTCCCAGGAAATAACAACTGCAGTCCTTCCAGGTCATGGTGGTTCTGCTTTCTGTCTCCCCCACTCCCTCAGCCACACTAAGTTTGCAGACGTAGTGCCTGTCATAGCACCTGGTCTGAGTCAGGGGGATGAGAGCTGTCAGGAGACACTACCCATGGCTGCAGTTGCAGGCACGGAGAGTGGCTACGAGGAAGCCACCCCATGGTGTGGTTTGTCTGTGCAGTACCATCAGGTAGACATGATTCTGGAAAAAAATAGGTGGTAGGACCTGATCAGTTCCAAGAGGTCACAATATCCCCCAGTGTATGCTTATTAAGTGACTGCAAGGGGAAGGAAATTTCCCCCTGTTTGCACTTGGACACCATGATGTAGTGATACCTAAATCTATCTGTTTCTTACCAGTATCTGTCCTTTGTGCCCAGGTCCACACTTGTTGGTCTGTTCCATTATGACACTGGCGTGTGATGACAGCATTGGAAAAAGGGAATGAGAGAGATTCTGACCTGTGAAGAAAATAATTCCTTGGTCTCCTGGTCAACAGGGATTGTTTATTGGGCTCAAGAATCTGCACAGAAACCCCAGTCCTGATGGCAGAACATCCAGTAACTCTTTATTCCCCACAGCAGAGCGATATTTAGAAAGGTGTCCCGATGGGAAAGCCGTGAAAAGTTTAAGTACCAGCAGATATTCTAAGTGAAAGCGTGAATTGGACATGCTCACAGAGTGCCAATGAAACTGCTGAGGGGAGTTAGTGCCATGGGAAAAAGCACGATAAATGTGTAATATTTGCTGGCTCTTCTTCAGTACAAAGGGATAGGACTTGAAATCTTATCTGTTCAGCAAGATTTTGACACTTGTCAGTTCCTGCCATGGTTATGTCACAACTCATGTGAAAGTGAGTTTCATCATCTTAAATGAGATGTATGAGATGTCATCTGAAAGTCTACGGATAACTTTCTGGCTGTAGGCCCACCTCCATCCATTTCTCCTGCTCCTTCCCTCTGTAGGGCTTGGAATATTCTTTGCAATTAGCAAAGGGAATCTGTTACTGGGGGAATGCAAAAAACATTGCAAAGGGGAAAAACTATTTTTAACCTTCCTGTCCCTGTCCGTCAAGACCAGCACCAAGCAGAGTCTAATGGGAAACCTGAATATTCTGGGGAGGTGAGAGTTTCAAATCCGAACTTAGTTACTTTACTCAGCTTGTAAAGGCATGTGGCACAGCCTGTCATTTTGCAAGTTCCTTAGGAATCAATTGCTTGGCCTTTTGTGCATTAATAAGAATTAATTAATTAACAGCACAGTTCTAGGGTAAACTTTGAACCTAGAATCACTGTGGTGGAGGAAACATGTAGGGTCCTATGAAAAGGAAATACTTGTCTTGAAACCCACTGTGGGAGTCTATCAGACTCAGATCCTGCCTGAGTTTTGTCTGTTTAATGCTCTTAAAGTTCTTTAACTCACTGAAACTACAGCCTTTGCTATTTGTTCTAATCAACTTTCTATTGCCATTGTAAATGACCTTGCTCTTTGCCTGGGTGAGAGAATCCGATATAAAAGAGTTCTAAAGAAGGAAGGTGAAAACTAGATGAATCCTGCAGGCAAGTGAGAGGAGATTTGAATTAAGTTGTAAACGGAGTTGATCTTCCTGCCTGTTTATCCAGAGGAGTTTTCATCCAAGCAGCTGCAATAATATTGCAGTGATTGTGTACTGGTATCTGAGCACCAAGGATCTTTTTTTCCACATTCATACCATGGTCATTGGAAGAAGTCTCCCAGTGTGTTGTAGATTTAACCTTTCTTTCACATTCATAAGAGAATAGCACCTCGGTGACACATACAATTACATGAAGCATTAACCAAAATAGGCAGTAACTTCTGCTCCTTTCTTCTTGCGCATGATGACCATGCAGGACATTCTAGGGTGAAACTGTCTGAGACGAGGAGAGCAGCTTCCTGAGTATTTTGTAATAAGAAGGTGCCTCTTGTATTGTAATAATAAAGAGATAAAGAGATGGAGGAAATGAAACCTGAGAAAAGCAAACAGTAAGTGTGTTGCATGAGGGGAGAGAGAAAGGGCAAGACAGCAAACACAAGGCATCGATGCCAATATAACCACTAATCAGTGTGACTCTGGACTTCAGGTGTGGCTGTTCGCAGCATGATACAGTTTGATTTTAGTGTGTTTCTTCCTCTCTTCTGAACCACTCCAGCAAGCACAAAGCACTGACAATGATGCTCATGCATAAAAATGATTTCATGGTTGGCAACCCAAAGCGATGTTGTATCAGGTTCTAGACAAAGATATGAAGGATAGTACTGTATCCATCTGAATTCATAAGAAGATCTGCTATTAAATATTTTCTTATATCAGAATATATTTATCTACTCTGAATTTAGGTGAAAAGGCTGTGCCTTCCTCCAGTTCATTAAAATAAGTCAAATACATGTACACACATGTATATAAATTCTGTTTCCTATTACTGTGAAGAAAATTATGTGTAATTTCTTATATATCTATACTCACTGCTGTTACTCCAAGTTCTTTAAGAAATGAATTCGGTTATGGCCTATTTTGCATCTGATTGAGAAAAATGCCTTTTAGGAGACTGGTTCAAGGAGGAAGTCACCTACTCTGGAGAAAAGCACATTTCTTGCTGAAAATGCTGCCTGTGTTATGATCGCCTGTGGAAGTATTGGTTTCTCCTGAGTCTCAGTTTGAAGAAGATCTGGGTATTATGTTTCAGGCCATTCCAGATCTTTCTAATCCTTTTTATTAGCATTTCTTTTAATACTTTTTGTGATTGCTTTGTGCTCATCTGGATCTGCTTCTTCAAAATAGATCTTTCTTCTTCAAAATGTGCTGCTCTTCTGTGTACACTGCTCTTAGGATTCACTTTCTCTTGACCTTTTATAAGGATTGGCAGAACAATGAATCATTTCTTGGTAAATGTGAGATCTGGAGCATGTGAAACAGTCTCCACTCAACTACAGAATTTTGCTTTAAGTTATTTTTGGGGACAATATTCAGGCTTGGAACCAAATAAAAAATCAAGAAATCTTCTACAAATCTAGGTACTGGCTTCTTCGCACCTTAAAGGAAGGAATGTTAATGCTTAATCATTCCTATCAGATTGACACAGATTATCTAATCTTTCTGGACTGTCGTCTATTAATTTTTTTAAAAATTTGCCTCTACAATCCTTGTTGAGGTGCTTTGTTTGAGATGACCACAGTTGGTACTGTTTCAAATTATATTTCAGAGAACTTGTTCACTTGCATGAGTCAAATTTTGTTTTGCCTAATTTTAGTTAAATGGGTACATAATCAAAATCTCTTTCCCTTGTCAAATATAGAAGTTTGTTAGAGCTGCAGGGTTAGACTACCACGTTAGATTAATGGCAAGTGCCCTTACTCACTGCAGAGAACATTTTAAACTTAATTCTAATTAATATCTGCTTCAACCTCTAGAACTGTAGTCTCACTAATAACTCCATGACCCCCAAGCTCTGGGAACTGACTTCCCTTTACGAATATATAGGCAGACAGTAAATTTATGTGAGCATTTTTATCACTATGAGGGACAGCCTAGACTAGGTCTCTCTCACTCAAAAGGTCAGATCTCCACAGTGGGTTTATCTATATACAAAGTATTTTGAGACTTGAGCATCCCAGATTATTTATGAAATGTATTAGGAACGCAAGCTGGGTAATTTTACCCTGTCACCTATCATGAACTTTCATGTAGATTTGGTGATCAAAAATTCATATTTGATGTTTTGCAATACTATTCACTTTATTCACAGTAAATCACAGATTCATAGCTTAATTTTAAAGTGCCAATTTCTTGTTGGAATTCACGCTGAAGTGTTAGAAGTATACTTCTATGCAGGAAAATTAGATGCTGCTGGAATAGGTGACAAAGCATCCTTTCCTTTAAGTATTATTAAAGCAGACACTATCACTAGATGAATTAAACATCCCCTCTCAGCAGAATTCTCTTAGTGTATTGCTATTTATGATGATGCATAGATAATTCCAGGGACAGGAACAGTTTCAGGAAAGGTGTTGCCTATTTGCATGTCCTTCAAGAACTGCATGTGCTCTTTGGGTGCCTTCTTGATTCATTTTTCCATGGTTTGGGATACTAAGGGATAGAAAGGTTCTGCCTAAGAACAGAAGAGGTCCAAATACAGATCAAAGATCAGATTGGATTTATATTCTGTTTTCAGCAGTGCCTGAAAGGAGATGCTTATGTCTAGTATTATTTGTGTATTATCAAATACAGTTGCCAGCTCCTAATCACCAGTTATTGATGGACTTTCTAAGCAGTAACTGTATTTGGACCACCACTTTTTAAATTGACCAGTTTGCCTAACCCTTTTATGAATCTTTGGCTTTTAGTGTTATTTAACTACTATGGAAAAGAGTTCCCACAATGTAATTGTGCTGTGAGGAAAAAGACTTTATGTTCTTGTTTTTCCCCTGCAGTAAGTCTGTACAACCTGCAGTCTAGTGCTAATGTTAAACCACTGTCATCATGCAGAAGAGAAAGCAGCACAATCAACAGAACCAGAAAAAATATTTTGTATTTTCCTATTTAGTGTTTCTTCTTTTTTTTGCTGCTAGGTATCTGCACAAGCACAAGTTTAACACAGAAGTGTGACACTGGGTTTGCTACATCTAAAGCTAAGGAACAGATTGAAACCTGGCAAGCAATAGCAAATAATTTCCATTCACACAGTGACATCCAGTGGGTCTCTCCAGAGGCTTTCTTCACATTTTGTTCCCATCCTTCAAGCAGGAGTAAATAGTCCTGTTAGTATCACTTTCAGATCACAATTTCAGACCACTGGGACTTCTTACAGTGTCAGAATATAGCCCTTATAGATAAATGGAATTAAGTGTTTGCTCAATAGCTGTGGACAGTGCACGGAACAGGCTGTTTAGCTTTTTTTTTAAATTCACTAGATGGCTCCTCCCAAGCCAGTCAGACCCCAGCCTGTACTGCTGCTTGGGATTATCCTGTCCCAGGTGTGGGGCTTTACATTACCTTTGCTACCTTCAATTTTTGTTGGCTCAATCTTCCAGACTGTCCAGACTTGTATGTATGATGGCTCTACTTTCCGGCATGTATCTCTCTCCTCCCAGCCTGCCATCACATGCAAGCTTGGTGATGGCACTTTCAATACCATCATCCAGGTTGTTCACAGAGATGTTGGATACTACTGGACCCAATAGTGGCTTCTGAGGTACTCCACTCATACGCTCTGGACAGAGTCCTACCTGGTCAAAACAGGGTCAGCTATGAGATCAGACCAGGCTGCTCAAGACTTACTGAGTCAGGTCATGAAAACCTCCAAAGATAGAGACTGTGCTACCTGTCTGGGCAGCTGGTTTCATGGCTTGTCTCTTCTAACGATGACCAGAAGTTTATTTCCTTATATCCAGTTGGAACCTTTCGTGATTTGATATATGTCCTTTGTCTCTTGCCATCCCACTAAGCACCAGGGTGAAGAGGCTTGCTCCTTCTTTCCAGTAACCTCTTACAAGAATTAGAAGGCTGCTATTAACAAGCCCGCTTCCATCTGCCTCACCTCACAGGGCACATACTACTCTCTGACCAGGATCTTTTATATATTCCATGCATGAAAGATGTTGTTGTTAGACAACACCAAGCCTATTGTTTTTTTAAGTTAAGTTACATGGGATTTTGATCATAGAAATCCTAGAAACCATAGAATAGTCTGGGTTGGAAGGCACCTTTTAAGGCCATCTAGTCCAACCCTTCTGCAATCAGCAGGGACATCTTCAACTAGATCAGGTTGCTCAGAGCCCCATCCAGCTTGACCTTGAACGTTGCCAGGGATGAGGTATCTACCACCTTTCTAGGCAATCTGCTCCAGTGTTTCACCACTCTCATTGTGAAAAATTTCTTCCTTAGATCTAGTCTAAATTTACCATCTTTTAGTTTAAAACCATTGCCCCTTGTCCTGTTGCAACAGGCCCTGCTAAAAAGTCTGTCCCCATCTTTCTTAGATGGAAGGCTACAATCAGGTCTCCCTGGAACCTTCTCTTCTCCAGGCTGAACACCACTCAGCCTGTCCTCATAGGAGAGGTGCTCCATTCCCCTGATCATTTTTGTGGTGCTCCTCTGGACCCTCTCCAACAGGTCCGTGTCATTCCTGTGCTGAGGGCTCCAGAGCTGGATGCAGGACTCCAGGTGGGGTCTCACCAGAGCGGAGCAGAGGGGCAGAATCCCCTCCCTTGACCTGATGCAGCCCAGGATATGGTTGGCCTTCTGGGCTGCGAGCGCACATTGCCAGCTCATGTTCAGCTTTTCATCCACCAGCACCCCCAAGTCCTTCTCGGCAGGGCTGCTCTCCATCCTTTCACCCCCCAGCCTGTACTGATACTGAGGGTTGCCCTGACCCAGGTGCAGGATCCTGCACGTGGCCTTGTTGAACCTCATGAGGTTCACATGGGCCCATCCCCTTGTCCAGGTCCCTCTGGATGGCATCCCATCCCTCAGGCATGTCAACTGCACCACTCAGCTTGGTATCATCTGCAAACTTGCTGAGGGTGCACTCGATCCCACTGCCTGTGTCATTGATGAAGATATTAATGAGTACTGGTCCCAATACAGACCTCAGAGGGACACCACTCATCACTAATCTCCATCTGATCTATCAGAGTGATACAGCAATGTACTTAAATCACTACATGGGTGCAAATCGTACTTAGGAGAGCATCACAACTGTAATATGCAGTTGAGTCACAATAAAAATGTGATTTCCATCACTAATCTCTATGATATATTCACCATCATGATGCTGGGTGTTCCCAGCCTCTGGGAAGGAATATGTGGGTTGAAACACACTCAAGCCCATAGCTCTCTTCAGAGTTCTTCCTCCTTGTTGTTTGTATTTTATACTCTACATTGGGCTGAGCTGTGATGGTATATTTGCATTCTTTTGACTAATTCAGGGACCAACAGCTACACAGCCAATTCATTCACCCAGCTGATACAGCCATTTGCCTAGAGCTAAGGCTACCTTCTGGTTCCCTTTCTGCTGAGGTAGGTTCACAGCTCTGCGACAACTATGCTTGGTAGTTCACACATCTTGCCAACCCCAGGCCTGCGCTGTTCACCTTGCCTGCGTACTGTGGGATGCCCACCTTGCTATTGCACACTGCTCCTGGTTCCCTGCCTCTTTTAGTGGCCCTTGCTGCTCCCTGGCAGTCTAACTTGATCCTGACTGGATCTGGACAGGTAGTGAGAGGTAAGAGAAAGGAATGACTGGAGGGAAACTGAGATAGCCGGGGATTGAGGTGGTCCTGGATTTCTTCCTGGCCTGTTTCTGTACTGTTTCTTTCGTTAGCCCCAGAGAAGGCTTCATTCTCCCTGACCACTGATAAGCCCCCACTAGATCAGCCATCTTCATTCAGCTGCTGCATTACCTGCACTGCTCCTGTAGGAGCTCTGCTTGGACCCTTCTCACCTTGGTGGAGGTCCAAATGCCCTGCTAGGCTCCAGGCACTAGGTCCCTCTGAGCTGTCTTTTGCCATGTTAGCCTTCTTGGGTTTCACTTTGTTAAGAAAAGTTTTTTTAAAAGGGGACTGCAGGACGTAAATGGTCTGTCTCATGTGCCAGGTGCTAGAAGAGGGGTGCCGATGACAGATATATTCCTACTAGGTTTTATGCTTCCACAGTTCTCTGTCCTCTTGTCCTGTGTTCCTAGAGGAGGTGATGGTCAGGATCTCTTCCTGCAATCAGTCGTTACAAGGTTTAATGATTGTTACTACACATAGCACCTTGTTCAGATGTAGGTTCCTTTACAGGGCTAATCCTAGGCCAGGTTCAAGAGTAAAAAGGAGTAAATCAGACAAGGTGTGGTGCTCCTATGATTTGTTTTACACACTTGTAAATATTTAGAGACACAACTAAGAATTACGCTTCCTTTATTTTTCCCCACTTTTGCATGGGAATAACAGAAGAGGGCTTCTCAATTTTTTGTCTTTTACAAATCTTGCTATACAGTGCAGGAGTTCTGTGTATAATTATGAGGTGAAAAGTTCATTAAAATAAAATATGGTATGTGCCTGTAGTTGTAGTGTAGGTTCTTTGAAGGCTAATTTCCCAGGGATTGATTACCTTATGTAAGGTTTTTAAAACTTAGCAACTCTTGTTCCCTTTCTCTACGTAAAACAGCTCCAAATGATTTCTGTTTTCATTTTCTCAATTGTTATATTTTCCTTCTCTTTCAGTGCACAGGAATTTGAGTCATAAAGATATCTTAATGTTAATAGATTTGTCTTACGAGTTCATGAGGTCAAACTTATTGGTCTTTCCCTATGACTAACAGTGCAAAAATCTGGAATCAACTCAATTAATCTTGGGCATAAAATAACCGACACTGAAGAACTGCATATCCATAAATCAATAGAGACTAACCTCTGATTTATTTCTTTTTGGGTCACATGTTCTATTTTCATCATAAAAGCAGATAAAGGTAACTATAATTAAAATGTCTATTTCCTTCTCTACTATTTGTGTTCATGTTATTGAATATACCCCTTTCATAATACTGTATTTTTTCAGTATTCTATAGTTATTGTTTCATTAAAGTACCCCTGTGATATTAACTGTATAATAAATTACAATTCAAAATAAAATATCAGCCATTTCATCCATGAGAGAGAATAATAAAGCCATAATAAAAACAAATAAAGTTTAGCAATATGATGATGTAGCATGAGGTTTTTATAGACTCCATGTAAATGTTAAAATCTATAAATTTTTTATATTGTGTAAAATTGTAAAAAATAGTAATGAAGGGGGTGGGGAGAGGGAAAAAAAGCAACATTGGCAGGCTGGTTTAATCCTGAAATTGCTGTTACTCCTTTTCCTTTCATAATCCAAAAAAGAGTGTATAAAAATTATGTGTACAGAATTATTTGTTTGTAGCTTATCTGATTTACTCTGGTTATTAAAGGTAAATTGAAGAAGAAAAACTGTGGGTTTCCACTTTCCAGCCCACGGTATTGGTAAGTGAAGAAACTCTAAAGCCTAATCACCTCTCCTTTTGCCTTCCTTTGTTCACACTTAGTATCCCTGTAGGTACTCTGCCCTTAATTTTTCCAAGTAGGCTTTAAAAAACTTCTGTATTTATTTGGCTTCTTTTTACATATTTGCGCTCTAACTGAAGGTGGAAGGATGTGCAAATATGGGACGGAGAGGATAGGACATGAATTTCTCCTTGCAACCATTTTCTTCTTGTTGCATTATCCTTCACAGTACACTGGTGGCATATGGACTTAAAACCTTCATTTTCTTGTAGGCTAATGACAATTTATTTAATTGTACTAGTCCAATACTTGATATTCCTTCTGACAGCAGATTGCACAAGGAATTTTCAATTTGATTTAAATAAAATTCTCTGAAATAGATTTTTATTTAAGTACAGGAGAAAGGAGGAAAGTTGTACACACAAAGAGTATGTATTTCTAAAACATGTTCAATACAGGAACAAATAATCATCACTTTAAAAACCTGCCATTTTGGAAACTCAACATTGGTCAGCCTTGTTTTCTTGTATTATGTTGGTCTAGAGACAGCACAACAAAATGTACTTGATATCCCCTAGAACATGCTGACTTGTAAAATATGGGGGCACTTACTGTCCTCTCATGAGGGAGCTACTTCTATTTGATAGGTGGTTCATTGCTGACAAGGTCATCATGCATTCTACTTGCATAATCAAGATTCTTGTTGGATTTCCAAAAAGGAAGAGAGGAAGTAGAGAGGAAATAAAGCTACACTGGCATAAATAAGGAACTGACTGAGCACTTGCACTTCTGAAACAAAAAGTTCATTTGTTCTGCAAAACTAAAACTTTGTGTGGGTCTTTAAAACTAGATGAAGAGATGCTCAAAAGAACGAATCAGTACGAGACACTGCATAATCTGAAAACATTTAAGGACAACCACAGCTTTAATCTCAAAGGTTACAGCTCTGAGACATTATGTAGTATTAGAACATAGTTAGCTTTCCTCACGCACAGCAGTAGTACAACAGTTTAAGACAGAAAATTAAGATAAATACTGGGCACAGCAAAAAATCCTGAGGCAATTTATAGAGATGTAATGTTATTCTTCAAGCTGCAATCCACCCAGGATTACTGAAGATTATTGAACCTAAACCACAAAGAGCCAAAGAGGAGTTGATTTGTGCCTTCCCTGTCAAAAGGGAACCTAGGGCAGACTAATTAAACAAGAAAAAAAACAATTTCCTTTATATCTCCTGCCTTATCCTATGCCAAGGAGGTGGGCTCTGGGGGAGGCAGCATAGAGTTCCCCTCCATCAGGAGAAAGTGAGAAGGGGTAGCAAGAGGGAGGCCTTTGCAACTATACTGCAGTTATGAATGGTGTGGAGAAGATGGATAGGGTTTAGTTGTTCACTGTCTCTTCTAAAGGAAAAATTAAAAGGTTTAAAATGAAGCAAGCAGGAGGTAGATTCAATACAGTCTAAAGAAGCTGGCCTTCTTGCAATGGGTTAAACTGTGGAAGTCCTTGTAGTTGGGTGTTATGAATGTAAGCATTTCCATGAATTTCAAAGGGAAAATGGAAAAAGGGATGGAGGAGAAATCCATTTGAATAACACAAAGAAACCACATCTGGCTCCAGAAGCCGCCCAGCTGTCAGGCTGCCGCAAGAGTAAGGGTGCTCCACAAGGGCACATAAGTCAGGAGCTGAGGGTTATCCCAGCACACAGGATAGTGACCTCACCAGCCGGGGCACAGCTTCACTGTATCCAAGCAGCTTAGTGGCAGTGACAGGGTCTCTCAACAGTCCAGCAACCATTAAAACAACAGGCCTTATTGGCCTTGACCAGCCCCACGTGGGGCCTCTACCCATACTCACTGCTCATGGATGCAGTGGCTCCATTTACGCTCAATCAAGGATCTGCAGTTTCTGCATGAGCTGTGTTGTACATATACTTCTTTCTAGTTGTGTCCTTGAGCTGTTTTGCTTTCTTGGTTTGAGCCTGGACCTGACATGTTACCTTGTTTCCGCCTGATGATCACTGAACTGTTGCTAGGTCCTTCTTTTCACACCACCCCTTCTCTAGTTGCTCAGCTCAAGAGCTGTGGGACCGCACCTTCTCAGTAAGATCATTGTCCAGCCTTTGTTGTGGCCATTCTTGGCTCCTGGTTTGTTCTCTGTTGTGGAAGAGTCTTGCTCTTGCTGCTCCCTGGCAGTTAGCTCAGGCCTTCCTAGGTCTGAGCTGAGTGCCATGGAGCCTGGCCTTCAGACTAAGCCAGGGCTTGCCCCTACAGCCTCCTTGCACCTAGATGTTGTAAGACTTGACCCCCATGGCCACCCTGCAGTTTCTGTTTTGACCCCAAGCCCCACAGGGAACTGTGATCAGTATGCAAAGGCAGATCACAGCCCTGTAGACTTCTCTAACTTCCCCTGCACCCAGAGTGACACCCCCTGCCCACCAACTCCTTTAGTGCCTTTGGGAGCATCTAGGCTTTGTCATGCTCCAAATCAGCAGCCCTCAAGGAGTATCTCAAGAACAACCTGGTATGTGGGTTGATCTGCCCCTCTACCTCCACTGCCAGTGCCCCATAGTTTTTGTCAAAAGGAAGTATGGGGGTTTCTGACCCTTCATAGAAGGAGCCTGACAACTTAAGGTGGCTTCAGTCTACTCGGGATCCACATGCCAGCAGTTGGGGTCCACCAGGTACCCCAGGAACTCCACACTGTGTTGTTGAAAAAAGCATATCTCTGGGGTTTGACATGGAGCCACTACTGCACAAGTGATTCAGGACTTCCCTGGCATAGTCTGTGTGCCTGTTGAGCATCAGACAACAGGATGATGTCACGAATGTCACCGCATAGTTATCAAGCAGGCTTTGCAAGATATCACTTACAAAATGAGGGAAGGTGGTCAGAGCACAGAAGAGAGCAAATGGTATCACAAGATCCTCATAGTCTCTGCATCTAGTTGAGAAGGCAGTTTTCCACTCCTTGCTTTCTAGCATGCAGGGACTGCAGAGTTTTTTAGAATTTGTCAACTTCTTTTGATGACTTGTTACAGGTTTTCCAGAATCGTGGCTCCTATAACAGCACCTACTTAGAAGGGACCTCTCTTTCTATGGCATAAGAAGTACACACAGCTTCTGAGGAACTGAAACAGGAAATCATCCCAGCCTGCCTCACGGTCCTGCCCAGGCCCTGGCTAGTATTTCATTGTGGATGCTTCTGTGTCATAGGGGCCATACTCTCTCAGAAGCTGGCCCAAAGCAGTACCCAGGACTACGTCTATTTCTCTAGGCAGCTCAACCCACTGAGAGGAATTATGATATCTGGGACAAGCAGTACCTGAAAATCAAAGCTGCCTCTGAGGAGTGGTAGCACATTCTTGAGGTAGCAGAAGAACCAGGTACTAACCTACTGCCAGAGCCTGGAAGACAATTGAGGGATGAGTCACTTCTTTCTCCACTTTGTCTGCTAGGCTTCTCTCTCTCTCTCGGCACTTTGTTAACTGTCCATTCGTCTCCAACTTTGGGTTTCCAACCCAAAAGCCTGCCAGCCACACCAGCTGCCTCACATGTACCTGCACCAAGTGACTGTCAGAGCAGGGGGGTTGTTGGTGCAACTGACAACACAGCTGCCATTTCTACCACAGTAAAAGCAATCCCCTTTTCTCCATCTGTGTTCTCATTCTTGGGATGAGGGGTGAGGTAGATGGTAGTTTTGGAGCATAGGGCCACTGTCTTCCACATGGTCCAAATCCACTCTTGGGTTGCCTTGAGAGCTGGGAGATTAATGCTCCTGAGCATCTAATGTCCCTTGGGATATACTGCCCCTGTACAGGCTGCAAAGATTAGCCACATCTGACTAATAAAACCTGATACCATTGTCCAAATCCCCACTGAATGGTTCCAGAAGTTGGGGAGCAAGAGACACTGAAGCAGCTTGAAAGGCTGTGCTACACCTCTCCATGCTGACCACAGCTTCCTAAAGGATTCGGAGATTAACCTGCAGCTGGTGGGCAGCCTGAAGGCCAGGCTCCATGACAGTCAGCTCAGGGCTTGAGATGGCCCAAGCTACCTGTCAGGAAGCAGCAAGACTGGGGCTGCTCTGCAAAGGATGACAGTCAAAAGCTGAGGAAGACCATATCACAGAGGGTACGGTGATCTCACCAACCAGGGCACAGCACCCAAGCAGGGCAGCTTGGTAACAAGTAACATTCCATTGACAGTCCAGCGATGACCACGTAAATGTGAGATGTCAGGTCACGTCCAAGTGCAATTCATGAAATCCAGTGAACAGGAGCTGCAGGGCACGGGGCTAGGCAAACGCCTGCCATCAGCGCAGCTCTGGAAAGGGCTGGAGACCAAGGTCTGAGCATAAATGGAGCTACTCCTCCAGCTATCCTGGCAAGCGCATACTGGCGTGTACCTTAGGCTCCAGGTTAACTCCAGTGCAATCTGGAGAGGAGAATGTAACATAATTAAGCAGCCAGAGGAATCGGCGCCAACCATCTTGCACCTTCTAACGGGAGCTTTAAACCCAGGCCAAATACGCCTTGAAGGTGTTAACATCAACGACCACAGATTATTTTCACGCTCTCTCTCCGGGCAACACTCATTGCTGCACCCATCCTGAAACAGTTGCACAAAGATTTAGGAAAACTTTTAAAGTGGTGGGGAAGGAGCACAAATGCAGGAACAGGCAAGAGAGATGACAGATTCAGGCTTGCCAGTTCTTCTGACATGAACAGAAATGTTGGAAATAGGGCCTGTGAGACTACCTGCTCCCAATCCACCATGAGTAACCATGACAGCATCCCAACCTCTTGATTAAAGACAAGGACAGAGTTTGTGGATTTTTATTTGTTTTACTTTAACTAAGCACCTTATACCAATACCTAGGTTGCAGTCCTAAGCAACAGAAAGACTGGTCTCTGTTGCGAAATACTAATGTGAAAAAAGTCTGCAACTTTATCTTAAATACAAATTGCAGAATTTTGACTATAAAAGTGTATTTTAGAGATAAAACTGGATTTCAAAGAATGAGGCAATCATATAGTTAATCTATTTTCAGACTTAAAAATTAACTGTATGGATTATGTGTTATTGGAAACCAAACAGAACTATCAACTAATAAATATGCACACAAAAAAAAAAAAAGAGGTAGATAAAAAAATACCAGATATTCCTTGCCCAAAATCAGGTATTACACTTGAAAAAAAAAAAAGTCAAATTACTGTCACATGTGCAGTCACTGCATTAGGAGAAAAGTGTCGTCCAGCTAACTATTTAGAAAAACTGTACCAAAAAGTTACCACTAAAACAGGCAAAATAAAATCTGCCTTTATTGCTTGCTCCAGATTACCACCTTTTTCAAAAGTGTGCTGCCATTTAGAATGAAACATTAAATAAAAGGGCTATCATTTAAGTCTCTACAAACCAGAAGCTCTCAAAGTAAAATTACATCCTTAAGCACTGCAGATATCTGCAGAGACATAGAATTTCAGCACTAACATTTTTGCCTGAGGTTGTCCAATGTCCTTGGTTTTATTCTAGTCTCAGCTTCCTCCTGCTCACATACCTGTATGCTTACGACACCCAGTGCGACTACATGATGCAATTTAAGAAGTACAGTAAAAGGTCAAGCACTTTAAAATCATACCATTCACATCCCTAATGGCGTTGTTTTTTTTAAACAGGCAGTTGGCTGGACTGTGCAATTCTCTCTATACTTCAGCTGAGACAGGTCTTTTACTTAAATATGTGCAATAATTTCCTAGAAAGTTACTGCCATTTAACTATGCATTTTTTCAAGGCACTGTACACAAAAGAACTCCTACAATTGCCGACCAGCCTACCACATGAAAATTTTAACCTTCTATCAAGATAGCGACACATGTTTCGCTTGTTCTTTGTATCAAGTGACATAAAGCAGCACAAGAAGCATAACAACGAAACTGAAATGTCCCGGGTCCTTCAACATAGTCACAATGAATACTGGTCCCCTATACAAATGAGAGATACAAAGCTGTAAAATGTAATACAAGAATATAATTTTATTGCGTTAATCTGCATATGTATTGGTACAGCTGTTCCGTGAACGCTTCTGAGGAAAATTTTTCCATAACTCTGGCTCTCCCAGCTGCTCCCATTGTGTCCTTTAAGAGAGGATCTCTCACAATCTTTTCCATGGCCTCAGAGAATTGTGTTGGCAGAGGATCACACAAAAATCCTGTAACATTATGCAAGATTGATTCTAAAGGACCACCTGAATTAACCGCTATAACTGGACACCTCATATACATTGCCTCCAGAGGAACAATGCCAAAATGTTCATTGCTTGGTGTATAAAGCACACACACAGAGTTACTAAAAAGAGAGATTTTCTGTTCATCTGAGAATGATCTCAGAAAAGTGACATGGTCATTAACACTAAGCTTGACTGCAAGTCTCCTCAGCTCTTCATAGTGCTCCACGTTTTCCAGAACTCGTTTATCATAACCACCTGCCATAACCAGGTGAACTTCATTCCACTCATGAGAATCAAGTCTTCCTTGAAGCTCATGCAAAGCTTCAAGAGCCAATGCTAGGTTCTTTTTTCTCTCATACCTATTAATTGAAAGAAACAGGAACTTTTTCTTTTCCGGTATCAGGTCAGCTATGTCCACAGGAACTACTGTTTCAAAGCTACTGATGTTGAGTGACGGGTAGAGGACATCTGGGCTTATGTGACATAAGGACTTAAACGTGTCCTTGAAGACACTGGCGGTGAACCTGCTGTTCACAACAATACAGTCTGCCATGCCAGTTGTATACTCTTCCAGCCAGTCAAGCGGTAATCTGTAGATGCGCTTTAGGAGAGATTCTCTCTTGGTCAGAAGCTGATCAGGAAAGTGACAGTAAAACAAAACCTTCTTACGAGTTCTGGCCAGTCTAAGTACAGGAATGCAAGCAGACACCTAGTGCAACCACGAAAGACAGGACAAGAGGAGGCATCCGTTATTTGTGTTACTGCTGCTGGCACATACACGTGACTTCAAAGCCATGGCCCGAGAGCCAGCCCCATGCAAACCAAGTGCCTTCTCCCTTTCCCCTCCACAATCGCACTACCCGCAATCCCTGGTCCAGGACCTCCAGCTGCGGCTCTGGGTTTCCTCCCTCACCTCAGCCCGCGAGGCCGCCAAGGCCCCATCAAGCCGCGGCCCTTCCCCACGCACCTCCTCCTGTCAAGGCCCGCCACGGGGGCGGCGGGGAGCTGTGAGGGGAGCCCGCCAGCATCCCCGCCTCCCCTCGGGCTTCCCCCCGCCGCCGCCGCAGCAGCAGCGGGGCCGCAAATGGCGGCTGCGCCCCCTGCCCCGCACCTGGTCACAGACGAAGGCATCCGCCCGCTCGCCGCTGAGCAGCAGGATGTAGAGCGCCACGAAGGCCATGCGCAGGGCGGCGCACAGCGCGTGCCCGCGGCCGCACAGGCTGCGCGGCAGCCACCCGCCGGCCTGCCGCACCGACAGCCCCCGCGTCTCCGCGAAGCAACGCGCGGCGTCGTAGTGCGCCGTCCAGATCTGCACCCGGCAACCCCGCGACTGCAGCGCCAGCGCCGCGTCCACCACCAGCCGCTCCGCCCCGCCCAGCCCCAGGTCCGGGTGCAGGAACAGCACGGACGGGCCCTCCCCGGCTGCCGCCATGGCTGCCGTGGGCGGAAGAAGCGGCCCACCCGCCGGCCACGTACTGAGAAGCAACGCGCATGCGCAGCCCACCGGCCACAGCAGGACACGTCAGCCTTCCTCCCGGGCTTTCCCTGTCACCCCACCCGCCGGCTGGCCTGGCGCTGCCCGGCGCCTCCTCCCGCGCTTCCTCTGCTCCGCCGCCCCGGCCGGTCGCCGGTGAGGGAGCAGGTGCGATCGAGGCGTCGTACGGAGTCAGCTCGCTCGGGAAGCGGCCGCTGAGGGAGAGAGGAGAAGCAAAATTAGTCGGCGCTGCTCAGGCACCATCGCGGGCAGCCGCCAGGCACCGGGAGGCGCGGCGTGGGGCGGGGCCAGCTGCGGGCAGGGACGTGGCCGGAGCCGCTGTACAGGAGTGGGTGTGAGGCTGTGCTGACCCCCCGAGCCAGCGGCCGCCGTCGCTATGGTGAGGTTCTGCCTGGGACAGGGTGGCTGAGGCGCTCCTTCTTCCTTGGCTGTGTCCGCCGCCTCTCACCCCTTTCCGATTCTCTCCTCTCTTCGCAGCCCGGGCCTAACCCCAGCGCCACGAGTGTCGGCTCCTCCGGCCGCTCCCCCAGCAAGGCCGTGGCGCCGCGCGCGGCGGGCTCCACCGTCCGGCAGAGGTAGGTGCCCGCGGCGTCTTCGAGGTGGGGGCAACCCTGCCCCATCCCCGGCCTTTGTACTCGGTGGCTGGGCAGCCCCTGCGGGAGCAGAGGGACGGTGCAAACGGGCCGAGCTGTGCGCTACCGTGGGGTGTGTGGGCAGGGCTCCCGTGGGTCTAACTCGTCGGCCCTCGGTGCACCTGCCTGTAGCCGCAGGCGGTGCAAGGCCAACCGTCGTGCCCTCTGCTTGCCTGGCTCTACAGGCTGGTGTAAGTGTTTTACTTCTGCAGAGTCTCTTGGGGTGCTTAGTGCTAGAAGCTGGCAGACTGCCAACGTATTTTGCTCTTTGTTTCGTTCTGTTATCCCCTAAAGGAAGAATGCCAGCTGTGGGACAAGAAGTGCAGGCCGTGCCACTTCCACAGGTACTGGTGGGATGTGGCGATTCTACACTGAGGACTCTCCAGGGCTCAAAGTGTAAGTTGGGTATATGGGTGGTGGCAGGCATGAGGGCTATATATTTCAGTTGCTTTGGTGATCTTTCAGTCTTTTAATGGAGAGATCAGTGTTCTGGTCTGCATGGGAAAACGTGATGAATTGATGGCTGCTTAGATAGATTTGGGATGAAATATTTTATTTAATCTGTAAACCTGGAGAGATAGTTTTTAAAGTTATAGTGGTTTTAAAAAGGTTACATTTTATAATTGTCTAGACTTACTTTCAGTGGTCTTTGAAGACTGCAAGCAATCCCTTTGAAGTTGAGAAAGATTACTCGTCACGGTGAATTTAGGCATCCACATGCATATTTTTGTTCTCTTTTAATTAAACGTTTGTTTTTATTTATGAATAGATATGTTGTGATCCTTCACCCCCGCTTGAAAACATAGTATGACTGATGTACCACATGCTTGCAGAATCTCAGGTGCTTTTATTAAAAAGCTGAAGATATATTATTTTAGCTACGCTTGCAAAGCAAGTAGTATTCAGATACCTTGTATAGCTCTGTTTTTACAAGGTGAATATTCCAAGGTGGTAGTGTCCCTTAAACTGTAAAGAGAGTCTAAGTTTCTACTTTTTGGCTAGAGTCATTCAGATCAGTTTCCCAAACAAGCTTTGCAGCCTGATACTTGGGTAACAAAAGTGGAAGGTGTATTTCAGGTGATGGGTGCATGCTAAGTCATACCCTGAGTGGGAGTTTGTGCTTCATGTAGAGTTATACTTCATGGCCTCTTGTTCTTACTGAGTTGAAGAGACTCAAGATACTCAGGGATGTCCTTATTGTTTTGTATTTTTTTTCCCTAGAATCCATTAGTATTTTGTTTTTGAGCCCTTTAAGAGGGGTGCTGCTTGGCTGCACGAACAGAATGTTTGAGGAAGGGCTAGTGATAGTCTAGTTAGTGATTGTTCCATGAGTGATCCTTCCTCTGAAGTTGTCTTACGTGTTTTCATTTTCATATGTGCTTCACTTCAAAAAACAAAAACTATACAGCAAACCATCACAGTAGTGGTGTTCTGCTACTGCAGGTCTTGCTTTCTCCATTCTGAATCCAGAGAGGAGACAAGGCAAAGAAAAGAAAAAGACAACAAGCAGCAATAGTGTTCTAGAGCAAATCTATGCAGATAGGCAAGACGACTGTTTTCTGTGTCATTTGGTCTACTAAAGCTCAATTAAAAAAAAATGAATAAAACCAAACTGAGAAAAACCAGAAGTGTTCTATCATTAGGTAGATTTTTTTTTTTTTTCAATAGACTTGTGATACAAACTGTCAAAGCAGCTTTACCATTTTCAGTAAGTTTCCTTGTGAATTCTTTGTTTCACTTTTGATGTTGAATGGCCGCTCAATTGTTCTATCTTCAATACAAGGAGGTCAGTAAATAGATTTTTTTTTTTTCCCTTCTATTTATGTTGCAACACTGGTTCCCAATTTTAAGATGTTGGAACACTGGGAGTGGGATTTTTTGCAAGCTACCCATGGGTAGCTGTATGGTCAGGCTTTTAATGGAAGAAACAAATCTGTAAAAGTGAGTTGGTTTTATGAATCACCTGCACACTAGAAGTAACATTTTCTGAACAATGGCTTGGGCACAACTTTCTTGCTTACAGCTTTCCATGTATTTTTCTACGTATGTTTTTTCAGTAGCAATCAATTGTTATGATCTCTGTCTTATTCAGTAGGCTTAAAAATGAAAATGGGTTATGGAGGTGTTGTGGTTGCCTCAGTAAAGTGCTTCAGCCAGTGTTGTTTTAAAAGATGGTTGTCATCAACTACTGCATAAAGCAGTGTGAAAGCTTAGCCTTGTGGTGGTTTTTTTGTGTGTTTTCTCATATTGTTTGAAATATGAGCTCTTCAAATTGCTATGAAAACATACATAAAAACACCCAAGAACAGGTTATTTCATGCTAGCTATGATGAGGAGAATTCTGCTTTAGATCAAAAGTTTTACATTTTATATTGTGCATAATTTATACCTCTGATGCTTCAGGTATTTAATATCTGTACTCAACATCGGAAGTAACAAATACGTTGAATAAGCAACTTTGGTTCGCCTCAGGAATGCACATTTGTCTGTAGTACAGTATGCTACATAATATATATGTCTTTAAAAACAATATTAGCAAAAGGGAACTGTGAGGGACCTGGTTGAGAGTGGGATATGATATTTTTCTCTTTAAAATTCAGATCAAGCATCGCATACTTGGGAAAGAAGACTGAACCCAAACTTGTTGCTCTTTCTGTGGCACTTGATACCTGTGGTTCCTGTATCTTGTCTTGAGCTTTCTTGTTTAAAAAGCTACAGGCGGTGTTTCCTGTGGAGCCATGATAGAGAATCAAATTGCGCTTGTGGTATAAAAGATGTGGTTCTTCTAGCTTGGAGGTGTCGCTGAGGCTAAGTTGGCCTACGCCCTGCATCAACACTGCTTCCATAAAGAAAAAAAGACGGGTCATTGTCACAGGAGACTCCCTTCTGAAGGGAACAGAAGGCCCAATATGCAGACTGGACTCACTTCTTAGGGCAGTCTGCTGCCTCCCTGAGGCCCAGGTTAAAAGCATGAAGAGGATGCTTCCTAGCCTGGTACGGCCCTCAGATCATCGTTCATTATTGTTTTTTCAGGTGGGCAGCGATGAAATTGCAGCAAGAAGTCCAAGGGCAATCAAGAGAGACTTCAGGGCCTTGGGACTACTGGTTAAGGGATCAGGAACACAAGTAGTGTTCTCCTCTATCCTTCCAGCTGCAGGGAATGATGAGGGAAGAAACAGGAAGAGGCAGCAGATCAATACCTGGCTCCAAGCCTGCTGTCACCAGCAGAATTTTTGGTCTTTTGATCATGGGTCGGTTTACATGACACCAGGCCTGCTGGCAACAGATGGCATACACCTGTCTCAAAGGGCTAAAGGATCTTTGTGCAGGAGTTAGCAGGGCTTGTTGAAAGAGCTTTAAACTATATTTGAAGGGGGAAGGGGTAAAACCAGGCTTCCTGGATATAAGCCCAGGGATGGCACACCAACATTTGAGGGATGGTGTGCTAGCAAGGTCCTTTGGTCTGCCGTCTCAGTGGAGGTAGGAGATGGAGATCCATGTGGCAGCAAAGATGCAAGGGTTATTGATCTGTTAGAAACCACGGAAATGCCTGAGAATGGTAGCAATTAGGGCTACTCCCCACAAAAATGTGGCAGAATCAATAGCCCAACTGAAGAGCACCTACACCAATGCACACAGCGTGGGCAACAAACAGGAGGAGCTGGAAGCTGTTGTGCAGCTGGAAAACTGTGACAGAGTTGCAATCACAGAAACATGGTGGGATGACTCGTACAACTGGAGGGCTGCAGTGAATGGCTACAAGCTCTTCAGAAGGGATAGGCAAGGAAGGGCAGGCGGTGGGTAGCTCTGTACGTTAGGGAGTGTTTTGATTGTCTAGAGCTTAGTGATGGTGACAATGGGGTTGAGTGTTTATGGGTAAGAATTGGAGGGAAGGCCAACAAGGCAGATACCATGGTGGGAATCTGTTACGGATCACTCAACCAGGAAGGACAGACAGATGAAATATTCTATAAGCAGCTGGGTGAAGTCTCACAACTACTAGCCCTTGTTCTCTGGGGGACTTGAAGTTTGCAGATGCCTGCTGGAAATATAGCACAGCAGAGAGGAAACAGTCCAGGAGGTTTCTTCCTGACACAGCTGCTGAGGGAGCCAGCTAGGGAAGGTGCCTCGCTGGACCTGTTGTTTGTGAACAGAGAAGGACTTGTGGGTGATGTGATGGTTGGAGGCTGTCTTGGGCACAGTGATTGTAAAATGATAGAGTTTTTGATTCTTGGAGAATTAAGGAGGAGGGGCAGCAGAACTCCTGCCTTGGACTTCCTGAGGGCAGACTGGCCTGTTTAGAGGCCAGGTTGACAGAGTCCCTTTGGAGACAGTCCTGAAGGGCAAAGGAGTGGCTGGACATTCTTCAAGAAAGAAATCTTAAAGGCGCAGGAGAGGGCTGTCTCTGTGTGCCAAAAGACAAGCTGGTGGGGAAGAAGACCGGCTTGGCTGAACAGAGAGCTTTAGCTGGAACTCGGGGAAAAAAACTGAGAGTTTATGGCCCTTGGAAGAAAGGGTAGGCAACTCAGGAGGACCACAAGGATGTCATGAGGTTATGCAGAGAGAAAATTAGAAGAACCAAAGCCCAACTAGAAAATTAATCCGGCTACTGCCATAAAAGACAATAAAAAATGCTTCTAGAAGTTCATTAGTAATAAAAGGAGGGCTAAGGAGAATCTCCATCCTTTATTGTATGTGGAGGGAAACATAGTGACAAAGGCTGAGGAAAAGGCTGAGGTACTTAATGCCTTCTTTGCCTCGGTCTTTAATAGTAAGACCAGTTCTTCTCTGCGTACCCAGACCCCCGAGCTGGAAGACAGGGACGGGCAGCAGAATGAAGCCCCCATAATCCAACGGAAAATGGTTAGCAACCTGCTCCACCACTTAGACACATACAAGTCTATGGGGCTGGATGGGATCCACCCAAGGGTATTAAGCGGAAGTGCTTACCAACCCACTTTCAATAATTTATCAGCAGTCCTGGCTAACTGTGGAGGTCCCAGATGACTGAAGTTGGCAAATGTGATGCCTGTCTACATGGAAGGAGGATCCAGGGAACTACAGGCCTGTCAGTCTGACTTTGGTGCTGGGGAAGGTTATGGAGCAGCTCTTCTTGAGTGCTATAGATTAGTTTGGCTTGGAAGGGATCTTTAAAGGACGTCTGGTCCAACAGCCCTGCAATGAGCTGGGCCATCATGCGGCACGTTCAGGACAGCCAGATGATCAGGCCCAGTCAGCATGGGTTTATGAAAGGCAGCTCCTGCTTGACCAGCCTGGTAGCCTTCTATGACAAGGTGACCCAATTAGTGGATGTGGGAAAGGCTGTGGATGTTGTCTACCTGGGCTTTAGTAAGGCCTTTCACACTGTCTCCCACAGTATCTCCTGGAGAAACTGGCAGCTCAGGGCTTGAACGGGCATACTCTTCGCTGGGGGTAAAGAACTGACTGGATGGCCGGGCCCGAAGAGTTGTGGTGAATGGTGTTAAATCCAGTCGGTGGCCAGTCACAGGTTGTGTTACCCAGCGTTCAGTATTGGAGCCAGTTCTGTTTAATATCTGTATCAATGATCTGGATGAGGGAATTGAGTGCTCCCTCAGCAACTTTGCAAACACCACCAAGTTGGGCGGGAGTGTTGATCTGCTCGAGGGTGGGAAGGTTCTCCAGAGGGATCTGGAAGGCTGGATTGATGGCGTGAGGCCAACTGTATGAAATTTAACAAGGCCAAGTGCTGGATCCTGCACTTGGGTCACAACAACCCCATGCAATGCTACAGGCTTGGGGAGGAGTGGCTGGAGAGCTGCCCAGTGGAAAAGGACCTTGGGAGTGTTGGTCGACAGCTGGCTGAATATGAGCCGGCAGTGTGCCCAGGTGGCCAAGAAGGCCAACAGTGTCCTGGCCTGTATGAAAAATAGTGTGGCCAGCAGGAGTAGGGAAGTGATTGTGCCCCTGTACTCAGCACTGATGAGGCCGCACCTCGAATACTGTGTTCAGTTTTGGGTCCCTCACTACAAGAAGGACATTGAGGAGCTGGAGTGTGTCCAGAGAAGGGCAACAAATCTGGTGAAAGGTCTAGAGCACAAGTCTTCTGAGGAGCGGCTGAGGGAACTGGGGTTGTTTAACCTGGAGAAGAGGAGGCTGAGGGGAGACCTTATCGCTCTCTACAGCTACCTGAAAGGAGGTTTTAGTGAGGCGGGTGTTGGTCTCTTCTCCCAAGTAACAAGTGATAGGACAAGAGGAAATGGCCTCAAGCTGCACCAGTGGAGGTTTAGATTGGGTATTAGGAAAAATGTCTTCACCAAAAGGGTTGTCAAGCATTGGAACAGGCTGCCCAGGGAGGTGGTGTAGTCACCATCCCTGGAGGTATTTAAAAGATGTATAGATGTGGTGCTTGGGGCCATGGTTTAGTGGTGTACTTCGCACTGCTAGGTTAACGGTTGGACTCAATCTCAAAGGTCTTTTCCAATCTAAATTATTCTATGATTCTATAATAATGCAGCTTTATGAAAGACATTTCTGAGAATGAACAGTACTAAATATTTAGCGGTGCCTGAATCACTTTGTTTATTTAAACTGCATGATGGGCTGAGAAGATTCAGATGTATGGACAAGAATTGCAGGGTTTCAGCAGGTTGTCTTTGGGACGAGGAAATACGATACACATGTCAGTATTGGCAAGCTGATTATTCTGTAGGGCTATTGATGTCATCTGCATGCTTAAAAAAAACCCCCAAAGACACAATCCCCCCGTTTGTTCCCGTGCTGCTCTGTTCTTGTTAGCAGTGCTCCTCTATTCCTGTGTACCTTTGCAAAGAGTAGCGTACATATTACTAATACTGAAGGCTCAAATGTATTAAGTAGTAATTCGGGTACAGGGTAAGGACTTTGTGCACCTGATATCATTATGATTTATGTTATGTAGGGCATAAACTTCAAAGATTTATAAAACACTGGCGACTGATGAGTACATTCTGTTGCTTAGTAAAAGATATCCCTTGTTAGGCGTTGCTTATGTAGTTGCTGTGTGTGTGGACTTTTTTATTTTGTGTGTGTTGTCATTGGTGTATTTGCTAAATGCTTTATGTCTGTGTTCAGGGTTCTCCATACCCAAATAAGTCTAAGTATGATAGATAATAATTGAGTTTTAAAACTCAGTGTAAGATTACAGTTATGACCATTGGAAGTACATGGACCATGATCTCAGAAAAATGTGTTAGTAAATGGTTTCTATCAATTTTCATTTTTGTTTTTACTTTTTATTCGAGTAACATTTACCTGCTTATAAACAGTAACCTGGAGGGTAATCCAGGCTGGATAACAGAATTCATGGTGTTTCTCCCAATAGCAGGTTGAAAATCAGAAATGAGATTGTATGAAGCAGTGTCGAGTGTGTGTAATTGTGTAGTAATTCGCATAATTGTGGTGTCTCAGAACAGTGTGAAATGGCTGATTTAGTCCATTTAACATGCACCCTAAGATTGAACTGTTTTTTTAGAAACCTCGTTATACAATTTCTAAACAATCTATAGAAGTGGGAAGGAAAAAAGTTAAGGAATTTGTGGATTTATGTATTTTAGGTAATGATTTAATGATGGAGTTAACTTTGACATTCTGTTTATCTTCTTCAAGAAAACGGAAGTCCCTGTCTCTCACCCACTGCTGCCATTGTTTTCAAATGAAATAAAACCTCTGAAAAAAACAGCTAACATGAATTCTATGCCAAAATTTTACTAGACACTAGAGGACTCTCTTGGGTTTTGTATCTGACTATATCTCTGCTCAGGTGGCTGAGTAGTAAATATACTCTCTGGAAAATTATCGTCTGTTTTCATACAATGAGTAACAATGAACCATTAATTACTTTTTTAATAAGGGGAGGTGTTATTATATTGTGCTTCATAGTTATGTAACATTTAGGATATATAAAACTGTATCTTTAAAAACATAGGGGCAGCAGCAGTTTTCGATAGAGATGGCTATCTCATTTCTGTGTACTTTAAGGGATTTTTATGGGAATGGAATAACTTTCCTTGTACAGTTGCTTATGAACTAATGAGTTCTCTTGGCTGATAATGACTGGCCTTTGGGCAAAGCAGACTTTTTTTTTAATGTTAATGCATTTTTTCTTTATTTTTAGTGGGCCTGTTCCAGTTTTGGTCATGAGTCTGCTTTTTATTGCTTCTGTGTTTATGCTGCACATCTGGGGTAAATATACTCGTTCATAGACTCAGCTGCCAACTTAAAGCATACATCTTGGACCAAAAATATGGTGGATCCTGGTTGTTCTTGGAGAGAGACTGGGGAAGCTTCCTGTCACCTGTTGAAGTCCTGTCAGCTTTGGCTCTAATACTGAATGAATTTCTCAGTTTGCTACTTGGGCAGGTTTAAAGTCTGTCATGGGTCATTTTATATTTGTATCTGTACACTTAGAATACAGGTATTGCAATAAAAGTTGTATATGGAAACAGAAGCAGTCTTAACTGTATTTTTTTTCTCTTATTCCAACATACGACAAGTAAAACATTATACATGTGGTTTTCATATATACCCATATTTCTGAGTAAATGCCATTTGACAGTTCAAACCAGACTCTCTATACTGTACATTGCTATAGAATTTTATGACAGAAGATCTTTTTTTTGAGACTGGGAGAGGCAAAATCAGGTGCACAAACATGCAAAGGTAACAAACATGTTTGTTGAAATAAAACTGAGGTACACTAGCTGAGCTGGTCATGTTCTTCTCTTAACTCCAGAAAAATAGCTGGAGTTGTTTCATTTATTTCCTAAATGCATGTTAAACTTTACTGAGTGCTCATTATACATGAAAGTATATACGTATGCTTGTTTTTTCAAACTGCATTTGAGGAACAACGAACTGGTACCTAACTGATTTTAAAAAGAATAATTACATGGCTGTCAAAGACGTGTTTCTTTTGCAGGTCCAGGCTCTTTCAAGGAGACCTGGGGAGGAAAATGGAATGGGAGGACTGGGAAAGCAACAGCTGCATTTTAAATAACAGGACATGGAAGCAGGCTGAGATACAACTAGATGTCTCTAATCACTCCAGTTTCCATCTGTGTTTTCTTTATTTTCCTTTTGAAGAGTCAGCAGCTCTTCCTTCTCTTTTTAAACGTACATACATAGCATTTCAGTTGTTTCTCACTGCTGATGTGGTCTTAGGATTCAGATTACCAAATCAGGCCTTTCCATACAACTGGATAGAATTATTTTAGCCTGTTGTTCATGTTATGATTCCTGTTTGAATATCAGGTTGTAATGGGAAAACGATATTCTTGGTTATGCAGCCTTCACACAAGCATTGACTGCTGACATGTAGAAGCAGCCTCTCTTATGCACCACCTTCCTTTAAAGCAATTCTTAAAGTAGCGTTACTCCTGAAAAGAAGAAACTGTTCAGAACAAAAAGAAGAATAAGGAATGTAGTCTAAGAGCTATAAGGAGAATTGCTTTGAGCTGTGCTTATGCCATAATACCTAGTGTAAAGGTAGAGGGGAAAGAGAAGAGTTGGAGCGGAAACTGAAAATTATCTTACAAAATGTCATGGTAGAAGGGTTTTCAGAGGGTTGAAAGTTGAGGAACAGGGAATTCTGGTGACTCAAAGGTAGTGGGGTAGCAGAATACACTAAAGTGGTAGAAACTGAGACAAATAAATCATGCATCAAAGAGAAAATGATCCACAAATCACTTACCACTATGCATATGGAAGGGAAGTAAAAACACAAGGGACAATGAAACAAATAGGGAGATTAGCTCACCACTTCAAAAGTCTGAGATAAGGATCTCTTATTTAAATGCTTTGCCTAGCAAGAAAATAAAATCTGTACAGTGAGTGATTTCATTTTAAGGAAAGAAAGAAAATGCTAATAAAAGACTAAATCAAGTCAGCTTTTCTACTGACCATGTGGACAGATTGCTGCTGACTTAATTTGTGGTACTCAAAGGGAAAGGAATAATGGATAACAGTAATACCTAAATAGGTAACCTCCTCTTTACTCTTGATGATACAGTTTTCTAACACAGCAGGGAACAATTTTCTTCAAAACACATCCGGTCCCTAAAAGTTGTTTTGCCACATCAAATAACACCATTTAAGGCCTTCCAGATTTTTGCTTGTCTGGTATCTCGCTGCTTCTAAAGACCAAAATGAGCTATGAAATCAGAAAAGGAAAAGGAGCAGGGGCGAGGCTTACTGCTGTACAGTCTACATTTAATTCAGTAGAGTATAAAAATGTTAACTATTTTGACAATGCCGTCCTTGATTAAATATTTTGTTTTCTAGAATGGCCTGTATCATAGAATTTTGCATACGCTGTCAAGGAGTCTCATGTGTCTAGTTTTTCACAAATTACTTCCCACACCTTCTTGGCTTTATATTTTGGAAATGTGAGCTTTCCTGTGGTTTAAAAAAAAAACTGCTGCTTTAATTTGTAGAAGAAGTGGTACTTCAGTTGGATGCAGCTAGCTGAAACATCCGTAGCTTGCTTTGATGTTCCTTGTACATGATAAAATGACAGATTTCTCTATTGTATGTTTGCAATTTGTGATCATTTTAATGATTAGCATAAAAGCATAGGATATTCATGTTCATATTTTTAACATTTCATGTACATGAGCTGTAGTAGATTATTGCAATTGATGTTTATCAGAACTTCAGCTCCACAGCAGTACAGACAAAGAAGTGCAGGTTGCAAAGACTTCCCAGAAATTCGGCTAATAATGAATGTGAAATTCTGTTTGACCTGGGTGAATAAATTATGGCCATACTGATAAACAGTAGCTAATCTGTAATACAGAAAACTAGTCTTTTGGTAATAGGTGGAAAAGAAGAAAAGATGGTCGTTGGCAAAACGACAGCTAGGAATTAGTAAAACTTTGGATTTTTATACCTGCTTGTATGTGATTGAAATACAAGCTTGGTTGAGCTGACTGTTAGAAACTGTAAATATCTTTATAGTTTACCTAAGTGCTACAGAAGGCTCTAGGTCCACAAAGCTCTTTACTTTGTCTCCTTAACCGTAAAGGTTCAGGAAATCTGGAAGAACTTCTGTTTCCTTAGAAGATATGATAAAGTACTAGAATATTTTATTCTTGGCTTAACAAAAATATTTGCAACCGCAGGTGCCATTATTCCTTAAGTGAAGAAGGGGTTTTATAAAGAAATGGCCCTGTTGTACATGAGCACATCTGTGTCACTTATGCAATAGATCTGAGTATGTGAGCCAACTTCAGTCCTATTTAACAGAGGAGTAGAAGCTGAAAGATGCTGTTCTTGAGGGTTGGATGGAATAGGTAGCTAGTGGAAGAGGGAGACTGTAAAAGTTCCCTCTGAGCAAAAGACTCTTACTTTTAACTTGTTATCTAGGAGAAGAGGGGGAGAGCTGGACTTAAATGCCTTTTTGATAGGAACAGCTTTAATCTTTGCTCTTGGACCTTTTTGCATACTGAAGTCAATCACCCACAAGCTATGATCTGTAGGTATGTGGACTTCCTTAGTTCTGACATTTCAGAACTACCATTTACTTCTGCTGCCTGTGTAGAAGCCAGCTCTACTACACAAAAACTATCTTTTTTTTTTCCCTTCTAGGCTTCACTGTTTACTGGTATCCAGTTCGTTACATCCAGGCCAACTTTTCTTGTAGTGTGCATATAGCATGTGGATTCCTCCCATCTCTTGCCATCATGTCACGATAAATACTGTGCCTCTGCTAACCACTCACAAAGTTTCTCATTCTGCAAGGGACCAAAGGGAAGGGCAGTTGTTCAAGTGCATAATTCATGACTGTCCCATACATACACAGCTCTTTTGCAGCAGAAGGGATTTTTTTTTCTTTTATCACATCAGACTCTGAATTTACCCTCCAAGAAGAAACTGTCAGCTCTTTCCAATGTCTCATCTATCTGCAGCTGTTTCTTAAACTCTCTGAGCCTATCAGACGTAACATAAACTGAAGCTCTCTTCAGTACTGTTCACAGTAAGTTATAATGCCTTTACTACAGGCACATATATACATCTGTAAAAATACATGCATGCACGTGTGTATGGTGGCTTTTTCAGTTTAGAAATGCAAAAGGATGTGTCTCTGAAAGCATGAGATGGTACGCCCTTATTAGTCTGCACTGTGACAGCAGTGCAAAGAAGCAAACAGAACAGCTTGTGTTCTTTTCCTCAGCTCTGTTAACTAAGAGATGAGTAGATGTTATACTGAGATCATGTGGTGAGGGCTAAATGATTTTAGAAATATATTAATAGATTCTGTGAAGGGCTTGGTAGAAAAATATTTTTTTTTTTTTTTTTTTTTGTCTGGAAAAAGAGATGCCTTTTGTTTCCTCAAAGGCTAACTTGTTATATACTTCCAGCTTTTATAATAAGGCTGCATTGACATCCTCATATTAGCTCTTCATATAAATGTGTTTCATAGAAGGATATGTTTTCTAGACTTGACATTGTTAGTAATATATTAAGAGTATTAACAATTCTTAACTTGGCATGCAAGCTAACTTTATCCTGGGCTGCATCCAAAGCAGTGTGGCCAGCAGGTCGAGGGAGGGGATTCTGCCCCTCTGCTGTGCTCTGGTGAAACCCCACCTGGAGTCCTGCATCCAGCTCTGGAGCCCTCAGCACAGGAAAGACATGGACCTGTTGGAATGGGTCCAGGGGAGGGACACAAAAATGATCAGAGGGATGGAGCACCTCTCCTCTGAGGACAGGCTGAGAGAGTTGGGCTTGTTCAGCCTGGAGAAGAGAAGGCTCTGGGGAGACCTGATTGCAGCCTTTCCGTACTTAAAGGGGGCTTGTAAGAAAGATGAGGACAGATTTTTAGCAGTGCCTGTAGTGATAGAACAAGGAGTAACAGCTTTAAACTGAAAAAGGGTAGATTTAGATTAGATATAAGAAAGGAATTTTTGACAATGAGGGTGGTAAAACACTGGCGCAGGTTGCCCAGAGAGGTGGTAGATGCCCCATCCCTGGAAACATTTAAGGTCAGGCTGGACGGGGCTCTGAGCAACCTGATCCAGTTGAAGATGTCCCTGTTCATTGCAGGGGGGTTGGACTAGATGAGCTTTAAAGGTCCCTTCCAACCTAAACTGTTCTATGATTCTATAAGAGGAAACTGTCTGCCTTTTGGCTTTTTTTTTTATTTTGGGGGAAATTGTATAGCATTTGTGATTTCTGTTTTGATTTCAGAAGTTGGTGAAAAGAAAGGTAGGCAAAGCAAGAGCACATTTGAAGTTACTGAGTACACCTCATCCCTGACATGTATGACCTTCTCTTCTTCCTTCTATGTTCTAGTTGTCGCTCTAGTTGTTCTCAGGAGGCTGCTGATTGTACTGAATTGTGCCATGTAGTAGGATAATGCTCTAATGCAGAGACATGGCAGGTAGTAACAATAGTGAACAGAACAGACCCATTTTACTTAAGACAAAATCCAAGTTCAGATGTGAGTCACCACAGATTTTACATCTTTATCTCACATTCGGCTGCAGGTTGCAAATAATTGTCCTTGTTTCTTATTTTGAAGGATTTTTCACTCGATGCCTTCCAGAACAGTGTGTGTGATTTTTTTGACCACCCAGAAATGAAGGAATTCTTTGAAGTTACACTATCATTTCATAAAACTTTTCATGCACTGCCTCCTCCAAAGAGTTGTTTGTCTTAATATCAACAAAGTGAAATTCTAGCTAGTTTAGTGTGATTTGGTTTAGTTCAATTTAGTTCAGTTATCACAGAGTAAATATACTGACCTGTTTTCTTCCTCTGATACTACAGAGAGATATAAAATATATTTACAAATGCTGCAGAGGTAAGACATTATCTCAGTGAAATGCTTCCCAAATAAAATCAGAACTAAATTTATGATCAGTATCCTCCAGTTTCAGAGGGGCTGCATCCCTAACATCTATTAATTATCAAACACCATCCTAAGAGACCTTTGTCCAAGTTTATTAACTACTGTTTTCGTTGTTTTTCTGGTAAGGTAATATGAAAAGAACCTAAAGCAAAATACATTGCCAAGATTGGCTGGTAAGTAATGTTACTTCTTACTTACATAGAAGTACCATGCAGTTGGAGTACGGTATATGTTGCAGTCAGTGGAGGAGAGCATATGTGTTCTTCACCTCAGGAAGACATCTTGTGAGGGAAAAAACAACAGCATGATATGAACTGCTGAGAAGTTTGCAAAGGACCAAACTGTTGTAACTGAGTGTGAATCTGAACCTGATGCAGTTGTTGGGCTTGGTAGACGTAGCTTTCTAATTTTGTTCCATTGTTTCCACACTCCTTGCTTAAAAGCTTTTTTTTTTGGTCACCTTTGATGGCGTTTGGGCATGATTTAAAAAACAAACAAACAATCAAACAAAAACTTTACGGAAGGTTGAAAACTCATGCATGGAGGAACTCACAGTGGTGGGTAGCAGAATTAGAGCATTTCTCTCCTCTGTTCCAGGTGGAATTAAATAATACTGTTCTCCCTGCTGTCTGCATGCAAAATTACCTAATGATAGAATTACCTTCACTGAATGAAAGAGTTTGTGGAGTGGGATTATGTATTATGCGATTATGTATTAGTGAGAAAATGTTTTTGCTAGTTCTGCTTCCAAGAATATTTTCCACTTCCAAGCTGAAATTATTTCTAACCAGTTTCTGCCCCATGGCAAACTCAAGAACAGAAGAGCATCAGATAGGGCCTCTTGTCTTGGACCACTGCATGAAGATTGACCACTTTGAGGGGAAAATTTTTCAGTAAAATGACTTCTTGCAGCAAACCTTGTATCTCAGTTGTTTAGGCTGTTGTGGCTATGGCAGCGTAGCTTCTCTGAAGAAGCATCTCTGTTCTGCAGAAAGCACAGAGGTCTTTTATTTGTCCTGGTGTCCAAGCAGGGTAGTTCACCTGCAGCTTAAATGTCATCTTCCTGATATTTAAGGAACGCCACTACTTCATCCAGTGATAGCCCTTTCTCCCCACTTTTTCCTAGTTTTTCTTGAGAATGGGTAACTTGATGAACTCCTTTATCTGTGTGAATGACAGAAATATCACCTCTCTAAGGTGAGGTTTAACTTTAGATTAGTTAACTTTAGATTTCCACAATGCCACAATGTAGCTGCTAACAGTTTCACACCTTTTGTAGTCACTGGTGACAAACCTGCATTTTCTAATTTCAGGGTTTAGTTCTGCTAACCTGTTTTAGGTATTAGGTGAAAAGGTGCCTGTTGCTTCAGGCAGTTGAAGCTGGGGACAGCAACTCAGGGTAGTTGGAGCATTTGTCAACATTGTAGGTGCCAGATTGTTTGAGATGAAATCCAACCCTGCATCCCAGCTGCTACTGACAGAGCTACTGATCTTTAATTTCATTTTGGTGCTGAAATAATCTGAGAGTGTACAGTGGTGATGAAACCCAAAAACCTCATGAAGTCATACTTGGCAGGTCATAGTCATCAACAAAGACTTTCCAAAGAGCAAAAATTTTAGCAGCACCATGATCATTGAAGAAAAAATAATCAGCAGTTTATCAAAGCGCTTAAAAAGACAGTAAGTCACTAAATGCTGCTGGAGCGTGTTTCTTCCATGTGGGTATCACCGAACCATTTCATTTTAAGTTGTTTCATGTTGGTTGTGCCAACACAGAGTTAACGTTTATCTGCTAGTGCCTTGCCATTACGATGCACATGTAGAACAGCAGCAACTGAGTCACCTCTATGCAGTGGGGAAAAAAACCCAAATTGAATGGATATACATTTTGACTAGTTTTAGTCTTATATCAAAATAATTGTGTAACCAATGACAAATAAAAAGAAAACCTTTTAGAGAAATGTTAGCAAACTTCTTGTGTGTGTGTAATGGGCTTGACTGTCTCATAGTGAAGCTAATGGAAAAGCATCTGTGTGAGGAGGATGAAGCAGCTGTGGTTTGTGTCAAAAAGGAAATGTAATGCTTTTACTGTTTACTTTCTATACTTGTTCTTTACTGTAAACCTGAAATGAATAACCAGGAGCTATACCGGTGATTAAATTCAATTTGATTACAAAAATAGACCCACCTTGTACTGAAGATAAGGAATGAGCTGTAAAACAATGTGCTTCCTCCAAAAGATTGCCCTTTTCATTTTTTAATTTTTAATTTTTTTACATTCAGAGCATTACAGAGACCAGGAACAAGAATATGTTTGGTTGAAGTTGCAGGCACTGGGCAGATTGTGACAGAGTTGATGGTATGTGGGGTCTTAATGCTATAATGCTGTCAAAGCTGGGTCCCTGACAAAATTGTGATTCTACACTTTTGAAATATGCCACAAGTGACTGATAGAAAGGTTTACTTCAGAAGTTAGACGATACTTACACCTGATGACATCAGAAAGTTTTTAGAAATGTGAGTGTATTGGGAGCTTAAGACACAACCTTAACATTCAGAAATATTGGAATGTTTTTGAACCTCTCACAGCCTTTCTTAGCATGTCATGTGATGTTTTCAGTCTTTTTCTTCACCAACCAGTAAAACAAGTACCATACCATAATGTTTGGGAATTGGTGTCTTGCCTGTGGGGTGCACTTCTGCCCAAATACCAGAGGTAGGTGAGTAGAGCACAGGTTGTTAGGGGTGGCCATGTGTGGAAGGATAGGTAGTGCAACTTTGGGTAGGTGTGCTGGCAACCCTGTAGGATGGAAGGAAGAGAAAGTCAAACAACAAGCAGAAATCACTACTCTACCTTCCCCGTACCCCACTGATAGTAGAAATGGTTTTTGTGTGCTTTTACTTCAGCAAACGTATCCAGCAGACCCCAAGGACAAATCCAAGTAGTTCCATTCTAGAAGCTCAGCACTGGTTTCTTCTGACCAAATGTACTAGCATGTTGACTTTTAGTTATCTGGGTTAAAATGTAAATATGTGTATGTATTTGTTTGTATGGCATTAGGGTATTTGAGGAACTAGTCAATTCTGTAATTAGGAAATTCTGCTCACCTCCAGATAACAGCAGGAGGAGGAAATTGTGAACACTGCCGACTTGCTCCTGTGCAGCAGGTCAAAACCTGCCCTGTTACGTCAGCTTAAGTACTGCCTTCAGCGAAGCTGGCGTTTCAGCACTATGACCTCTTCTTTAGCTCGGTCCCTTGCAGCCCTTCTTTTGCAGCTGTTTCCTCATGCTGTAGAAGAACTGGGTTCCAGCGTAGCTTTATGTTTGGGAGCAATGGATCTTGAGACTCAAGTGGAGCAACGGCCGTAAGTATCTACTCTGTAGATGCTCTCTGTGGTCCATCACACCAGATCTGGCTGCAATGCAGTATGGCTCCCTTCCTGACCTCTAAGGTATGCCAGCAAGGCAAGAGACCTCAAGAACAGTTTTGGTGAAAACAGGCAGCCTTCAGAAGTGACTTGGCAGGAAAAGAAATGTGGTGGTAGATGTCCCTTTCTGCTTTCTGAGGGTATAAATAAAGAGTGAAAGTTGGCAGTTTTTTTTAACCTCCCTCTACCTCTTTCAACCTCTGGAGTCTGCTTTTCTTTTGCATTAGAAATTAAGGCCTCTTTAGCTGGGCCTTTTCACTGGAGAAGTAGAGAAATTATGAAATCGTAAAGTCTTAATGGAAAATGGAGCAGTTCTGTCCAAAAGGATGACTAGAAGATGTTTTCTTCCTTAAAAAAAGCTATTTAAATCAACAGCTAATTAACATTCTGATGAAGGATGTTTTCATGTTTAATAGCCTCAGCTTTTGATTTTTCTACTACATTTTCAATAAACAGCTGTGAAAAGACAGAAGGTAGTTTGCCACAACTTACATTATATGGTACATTGAAATATAATAAGACACATCTTCCCCCAGAACATGTTCACGTACAAAAAAAAAAAAGTCTGCCTCCTAAACAATGAAGTTAGCATTTATGAGTATCTGATGCTATTACAAATACACAATCTTTTAAAAAAGTAATCTATGAATAAAAATAATTAAATTTAATATTAAAAATCTATTTTTAAATCAATATGGTTAATTTTCTAGAATCGCAAAACAATTATTTTTGTAAAATTCTTGATTTTTTTTAAATTTGTTTTGGTCAAAATTAAAATGAAAAGTAATTGTCAAATGTCAATACTTTCCATGAACTGGAAATTCAAATTGGAATCAGCGTGTAACAGTAGGTAGCTATGACAATGTGAAATAATATTGGAAGGATGGGTATAGGTCATAATGAAATGTACTTTGGAAGGGACTCCTGGATGTCATTGGTCCAGCCCCCTGCTCACAGCAGGGCAAGCATCAAAGCTCCATCAGGTTGCTGAGGGCCTTGTCCTCATTGTCCTCCTTGTGCATTTTGAATCCTCCTTTACATTTTGAAAATCTGCAAGGAGGGAGATTTCAGAGTTTCTCTGGGTACCTATCCCTGTGCTTAGCCACTGTCTGGTGAAAATTTTCTTTCTTGTATCCAATTAGAAGTTCCCTTGTTTGGCATTGAGGTCATTGCCTCTCATCCTTTTGCTGTGCATTGCCGAGAGGACTAGCCTTAAGTAGGTGAGGACAGCAGCTAGCGTTTCCCCCTTAGCCCTCTTGAGATAAACAAACCTGGTTGACTCTGTCCCTGTATGTCTTGTGCTCTAGCCCCCAACCATCCAAGTGGCCCTCCCCTCGATTCTCCAGTTTGTTATTGTTTCTTTTGTACTGGGGGCACGAAACTAGACAGTGTTCAAAATGAGTGTCAAATAAGGGAGTATCTTTAGGATTACTTCCCTTGATAAGTTCTTCGTGCATCTTGCTGTATGGTTAGCCTTCATCACTGCAAGGGCATGTTACTGGTTCATGTTCCATTTGTCCACTGGGACACTTCTGCAGAGTTGCGCTCTGGTGAGTCAGGCCATGTCTTGTTGCATGGTGTCGCTCCATCCGAGATGCAGGACTTCTTAACATTTGTCCTTCCTGAACTTCAAGAGGTTTTTGTTGCCTTATTTTTCCATACTGCTAAGATCCCTCAGATTGCAGTGCTGTTCTCCAGCCTAGGTACCGATTTCTGAAATTTGGTGTCCTCACAAACTTGCTGAAGATGCAGATAATGAGGCAAATTGCCTTCCTGCCAAGAGCAGGAGAATGAGTCTGCATCAATGCAGGTTTACTCTAAGCTCTTGTCCCTGTTTTTGACCATCCTTACACAAAACTGGTATGTCTGGGCTTGTGTGAAAGGCTGGCATTGAGATAACTGTATTTCAGGTAAGAGCAGGCTCTAGCCCCACGCTCTGCTTTGCATGGAAGATGTGAGTGACAACTCGGATATGCTTGAGACTGCCTTCCCAAAATTCACTAGGCACTGTTCCCAGGCCTTCTGCTTGTTCATTTCTAACTCACCACCTGTGCATTCAGATCTATCTGCTGGCTCATAAACTAATTTATATAAAGTTCTTCTCAATAGCCTACACCATTTCTGTTATGTGTAGGTCTCACACAGACCATCCTACAAGATGCCTACAATATGCACTTGGTGGCCAGAGCAACACATAAAAGTTAATTGCTGGTATAATTTCAGTTAAAAAGTGTGCTTTTCTGAATTTCCTCTTAGCATGCACAGTGATCTCAGTAGAAGGAAGAAAATTCTTCTAAATAATTCTTCTAAATATATACTTCTAAATATACTTCTAATATATACTTCTAAATATATACTTGTCCTTTATTCTTTATTCCCTTGAACTAATTCTCTGAAAGGAAAAGGGGCTCTAGGAATACAACTGTAACCATTCTGCCAGATACTTCTTGCCAATAAAAAAGGGTTCAGTCTCTAGGATATCTCCCTAAATGAGTTAAAGCCACTACAAGCTGCTATCTGTGTGTCCAAGTGCTCCATTTGGTGGACAGCTCATCTTCCCTTTGTCTCCACAGACATAGATTTTTAGATAACTTTACCAGTGTCCCTGTCCCCCATCCTTGTTGCCTGCTCTATGGCTTAAGAGCCTCTGGCATGCTCATTGGGATGAAAATCATGGTTCTTTCTCTTGGGTGCATTTGTTCATCCAGAGTCTCAGGACTGGGTGGTCTTCTCCCCATTCTCAAGTAGACAAGATGCTAAAAGCTTTGTGGAAGAACCCTATTCATGTAATCCCAGGTAATGGCCAGTGCTGACCAACCAGGTGTCCCACGTAGTGGCTGAAATATGGATGTTTTCCAGAGAGTTTGAGTACAGCTGTCCGGATGTTTACACCTGGCTCATCTTTGCCATATAGACATCAAAGCCTAGAGGGAGAAAATAACACCGATGCCACAAAGTTCGTGCTCTTTCAGGCAATGCAGCATAAAAGTATTTTATAAACTGATCAAACTCCATAATTTAAAATATTTGAGCTTCCCATGTCTTGTCTGAGAAGTTACACTGGGATAAGTGCAGCAGTTACCTATCTACCTATGTAAAAAGACACCTTTTAGCAGTGAGGTTGTAGGCGTAGTCATGTCAAGCTTAGTAAAATCTGTAGCTGATTCACAGGCTATGTAAATGTGCCTGTACTTTAGGAAGGTGGTACTGATGTAAGGAATTGTATTGCCTTGTCCCTACAATGAATGAGCCATCAGGTAAGGAAAAGCTGATATCTTAAAAAGCTGTCTAATCACCATGTTCAGTAGAAAAGTGCTGTGAGACAATTGTATTAATGCTCCAGAACCTGTTTCCCCACCATCTACTATAAGGCAGTGGCTTGTGGCTTTCAGATAATGCTGAAGTTGGGAACAATACTGCTATTGATAATTCATGGATCAGATGACAAGGAACCTTGTCATAAAAACTGGCATACATTCCCAACACAGCATCCTGTCTTACTGTAAGTGCCTTTGTGAAGTACCTGGCTGTGAGAAAGCTGCAAAGGCTGATAGAAGTGGTTAGAGTGATGGCACCGCAGGTTCTGGCATTCCAGGTGTAAATCAATATTATAAACTCGCAAATGTATGGAGTCAAAGCAATACTTTCACATGCAAAGTCTCATTTTTTCACTGTGCATTTAACACCATCAGATCCCAGGCTTGAAAGCGTTACTGTAATGCCTAATTAGCATGCCTGTGCTAAATATTCCAGCACCTGCCATGACAGAAGAGCTTTCATGCAGTGCTTCCCTTCTTACTTTTCACTTCTCACCCTCACTTCATGCTGTTGAGTAAAACCGCTGTAGCACAGTCTCCCTGGAAGACCAGTAAGGTGCATCAGAAGACCAACAGTCTCTCATTCAGAACTAGAAATAAATTTAAAATAAAAGCAGACCTACATTTTGTCTTGAAATAAGATAGTAAAGAAAACATAATACTCTGAGATATCATTAATTCCTAAGAACCACGAATACTTACTAGCTATTAGTAAGAAGCAGTGTGGCCATAATTTCTTTATTCTCCCAGTTTGCTTCCTTCAAGGTTTGGGCAGACTAATCCCTCAACTTCTTTTCTGCTTTAAACAATCGTACAGCCTCTGCTAACCCCCCTGATATCCTGACTAGTTGCAGTTGCTCCATTGTAGGAGATACAACATTCTTACGTAGCTCAAGTTCATATATGGGATATAGTTCACTGAAGAACTGACTTGGTCTTGGTCTTGGTTGTGGTTAGTCTTGCACAGGCACTGTCTCCTTTTGCTTGCTGGGAAGGGCAGTAATCACAGGTCCTGTTCTTTCTTGCTGGGATAACACCATTTACATCTGAGCAAAGCCAGTGATTTGCTCCTGCTTTCATATCTGCACTGCATCAACGCCACTCCCAATTTCTTTGTGTATGTGCCTATCTTTGTTGCCAGAAAGCATTGCTTGCGTTTCTGCTGAGGGGATCTAGCATCATCCTGCCTTTCCAAGGAAAAAGACAGCTTGAGATGAAGGTGTTGGGTAAGTCCCACCCTATCACACCTTCTTCTGAAACTGATCCCAAGGCATTAGGAGATGTGCTTTTTTGTCATGTTAATGAAGACAGAATAGTGTTTGTCTCAAGTCAGAATTGCCAAGTTGGGGTGAACTTTGTACATATGTTTTCTGTGAGATGTATGCTGTCCTTGCGTGGAAGCAGTGTGGAAGTTGAAGAATTTAATCCTCTCCTCACAGCAACTCAGTGACAGAGCTAGAATTCAGGATTTCCAGGGTCCTTAAGTTACAAATATTCTTCTACGTAATGCCATGCACTTGACATAAAAGTATAAGTTCCCTCTAATACAAGTTAGCCCGTACATGACCTGTCAGTACTAGGAAATCTAGGAGAGTGGCAGCACAATGCGTCAGTCTACAGCAGAGATTGGCTGTGTCCGGTTTTGGGTGCCCTCAATATAGGACAGTGATAAACTAGAGCAAACCCAGTTGTGGTGGTCAGGGGCTGGAGCGCTGGCTCTGTAAGGGGAAGCTGAGAGAGCCAGACCTCTGTAGCCTGGAGAAGGGGAGGCTTAGCCTTCCTCTACCTACACAGAGGTTATGAAGAAGTTGAAAGCAGACTTTTCACAGCAGTACATGGCAGGGGGATGAGAAGCAATGGGCATAAGTTGAAACAAGAGAGGTTGGATAAAAGGAGAAACCTTCTCACCATGAGAACAATCAGGCATTGGAGCAGGTTGCCCATGGCGTTTGTGCAGTCTCCTCCCTTAGTTGTTTTCAAGACCCAATGGATAAAGCCCTGGGAAGCCTGGTCTGATCTCATAGGTCACCCACATTTGAGTGTTAGGTAACAGGGGGTTGCACTACATGATCTTTCAAGGTCTCTTCCAACCTGAATTATCCTATGACCATATGATTCTTGTGGAGCCTTTCTGACACTGGACTTGCATGTCTGTGTCCTCTGAAACTTGGGATATTTCTGCTGGACAGCAGTTGAGGTAAAAAGCTGAGGGTGAGCAGAACCTCAATAAAAGCCTACTTCAGATTATCAAAGGTCTTGGAGACTTGTGGATAGAAGGAAGATTCTTAGTTTTATCTGTGATTTTATTCAGTCTTTGGAGCTTGAATTTACTGAACTGGGTAGAGATAGTTCCATGATATTAGTTAAGAATACCGTATGCACTCCAAATAAATAAATCACGTCTGCCAGAATCATCAAAACTGTACATGCTACTCCATCTGGTGGGGAAATCAATAACAACTTCCAGAGTTTAAAAGATGGAGACATTCTTCAATCACAAAGGCAGGGTTTTTCCAATCTGTTTTGTATCTGTAAGCAGCTGTCCTTGCTTTTGCAATACTTACAGTACACAGGACAGACAGGAAATTTTAACTTGTTCAGGAATTTTTATTTTTGAAAAATTCTGCAGGTATCATTATTATTTTTGTTCTGTTCCCTTTTTCTCAAGATGAGTAGCCCAAATCGATGTCGTTGACAAATTGCAAAGAAAAGACACAGTCCTGAAAAATTGGGCCTTCTCTTTTCTACATGTTGTAGACCCAGAACATGAGAATGTTTGTTAAAATATCCAGAGCAGATCTTGGAAATCAGTCTTTGTGGTCCAGGATTGCATTCTGTCTGTAGAGGTCTTAGCTCAGCGATCCCCGATTAATGCCTCTCTACACAGTGTTGTCCACTGGAAGTTTCTTTACCAGATTCTGGAATGACTTTGCATAGAGGTAAACGAGAATGAGGGTGTTGACGATGCCTGGAATAACATGACGCATGTTAGGATGAATTGAAATCTCATATGTTTTTGGAAGGTAATATCAGTGAAGGTCTTATTGCCTCTTCCATGAGCTATGAGATTCCATGTCTGATAATAATTTATCTCCTGAAATAAGAGAATCTCACAAGAAAAACACATGAAAGAGTAAAGGCTAAGCTAAGAGTTATATGGATTTCATAGGTGTCTTTTATTATCATTACACAGTCAGTAACAATCATTTTTTTCAAAGTAACACACACATTGAAATGGAGAGAGAGGTCAGAGACAGTGAACCTCAGTCTAAATCTGCATTTGTGTTTGGATATGTAGGCAGAGACTGAGGATTATGTTGACTGTCCTGGAGACTCACATATGGTCTTTATTCCTGTATTTTGAACTAGAGAGGGAGCAGTGAGCACCTTTCACGAATATGATCACTTCATTTTGGTGAGAAGTAAGCTTTCATTTGGACCAAAGAGGGTGTTACAGTGCTTTTCACATCCATGAAATCTTCAATTTTGCTCTTTTGCAATGAATAAAAATGCCTGTTTGTTTCCTCTACGATGGCAAGTTTGTCATTCAGACATTTGTCATAGAGGCTGCTGATGAATAATGAAATCTAGTCCCTTCAAATCTAGTCTGAATTGAATATCTGATCTTGAAGAGAAAGGGTTTGTATCACAGTCCGCACCACTTGCCAGAGGTCCACTTCTGATCTGAAGACAAATTCTTGAGAGATTTTTTCAAACTCAGAATTTGACTAGAGACTTTTCTGCTGTAGTTTGAGATCTCTATCATAAGGCCAATGTTCAAAGAAAAGTTGTAGCCTTGTAGCCCAGTAGATGTGGTGTTGCCATTTATTGTAAGAGGCCACAGGCTTTGAAGTTAACAGTGGAGATCTCTGGACCCATCAGGCTTTGTATGGACTTGTCTTAGCCTGCCTGTAGATTTCTTTTAGCTTGTTTACCTGTAACAGTGATTGTCTAATGACCAGGTAACTATTACTTTGTTTTAGCCTTTGATCAGCTTTGTGCAACTGTGTGATGTAACACCCATCATATATTTTTTGTAACTAGAAGATATTAATAGCAAGTACTTACTCTCTGTAGAATGAGCTGTGGATGACTGATCCTAGAATAAAACACCTTGAGAGTACAGGGACAGGATGATATCAGAGGCCTCAGGGCTATGAGCAGCTCACAGAGATCACTTACTAGTCATGGAAGGCAGGCAACTTTCAGAGCTGGGTAAAACCAGTTAGGTACAACAAAGAGAACAAATACTAAGTATCTAACATACGTAGTAAGTACATGTGTAACATAGAGTTAGAGATGAGTGAAGGAGGACCGAGGTGCAGACAGAGCGTGTTAGAAAACATGTAAAAAGGATGCCGAGCAGATCCTGAGTTGAGGAGGAAGGAACCATCAACATCATACTGGCGAGAGACTTGAATACCGATAGCTCGCTGTTCCCCTTGCCCCGCACTGAAACTGTCACTGTTCAGACCCAGAGGGGCAGTGGAAAGGAAAGCACACCGCCAAAAAAATCGGTAGATATTAAAATGTTTGTGTGTATACAGTTTTAACTGAATATAATTTGAACTGTGAAGTGTTAGTGTCATTGTAACTGGATGGGTAATTCTTTCATTAGACTGTTAAGGCTTCAGCTAGACTCACAGTTAAGTTCATGGCTTTGCATATCTGTGTTTCTTTTGCCCTTAACATTTCGAGTGTGTCAGACTGATGGGAACTCAAGCAGTCTGTAATGTAACCTGAATGCAATGATTTGGTAGAAAAGATTAGGAAGCAGTCATGAACGGTTGTGTATCCCTGACTGATATAGCAAAAGTATCTTGGGATGACCTGTCACGAAGGGGTATATATCCACCTTTTGTCATGCTTAGCTGGAGCAGATGAATCTGTTTCTAGATATTTTTTTCAGAAGAGAATAAAGGGGAAAGCTCTGTTCAAGGAAGGTGTGTGATTATGTCATGAGTTGCTCGCATCCTAGAGAGGCAAGATGTATGACTTTAGGAAAAGGCAGCTTGCATGCTGCTTAAGATGACACTACCAGATTTGGCCTTCATGCACTTGTCCCGACTATAGTGAATATGTGGTTTACTTCATGAGATATTATTTGGGGATGATTCAAGCAGTCATCATCCTCTGACACCAGGACCTGCCATCTTTCAAGAAAACTTTTAAATGCTTCTAGAGTCAATATAGTTAGGTCTTGTGAGATCTTGTGCTGTTGAGACTTCTCAGGAATCAGGAGTAAAACCACCACATTTAGAGCTTATTTACTTTGTCTAGCAGGGGGTACAGTGACTTGGGTAGAACAGTCATTACATTTCAGAAGTTGTACCAAGAGAGCTTAGCTTGTGATCAGGTCTGTGAAGAAGGATCTGTGATGGCGTTTAAAGGAGAGCATCAAAGACAGAGGAAATGAAGCTGCTACCGTGTTGTTTTAAAAGACTGGAGAACAAACCACACCAATATTAAAAGGAAATATTGTAAGCCATAGGCTGTTTCCCATGAGGCTAAAATGCAATCCCTACAATTCAAATTGCTCTTCATATGTGTGAAGGACAGATTTAGACCCACGAGGGAAAGAAAAGCTGTGAAGAAGAGGAGGAGGGCTAACAGCTTACTTCTTGGCTGTTACCATTGAATAATTAAATACTAACAGCCAAAAGGAAAGCTGTTGTTTTCCTAGTCCAAATACCCAGCCAGGAATAAAACGTTAAGCAGCTATACAAATGATGTCTTTCATTTTCTTTTCATAAAACAAACTACCAAGTTAAACAACATATACTTTGGATACATGGAATATAAGTGCATTTCATATAGCCAGAAGTGTGATTTCTGGAATTTGTGTGTGTAATGGGTAAACTGAACATTACTTAGTGTGCTGAGTTTTTTCCCTTAAAATTCATTAGGCATCTGTAGAAATTAAAGCTAATATCTAGAATAGTAAAGCTTTAAACCATGACTACCTTATGGTAAAGAACCCCCTAAAAGGCTTGTTTGTCCAAAATCTTACCTGGGTTTTTTTTCCAGCTATATTATTTGGTCCAAATTTTTTTTAATTTATTAACCCTGTCCTGCATCTAGAAAGTGAGTCATTAGTCTGTGCTTTTACTGATGGAGGGTCTTAAAATGTTGTGGTGTTAGGCTCTGTCCCCTGCTCCTTTTGTAGTCTTTTCACAAAGGCTGAACTTTCGAGGAGTTCTCAACCTGCAGCTTAAGCTTACCAGAGAGAAGAATAAAACAAGTTGTTGTACTGGTAGTAGGGGTTTTTTGTGTGTAAAGCAAGCATTGTAAAAATTAGAGTGAAGCAGAGACACCACATTCATGATTTCAGACTACAACCTGTACCCATTCACATGCTTTCTACTGTAAGAAAACTCAGAGGAGAAGGAAAAAAATTTTTAAAAAGGCATATGAAATGAGGGAGAGATGGCACTTAGAATCCAGTATGTCAGACAGAAGAAGTACCCCCCAGAGCCAGAAAATTGTCATCAGGTAGCAATGATACCAGTCTAGAGCTCTTTCCAGCTTTGGATCACGAGGCCCATCAGCAGAGCTCCCTGTACACAGCACCCCTTCACAGTCACTCATCAATCAAACGACTCTGAAAATAAAGACCACATGTCATCAGATTTGTGGAATTCTTCCCTTCCTGTTTATGCAAGAACTGCCAGATCACTTATGTTGCTGCACCATCTTTCTGTCCTCAGAGAGGAGGGTGATTTTATTTTCCTAGTGTCAGAGTAGTTAAGTCCATTTGCTTCTGGTGTGAAACTTAAATGTTGTCATAAGACAATTTCACATTGCACAGGACACCGGGGACCTTTGTAGAAATGCAAAGGTAATAGCTTTGAAAGGCTATTTATTCACCTCTATAAAGCTCCTCTGCCACCTTGGATGGGGAGAGATAGAAGGATGGATCCAAAATACCATGTTTGCCTATACAAAAGCCTTCATACTTGTTTGTATTGGTTGGATTCAGGCTCTGGAAGTGGCAAATTGCTCCAAAGAGGGCAGTGTGTGATTGTGTGAAGGTCATAGGAGCAAAGTATAGAGGCATGTATGAATAACTGGAGTCAGGACTCAAAGGCTGTATCTGCATTGCTAAATAAAGTGGGCTAGGGACTGCTCTGTGGTCCTGGGTCCAACAGGCGCGGCTGAGGTCATGTTCATACAGCTCGACTCTCATAGCCCATCCTACCCATCAGAGAGGCTGGGTGCATCTGGCATGGCTGTTGACCTGCATTAGCTCTTGAAGCATTAGTAGAGATCAGCAACGTCTTTTGGCCTAGGCCAAAGCTGTGCTAGAAACCATGCTAATGCTTTCATGGTAAGGCTGATTGCTTGTCTGTGCTCAGACCTGTGCCCACACTCTGTTTAGTTTACTTGGATATGTGCAGTCAGAGGTTTCCATGCCCATGCCATGCTGGAATACCAGATATAGGACAAAACAGTCCTATTTCAGTGAATTGTCACCTGTATGTAGCTCACTCCTACTCAACTTACATCTTCAGACGCACCATAAGAAGTAGAGATCACTCCTTGGAGTAACCAGCACTCCTTTCTCTAATAGAGCTGCATAGAGAAGGAAAAGGTTGAAATGTATATTAAAAACATTGAAAAAATAGCAGTACTTCTGCTGGCGGTTTTCCCAGCACACCATATGTCGACCTTTTCTGGTCAATGTAAAAACCACAATCAGCTGTTACATGATTAGTGTTTCACCTCAGATGTATCACCCCGTGCTTTGTGTTCTCAATAATGCCACCCTGCCACCCTTTCCAAATGACTTGAGGCTCCCTTTGTGTGACCTTTTGCTCAAGGCTGCTTCCAATGTATGTTCCCAGAGGAGCCATGATGGCCTCACAAAGCATAGCCTGCACGTTTCTCAAAGCCAGGATTTCTTTCGTTCCTACGCATGCCTGGGCCTGGGCCCTGTTTCTCCAGTGTTGCTTGTCCAACCGTAAAATGTTCTTCGCAAAGCTTTTTTTTGTTGACTTCTAGGTTTCTTTCTTTGATTATCAGAGGAATATCCCCTTCCTCTTCCACACCTGTCTGCGTGTTCATTCTCTTTTACCCACAAGATGAATTTCTGAGGATTTTCCACCCTCCTGGCCCATGAGGACAACCTGATGCCTGTTCTTTTCTGGTCTTTGCTCCATATGCTGAAGTTGAAGGCTTTGTATATTTTAGCGTTCTCCCATAGCATTAATTCTTTATATCCAATATGAATTATTGGCAGATTAACAGCAATCTGGAAAAGCAGATGGTGCTTTCCAGACCTCCCTCCTCCTTCCTTGTCATGGTTGAAAGGAAACTAACAGTAATGCAGCCCCAACCTTCAGTGAGAGCACAGGCCTTTTCAATGTGTCAGGCTGCCATATCTTTATGTACAGCTTTATCTCATGTACGTATTTCCTATTTCTTCTAGATACAGAAAGAAACCTCCAATATATATCAGTACTTTTATGCTGTGCTGAATTTTTATCTATAGCTACAGATGCAAATATAAAACCACCATATAACTACATCCATATATAATCACATAAATATATATCAGTGGCTCTGCATTTGTATTCCTAAATATATGGATGTATGTTCACAGAAATACATGTGTGTATATGTGCATACATGGTACATCAGGTATTTATGTGTACTTCTGAAATCCATTTGACATCAATACTGACATGATTCTCTGTAGAAGCTCTGAAAATTAGGTCTGGTTGAAAGTTGTTAGCATGGCTTGGAATGGCAAATAACCCACTAACTACTCATTAATCACAGACATCTCCCCTGGCTAGAAACAGACCCTTGTATTACTTTTTCTGCACAGTCGCACTATGTCTTGCCTTTATGCTTGCATCATGTTTGGCACCTCTTCGGTCTTTCTGTGCTGGACAACCTTCTTCAAAGATTTCATGTCAAGAAAATTCATCATGCTAGTTGTACGTGTGCCTTTTCCCTGTACCGGCAGTATTATTTGTCACCAATTACACTCTTAACAACGCATAAGAACCAGTTTGGATGTGCACCAATACACCTCAAGCTCTTTCTTCAAGCATCTTCCTGGGAAACAATTTTTAACAATTCTTTCATTTCATAGGAGATAAGATTAGTATGAAATTCACTGAAAACAGCAGAAACTGGTAGCAAATAATATATACACATGTATATACACACCGACACACAAAGGTTTCAATCTGAGACATACAACCTCTTTTTGGCAGATGCTTTCCCTTTGTCTTCAGTAGTCTGTTTTTGACTGTCTTTCCTCCCAGCCTACAATTAATAAAGTCAGCCACCAGAGGCAGTGAAATTGTTTCTTCTTTATTCTTTATCCTTTTTAATACTAATAGCCTGTGCTGTTCCTTATTGTGTTACCTGTAAGAAGGGTTTTGATGGAAATCTTTTCAAGACAGAAGGGATCCCACAGCACTGGAGGTTAGTGAAGCCCATGGTGCCCTCTTAAATTCTGCACTTCTGCATCACTTACAATATTTATTTTTTCAGGTTTGTGTTTAGTCACTTGGTCACAGGCTTCCCTACATCGAATGGCAAGAGGCCATCTTGCCAATGAATACAGCAATTCGTCTTGCCAATGAATACATCAATGAGGACGGCATCTTTGGTGGTAAGCCCTGCAGGGAGAGAATATCGACTGGGGTGTGATGGAATTTTGTGAGGTTTTGTTTTGGTTTACTTTGTTTTTGTTTTTCTGTTTGTTTCATTTGTGACACTTTGGATGTTTGGGAACTAACAAGTGTACTCCAGGCAAATCTTGAAAAATAACCATGTTTTCCCCCATCCATGCCTGAGTGCCATCTCATTTAAGATCAAGTGGATTAATGTAAAGTTTACCAAGACAATTTGGAGACCCATGATGGAAGGTAAAATTTATTTATTACTACTGGCTTCTGGTATAATTTCAGATTGTTTTGTGCTCATTGTATAAACATCCCCTTGCATTTACTCAGCTATACACTTATACTCCAAAAGGAGTAGCATATGGTGTGAAAACCAGATGCCCCTGCCCACATAAAAGCTCTATACATTTGTTTGAATGTAGTCAGGAAACAGTCACGATCTTCTTCCCACTCTCAGAGGAGTCAGCTGAATTGCAGCCGAGCCCCTGTTTGGTTCTCAGTGACTGCTGGTGTTGCCTAGGCTCTCCTGGGGGGAGAAGGGGTGGACTGTCTCATCTCATGGGAATGTTTCACCATGCTCTTCTGAACTTCCCATGCTTTGTGTGTTAATTCTCTCTGCTGACACAGTCTTCCCCTTCCCCTCAAAGGCTGGCTGGGTTCTTCCACAGAAGCTTTCCGCTTCATTCCTCTCCAGCGTCTGGCTCTGTATCTCATTTTTGCATCTGTGGAGCAGTTAACATCATCAGGGACCTCCTTCCCAATGCACCCTCTATGCAGTTTTGGCCTCTTCTTCCAGAGGCCAAGTTTGCATCCTATCTAAAAACTGCCTTTAATTCCTCATCTTTTAAAATCAGTACTCCAAATGAAAATCCTTCACAAAGCCTAAAATAAGTCACAACTTTCACTGCTGTTGCATCTTCAGTTCTGACCATTCTTTGTTCGGAGGTCGGTATTTATGTCAGCCATTAATTTTTTATAGACTTCCTTCAGCTGCCTTGCTCCTGCAATTTTCTAGCTTGTGCAATTGTAACAGAATACAGTGCTCTGAATGCTTTGCAATGAGATGATGGGTTTGTCTATGTGAAGCCGAGGTCTGGTTCCATGCTCTGCTGGTGACCTGCCATGTGGGGGCAGAACAACTCCACCTAGGAACATGAAATGAGTTCTCCCAAAGAGAGCCGGTGGCTCTTGCAGCTCATCTCTCCACAGGAGCAGATATTCCACTGAAGAAACCGGCAGGAAAAACTGAGTTCCCTAGAAACCCCTTAGGTTCAGGAGAGTCTTATCAGTCTTGTGTTGTGCTTCTTCACATTTGCAATAGCTGATTCAGCTGCTCTTACTATAGCCCCAAGACATAAGCAGCCCACTGTCATGAGAAATTTAGAATCATAGAATAGTTTGGATTGGAAGGGACCTTTAAAACTTCTGTAGTCCAAGCCCCCTGCAATGAGCAGGAACATCTTCAACTAGAGCAGGTTGCTCAGAGCCCCGTCCAACCTGACCTTGAATGTTTCCAGGGATGGGGCATCTACCACCTCTCTGGGCAACCTCTGCCAGTGCTTCACCATACTCATTGTGAAAAATGTCTTCCTTATATCTCGTCTAAATCTACCCTCTTTTGGTTACCCCTTGTCCTATCGCAACAGGCCCTACCAAAAAGTCTGTCCTCATCTTTCTTAGAAGCCCCCTTTAAGTACTGGAAGGCTGCAATCAAGTCTGCTTGGAGCCTTCTCTTCTCCAGGCTGAACAAGCCCAACTCTCTCAGCCTGTCCTCATAGAAGAACTGTTCCATCCCTCTGATCATTTCTGTGGCCCTCCCCTGGACCATCTCCAACAGGTCCATGTCCTTTCTGTGCTGAGGGCTCCAGAGCTGGATGCAGGACTCCAGGTGGAGTCTTGCCAGAGTGGAGTAGAGAGGCAGCATCACCTCCTTTGACCTGCTGGCCACGCTGCTTTGGATGCAGCCCAGGATATGGTTGGTCTTCTGGGATGCAACCACACATTGTCAGCTCATGTCTTCTGCTGCACCTGAGTTGTCAAATAAGCCAAATTCAGCTCCAAATATTTAGCAAAGATCAGAACGAGCCAAGAGTATACATGATTACTGTGAGCTGGAAGCATTGTTGTGTTGCCTGGGTCAGGTGTGACACCAGTGGGAATTGCATACGCAGAGGAACTGCATGGCATGCAGAAGAGGTCTCCATTCTAGGGAGCTCTGCATCTCCTGTGTACACTCCAGTTGTAAGATGTGAAGAGGCATGGCTTTCTGGTAGGACCTGTATTATTTTAACATTCTACTTTTTTCAAGAATTCTGGGCAGGGACAGTAAATCTTTAAAGGCATTGGGGTATTTTTAGTCATGCTATTCTGAAAGTCTTCCCTGCAGAAACTGCAAATACTATTTTAAAAAGTCTGTACTGCTCTAAGTCATATGAGTCACTAAAACGGGTTTATATCTTCCTTTTTCAATTTAAAAAACATTTCTTTCTCCAGTAGATTTTTACTTTTGCTCTCCCAGAAAAACTGCGGGGTTTGTTCTTTCAATCAGGCTAAAAGGTGTCGTTGAAGGCCTTTTGATACGTTTTTCTCATGTACATCAGACGATGCAGGTAGTGAATGGACAGCACTGTGACTGATGTTTCACTTCAAACTACCATTTAATACTGGGCTTGGACTGTCATTTCTGTCCTGTTGGCAAAGCCGCACTTATTTCATGCCACCTGATTCTTCTTTGTTGCATGGGACATGCCATTAAAGGCCAGAATTCAAACAAAGAATCTCTATATTTTTGATCTTTTAGTAAAAATGAACATATAAGCAAAAAGGCTTATATGGTGGTGGAGGCGAGGACTCCTACTCTCCCCTCCACCTCTACCTTTAAGGGAGCTTCCCTTCTGAACTGAGTAACAGTGTATTTCTGGTAACACCTGAATTTCAGTCCTCTGTATCCTGGTCTGGAAAAACTTCCCACTGAAATCAGTGAAAACTGCTAAAAAATTATTTTTTCCAAAACCTGCAAGAAATAGTGCAAACTCTTAAAAAAAACCCCTGAGTTAAATCCAATTCCTTAAGTCCCTGATGGAAGAAATCTTATTACCTTCAACACTATTATGTACAGGACAAAGCCTGTAAGGCTTTGCCGAGTGATTGAAAAAGGCAAATTAATGTCAGCACTTGAAATTACCTGTAATTATCAGTGACACCGGGTCAGCATCATTGCAACGGCAGTCTCAGAGTGGTGGCTCTGACTGGTTCAGAATTTATACAAAACTGCAAAATAAAACGTGACCTCCACAATCAGTATTAAGGTATCTCTGGAGCATTTAAGCATCTGAATTCACAATCTACTGTGTAGCTGCTTTTATCTTTTGAAGAGCAGCTAAATTCTGAAGCAAAGGGTCCCAAGTGTTTTCCTGGTCAAAATCACCTCTCCTTCCTCATTCATATTTACTCAGGCCTCTCTCTTCACTGTCACCATCACACAATGTCTCTGCAGCAGCTATAACAACTGCTTATATGGAAAAGTAATAATAGGAAGGCGTTTAATGAATTTTAAGCTAACTTTAATGTAATTTACCAGCTGGAAACAAGGAGAAGAGCCAGCACAGTGTGACCTGCCAGCTCTCTATGGATTGTCAGTGGTCAATGTAGCACATATCTCAGCACTGCTCTCCAGGGTATGCTGGCAATGTTTCTTTTCTCCAGCTACGTTCCTGATTTCAATTAAATCAGAGTCTGAAGTACTCTTTCTGATATAGTTAATACCTTCCAATAAATGCTCTTGGCTTTGTTTCTCCCCAGATGCTGTCCTTCCTCACACTCCTTCTCTCAGTGAGTGAAGCAAACATCACCTGGAAAGCAAAGATGCTATTTTTAGAGAGACGAGAACCAAAGTTTTGTCTTGAGAAAGCAGGGAAGAAAAAATAGTCCTTTGGTTACATAGCAATAATTCCTCCGTTCCTGGGGAGCCTCTCCAAATCTTTCTTTTGTTCGTTCACTATTTCGGTATTAGGTCTGCAATGTTTTTGTTTTTTTTTTTTTACTCGTTCTATAACTATAAAGGATTTTCCAACATCAAGCCACTCATCAAACTATACAGCTGAAGTTTTTCGTTTGCAGGGAACAAGCATACCTTGAAGTTCTTTTCTCTTTATTCTCCACTAAGAGTATGAACCAAATTGTTAACACATTGACCCAATGCCTTTGAGGCATTATAAAGCTTTTTATGACAGCCCACAATTAGTATTATATGGTTTCTTTTGAAGGAAGCTTGCAGCAGGTGTCTTAGCTTTCTGCTCCTTGCTTCTGTTCCCTCCAGTTCAATGAAAAACATGCAGTTTAACACCATTTTGTGAAGATCGCCCTTGTTTCCAGTTCAGATGCGTCTGTGCTAGGATATGGGAGGAAACTACAGTTATATACTAAGCTGGGCGAAGGACTGCGTTTGCCTTCATTTTTGAAAAACTTAATTTTGGTACAAATTAATTTTTGCCATTTTTAGCTGTTTTGACCTTTAAAAAAAGCAACAAAAACAACCAACCACAAAACCCCTCTGTCACACTATTGTGATGAGCTCCACAAGCAGCTCTTTGTGGTGGTCCCACTACTGAGATCCAGGACAGCACAGAGTTGTGCTGGTGGTATCTGGAGCCATTCAGCTGCTTCAAGCTTTGCAGAAAGCATCCCAAAGAAGATGGTGGCTTCTTAGCACTGTAAACTCAGTGCTGCTACCTCCAAAGTGAGATGCTGGGGTAGGACCCACGCCGGGGGAGAGGAGAAGGGAGGAAAAGGGGCTATCTCAGAGATAGAGGAGAGCCTGGGGAATGCACCTTGTTGCTGCTGTCAAATGGGATGAGTGGGAGTGAGGACCTCAGTTGAAAGCTCTGTCTCCATCCCCTCATCGGTATCAGCAGCTGCGTTGACACGACTCTCTGCAGCTCCAGCGTATTCAGAGCAGACATCAGGGCTGTGGTCGTTCATCAACCTGCTGCCCAAGGCAGCTGCACCCTCTGTGCCCAGGATTGGCCCCGCTGTGCATGGAGGTGGAAGGCAAGCGGGCAGAGGTGCCCCAGACCCCAAAGACAAGATGCGTCAAGGCCATTGAGCACTGACCTCTCACTTCTATCCCTTCACTGCACTTTTCTGGATAATTTCACAAGCTGTCAGGCTGCAGATAAACAACGTTTAAATTGGGACCACTGCTGAATCGCCCTCCCCTGTTACACATTCCTGTCACTTCTCTTGTGTCTGTGGCACACCTACACAGTGAGCAGATCAGAAAACTGACCATGTAACAGAAGTGAAGCCTTTGGGATCCCCAGTAAAGCAGAGGAACATGAGAGCTCATGCTAATTAGAGCTAATGGAGATTGGGATGTACAGCTGTGGTGAGAGCAGGCGGGACTGTGGTGCAGAACAGCAGGCTCAGATCAGCAACAATATTTGTTTTACTAACTTCTGTTCAGGAAGCTGTTTTTGGGGTCTGGACCTAGCTTTGCTTCGGAGATTTTGGGTACAACATGGATTATTTCTCGTAGAGGATATCTTGTTTCCAAATCAGACCACTGTCATCACAGAACAAATGCATTTGTAGTTATTGTCACTGAAACAAAAAAGGTTATTTGTGATGAAGAGTAATGGTATGACACTTGTCTGACAAAAAAACCCAACAAAAACCTAAAACCCCAAACCATAATATTTCCATTCCCTTTGCTGTTTTCAAACTGACCTTGTCTCCCCTGACATTTCCCTTAAGTATCAGCTTTAGAGATCATTACGGTTTTCAAAAAAACCCACCCAGGCATGTTGACAAATTCAGTGATCAGTATAACTAGTACTTATAGCTGGAAAAGAGCTTGATGCATACAAAAATCCTTGTGATTCTGATAAATGTACATGCACATACAAGTCCCCCGAGACATTGAAAACCCCACATGCAAATTTTGAGAACAATTGATCTCAAAGTCTGTAAGCACATAACGTACTTACACTGTCTTGTGCTATTACCACAGTTTTGAAATATTCAGTTAATAGATGGTTCTTTTCTTAACTATATACTAAACTGTGAGCATCGTGTTCTAAAAGTAGTTCTTATTAATATGAAAACAGAGAATGTTTGACTAAGCCTGAGTGTTCCTGAGGAATGCTGTCTGCAATTTTCAGGGCTAGGAGAGCCTAAAAGCATCACTCAGAGCTCAGAGCTGAGGTGTGAAACACATCACTAAGTGCTGGGGGATTCATAGTTACTTGCAGACTGCCAATGTGAGTGGGCAGGCTTGTGAGCCTTTCTGAACGGAGGCACAATGCTTTGATGTGCCCAGTAATTATATTATGAGTTCTAATTGATGTAAGCAGTAAAGAGAGAGTGCCTCATGGCATGGAAAAAAAGACTGGCAGATACCTCTAGTCGTGTGCTGTGCTGTGTGTGTAAGAGACTGTCCAAGTGAACATCTCTCCATTCAATCACATTTTCCACTGGAAATTCCTTTTTCCTTCGCATATCTTTTAACATACGACACTCTCTGTGAGCTCATTTGAATAGGTTGCCACACAGGTACATCAGATGAAACCACAGGCTGTAGCCTCAAAAGGAGCGGAAATAGTATTTTAAAGATCTTGTCTCTGTCTGAGAGTCAGACTGGCACTGTCTGTTGCGTTCCTGTTTTTACGTGTACTTGCCAAAAAGAAGCTCTACTCTTTAAGGACTTTAAAAAACCCAACAAAATAAATAAAAAGTCACTCTGAAGGCTTGAAAGTGCCTCAAACCAAAATGTGCCATGGGTTGTGCTGCACCTTCAGAAAATTGTTTCATTTATTCCTGCATGTAAGGAAGCTGGACCAATATTTAAGCCCTGAGATGTGTCATAGGTCTAATTACTGTATCTGTCTCTGCATAACGATGCTAGCTCTGTGTGAGTAATTCGGGCAAGAGCTGGTGTCTAAAATCCCCTTTCAGACCTCTGTTTAGCAGCATCACACAGGTGAGGAATCAGTGACAGCGTGGGAAACATGACTCACATCAGTAGTGATTGTTGAGATTAGAATAGAGAACAAACCTTCTTCTAGCTAGAGTGCTGGATGGCAACAGCAGGATCTATCTGGCATTTGGCTCTGTTGTTTGCCAACTCAATAAATCACCTTTTGGGGCCTCTGGTTCCCTACCTGTAAAATGCTGGACAGGAAAGTGTGGGACTGTTCATCTTGGCAAGAGCAATGAAGAAGAGCTCTGCACAGAAGCCACCTACTACCAGAATTGTGTCCTTGATTATTATTCCTCATGATGAAGACTAAGGAGAAAAACTGAGGTGAAAAGATGCTTCTTTTAGGCAACATAGGGAGGAAAGAGAGCTTAAGAGACAGACAGAGGAGAGTCAGCCATGGTGTGACAGTGAATTAATTCACCAAGTTTACTTTAATGTTGCTCCTTTAAGAAGTGCGTTTTAATAGACATTTTACAGTGGGGATACCAGTTGCAACTCGACATAAAATCTGAACCTACAGTGGAAGCTTATAAGAAGTGAATTAAAATCTCGGTATTGTTTTACTGCTTATTTATTGCTTATCTGAGAAATGCCCTTCATAAAAACAATGGAATGTTTTGTGGTGGTTCAGCTAGATGGGGATGATTCCTTCCTCACCACCTGAATCCAGCACAGCAGCCAGCTGGACAAGTAGACGTGGCTGCTGGCATAAGCAGACACCAGTATATATGAGTAGAGAGGCTGGAGAACACATTTTCAGTTAGGAGTCGTGTACACCATTCTGTAATTCAGGCACTTCGTCGTGACAGGCTATTTCTGGGCATGGCGGGTCATTACTGGCTTAATAAGAGCTTCCTCTGAAGCTGGCAAATGCCCTCTCCAGCATCCCTGACTTGGATTCTATTGGCAAGGAGAAAGACTTGGAGTAGAAGGCAAAGGTGAGCGTGGGAGGATGGGTTCGAGAAGAGCCATCGCTTCATGAACGCTGCAGACCTTCTGGACAGCAAGCTAATGGTCTATGGCCTCCTAAATCTTGAAAAGCATGCCTTGCAAGTGGCATAGGTTAGGGAGAAGTCAGTATGCAGCATCTGCTTTCACCCTCTCGAGACCACAGAGTTGTTAATTTCTTTCTAGAGTATTTTTAGGGGGCATTAACTGCTATTCATCAATAACTACTAGAGTATTCTGCTGGAAGATTAACACAGAAACTTTGGTGTCTTTATCCAGTTTTGTCCTCTCAGGTCTCATAGAAAGGATAGTATAATGTAATCACAGTAAGTAAAGGATTTTTTTAATTCATTTTTGGCTTCAGTACAACAGTGGCATAATTATTGCACATCATTTTGCAATGAATTTTCAAGTAAAAGTAGTATAATTACAGTCTATTCACTCTTCTTGATCACCTACAGGTCTATCTCCCATTCATTTGAATGGATTAAAAATTAACTGTTTTTCCTGTTCCTAATAATGATAAATGACCATAACTAGATCATAGAGTTTTGCTTACATTTTTTAAATGATGCTAAATTGGTTTGAGTGTTTTAAGGTGCCTTTATCTTTTTTGAGTTTGATGAATTGAAAATTATGAGTACTGTTTCTCCTCTTTTTCTGCCGCCCAGCCCCAACACTCACCCCAGTTATATTTATGTTATACTTTTTAAAAGATGGTTGTTACACTAATGCCAGTGAGGATAGGAACTCCAGTGTGTGAAATACAAATGTAGAAGGAAAGCTTAGCCCTAAAGAGCTGAAATACTAGTTAATAGGATGATAGGAAGAGGTGATGGAGACAAGATGGAGAAAAAAGTGAAAACAGAGCAGTAATATTTTGTTTAGCACTGTCTTATACAAATCCATGATATGAAGACTTCTGGTGGGAGGTCTTTTGAGACATATAGAAACTATGTGTTAGATCCTGACTGGAGTGCTCTCATGGCTGAGCACAGGCTGTTGAAGGAAGTTCAGCGGGGTTGCTGTGCTGTCTGCAAAGGTGCTCTTTGACTTTGCAGAGCTCTGGTAGAAATCAAAGGATGTATCTGTCAAGAGTCAAGGTCTTAGAGCAGAGTGACACTGAAGATGCTGCGGTGGGGTCTGAGCAGAGTGACACTGAACAAGATGTAGAGGGTGAGGCTTTCTGCAGACAATTACAGAAGTCTCCTGATTGCAAGCCTTTGTGTTCATGGGAGATTTCAGCTATCCAGATAGGTATTGCTAGCCTTGCACCATGTAAGCAACCCAAGAAGTCTGCAGACTTTGTTGCTGACAGTTTATAATGCGAATGGTAGAGGGGCTGTACTTGACCCGCTGCTTGCAAAGTGGGAAGAACTGGCAGAAGGTATGGCAGAAATGGCAACTTAGGCCGCAGTGACCATGAGATGATTGAGTTCAAGGTACAGAGGAAGGCCGGGAAGAGAAGCAGCAGAATTAGGACCTTGGACTTTATAGAGCAGAGTTTGTCTTAATTAGGGAATTCGTACACAAAATTCCTAGGGAAGCTTCTAAAGGGGAAAGGGGCACAGGAGGGCTGGCTGATATAAAAAAAAAAACCAAACCCAAACAAACCTGGCAAAAACAAGCACACCCCACCCCTCGTCCCCCCAACCTTACAGAGAAGTGAGGAACAATCTGCCTCATTGTGCTGGATGGGCTTTCAGCAGAAGCCTGTCTTGACTAAGCATGGAGTTGCATGGTGAGCCAGTCATGCAACCAAATAGCATGCAAGAATTGAAAAGATGAATGTACAACAAAGGAATAGGATAAAGATATTGTTTAGGCACTTTTTGACAAAAAATGAGTAAGGTCAAAGGCTCAGCTGGAGCTAAGATGAGGAGAAGCCATTAAGGGTAACAAGAAGGGATTCTACACGAACACTAATTACAAAAGAAGTTCAAAGAGCATCTAGGTCTGCTGATGAATGGGGGAGAACAACATAGTGGCAAACATTACAAAACAGAGTCCCCGATTGTCTTTTCTGCCTAATCCCAGCTTTATACATACCAGCACTATTTGTTATGGAGGATAGCCTACAGGGAAGGAGCAATGGGTTAGAGACAACTACAACTGGATGTATTCAGATCCATAGGGCTTGATGAGGTTCATCTGACAGTACTGAAAGAGTTACCTGCTGTCTGTCATTTGTGAAAAAGCAGTGTGACCTGCAGAGGTCCATGAAGACTGGAAAAAAGCTGAAGGCTAAAAGACGTGTCTTTCATAAAGGCAAAATGGAGAATCCAGGGAACAATATGACAATTATTGTCACCTCAGTCACTGAAAAAGAACATCTTCTTGAAATTCATTTTCAAACATAGCAAAGACAAGAAGGCAGTGGCCTGTATGAGGCGGCAGATGGCACCGTTAGCAAATTTGCAGACTGTGTTAACTGGGGGGGAGTGATTGACGCACAGAATGGCAGAGCTTTAGTCCAGAGGAATCTTCAGAAAGTTGAAGACTGGGACAACAGAAATTTCATGAGCAAGAAGAAATTCAAGTTTCTGCATTGGAGGGCAGAATAACTCCAGCATTGATACAAAGTGGTAACTGGCTAAGCAGCAGCCTGGCTGGAAAGGACCTCAGGGTTATGGTGGACTGGTTGAACCATGTATAGTTGAGCCAAAAGTCTTTGAAAGGTAAAACCACACACTGGGCTAGAAGGAGGATATCCAGCAGATCAAGAAAAGTTGTTCTCGTCCACCTTTACTTGGCACTGGTGAGGCCATACCTGGAATCATGCATCTTATACTGGCCCTCCTTCCTCCTCCCAGTTCAAAGGTGGCTGTAAAGAAGCTGGAGGGAGTCCAGCAGAGGGCTGCCAGGATAGTGAAGGACGAAGAGCACAAGCAGAGGTTGGGGGATTAGTCTGGTGAAGAGGAAGCTTTAGGGTGATCTTTGCAACAGTCTACAGCAGCTGGAGGGGGAATAGCAAAGACAATGGAGCTGAACTCTACCATTTAGTAGCAGACAATTGACAAGGAGCAACACCCAAGAACTGCAGTTGGGACGTTCAGGTTGGATGGTTGGGAAGACCCATGAGAGGGGCAGTGCAGCCCTGGAACATGTTACGGAGAGAGACTGCAATCTCCACGCTGGGAAATTTTCAAGAGTTGGCCAGACAAACCACAGCTGATGGGAGCTAGTGTGGGTGATACACCTGGTATCAAGCAGGAGGATGGCCTAAATGATTTCCACAGGTCCTTTTCAAGCAACTTTTCTATGATTCTATGATAACCATAATCTGTAAGTAATAGGAGATACCTGTGTGACTGCACAGATGCAGAGCTAAGTATTATCAAGATGAGATGGGCTTCTGGGTCAGGGCAACAGCAAAATTCTCTGGGAATATTTTTAATGATGTTGTGCTTTTCTTTCACATGTGTCCTGGCAAAAGAGTGGTCATGTTTTTCTGCCTCCAGGAAATGTTTCCTGAAACACTGCTCTTCCTGTTCCTGATAGCCACTGAACAAAGAGTTCATTCTGTTTCCCAGTATTAGTCTATGTATCTTGTCTGTCTACAGGTTTCTCTCATACTTCTTCAGGGAGTTTCAAGTCACTTCTGTTGAACTTTTCTTTGTTATACACTTCTAAACTCACTTGGTACCTGAGTCATGACTCCTGAAACTTTCTCTTGATTTTTGCCCTTGGGTGCCTTTATTTGGTTTGGTTGGGTTTTGTTGCTGTTATTGGTTTTAACAACCTTTATTCTAGATCATACAACTGCAATGAACATAACTTTTATAAAAGTTTAATTTGTGGTCTTCTCATTTACTCTGCTTCCGTTTCCTCCATATTAGGGAGTACACAGTTCCCACCCTCCCATAAAAAAAAAAGAAAAGAAAGCCAAGCCAGATTTTTTTAAGCAAAAAGAACTTGCTTCAGCCAATGTGTTGCTTCTCTGAGCTCTCAGAGAGCAGGGTGTAGTGGAGATACCAGGCTTGTACATTTTTGAGGGCTGTGAGAGGAGGAGCATGGAAGTAGGTGCAGAACAGCCATCAAACTCACTGAGATTTCATAAATATTCCCTCCATATTTCAAGATAAACCTGAGAAGGTTCTATGTAGGTGCAAGTGCCTGCTCTGCTGAAACTAAGCTGTGGCCTCCCTAGTCTCCAGACAGTGCCTTTTGCAAGGGAGTGTGTGGGGGACTTTCTCAGGCTTTCCAGTCGCGTCTGTTCTGTCTTGTATTAATAGTCACTGAACCACAGAAAGACTGACTTGGCTTCCTTTGTTTTCTTGTTGTGAATCAGGCAGATCTGGGACTTGTGTCTGGTTCTCTCACATGCCACATGAATTTCCCTCACAAGCAAATTACTAGCTATCCTGGCATTCCTTTCTTCCTAGTTTTGACCAAAATTTGTGGCTTTCCTTGTTGATACTGTCTTATTTTCCCCCAAAGTTTGTATTTGACTAATGAACATTTTCTAACAAAAATATTCAGCAGATAATTGCCCATTAACCTCTGAAGACAACAAAGAAACTGCAATGCAGGGCATCCCCTTCAAGAGATCCAAAGGTTTGTGATTTCAGCTCTTAATTTCATGTAACTTCTTGAGGTACACTGACTTCTCAAATTTCTTTTAGAGTTTGATTTTAGACTTTACCTTTAACTGGGTCTTTGTAAGTACATTTTTCTGTAGCCACACAACTAGGCATCCTAGCAGCTTCATTGGGCTCATTATTTGTACGCAAAAGGAACAAAGACTATAGGAGACCCCAGACAGCTGGTGAGTGACAGGATTCAACAGGCTGAAGCAAGAAAAGAAATGGAGAGTGTGTGTGTGTGCATGCACATGAGAGGGGAAAGATGTTGATGCGATGGTGAAATGAACATAAAAGATTGGAAAAGTTGTTTTTTGCTTGTTGTCTGTCTTTCCACCTGTCACCCATTGCCCAGTGTGCCTTTGTTAATGAACAGCACTCACTCTTTGACTTCAACTTCCAAAAGTTGTATACAATTTTCTGGGACTGACTTGGACCTTTGCTGGGATTATGAATATTATTATTTAGATTTTTCTGTTATATTGGGTGGTTTCCATTCCTTTGTGTCATTGTTACGTTATCATATTTGAATGCCTGCTCCTCTGTCAGGTGCCATCTGATTCTCTGAGCAGGTCATCTCTGACCTTTTTATTTTTACATATTTCTCCAACTTCACCTCCTTTTGATTGGCTATTAGCTGGATTACTGCTCTTGTGAATTAGTTTCTGTTAATGACTGAGATTTTACTACCATGTTCAGCTTTTTCAGCTGCACATTTTGTGTGTGTACTTTGATACTACTTCTGAACTTTCTATTACTGTCCCTAAACAGTATGCTCCTGTAGTGATTTCTGTGTTTCAGCTACAGAGCAAATATTGCTGTCAGTGAAACCAAAAGCGACCATGGTGGTGTATTCATAGGAAATAGAGCTTAGTTTCTGCGTGTATGTCCTGTAGCCGTCTACGTGGTGGAAGAAGAGGCTGTTAGCAGCTACACGGTAGCATCTCTCTTCACTGTGTAAAACTGAGCCCAAGTATGACGGTATGACAGTAAGTTCTTACCTATTCAAGCAGTCTCTCATTGCCTCCAGAAGAAAGCAGCAGGGCAGAGTTCTAATAGTGTCTGGCTGCTCCTTTGAGGTTGCACGTGGACTGTCAGTGGGCTTTGCACACTACAGATTGGAAATCTCTGGTTTAGAAGAGCTGGCAGAGGGGTGCTGTAAATTTTGAGCTGAATTTGCGTAAGGAGCTATTCTTGGTTCAGCATTGCTCAATACTTTTATCAACAATTTGGAAGGATATGTATAATCATCGCATAGATGCAGATTATATAAATTCTGATCCAGTAGCTGGATGCCAGCATTAAGACCTTCAGGCACTGAGTTCAGTCTGTTTTCCTCAGAAGAAGGGGATTGTTCAAACCACTTCTCATACCACTCGTAAGTGTAAATGGTGAAATAAATAGTTGGGCATTTCCCCCGTCATCAGTACTGTTCTCCTGGAGACGACTCTACGTACATGCAGTGCTATTTTATGAAGGAAAGTGTTGGGTTCATTTTGTGAGATCTAACAGATGGTAGGTGACAGAAGTTCACTCTCCACAGGTGCTGGTGGGCATTGGTATGCACCCAGTAGAGATGGGGTTGTGGACACTCCCTACCCTTCCCTATTTTGAGAAGGCTAGTATTGCTTGTGATTCATCAACACACATGCACACACACGTGCGCACACGTGCACACACAGACAAATTCTCATGGAGTCAGTGCTGCAACAGTACATGGCAGAGCAGGGGGGCAGGATGCTGTTCACACTTTCTTCTTTCCCTTACATACTGTAACACACACAGCCAAGGGTGTTTTCAGTTCAGTTTTTCCTAGCAATTAATGGGGAAAACATTTCTGCTCTTGTATTGCTACTCCCATCCCTTTGCCTGCTTCTGACATCCAATCTGTCATTCGGAGTTAAACGCATATAAGGGAAAAGTTTAGTACCTCTTTACCTCAGTTTGACTGTGTCTTTGCTAGTGTCTGCCTTTATCACTAAAAAAAGTAAATATGTTCTTAAGGTGTTAATGTGCATCTACACTGGGCACAAGTTTGAGTTGTGCTCAAGGTTAGTTAAAAAAGATGGGTTACCTCTAACCTAAGCGCCATCTCTTTCCAACTGGAAGGATGGCCAACAAATCTTTACTTTCTAAAGTTCGGGCTCTCTTTTCATTTATTTTTGCACTGCTCAGTTTAATAAGTCTCTCATATAAACCCAGGTTCCACTCAGGTATTAATGCCATTTCGTCAAGAAAATCAAACAATAAAACAAGATCTAGCTTTAGAAAAGCCAATGGATTTGAGTGAGCTTTATATTTTTCCTGAATAATCACTACATACCTGAATGTATATTTTAAAATAAAATATCACATCATTAAATGTGAATTCTCAGATGTACTTCAGAAGCATTCTAGTGTATATATGCTGAAGCTGGCTCTAACTTCTTTTCAAGGTGATGAGTGCAATATCAAAATGTTAATATATTTCTGTGAATAATGCCAACAATTATTACAAGCCCACCTTTTGTTGAACCGCGCAGTGTAAAACTTGGTTTTAGTCAGGAGATTTTGCCAAACACTTAGTCGTAACTGCTTGCCGTCTTGTAGTGTTGAGAAAATATAAAACTCCTGAGACACGCACCCCACATTAGTCAGGACCGCTTACCAAATCCACTCTCGCTGCACAGTCTTGAGCAACCAGCTCATTTTTTGACTACCTGGGATTACACCAAACTTTTCTCTTCAGCAGATGGTGTGGTAGTCATGACACTGAGGAAACACTAAAAAACAAATTAGCCATGAGAGAAAAGCGGATAAAAATGTTTGCCTTCTGTAACACTTTCCGTGCTTTCCTCACTCTTACTTCTCTGCATACGTCCAGGCGCGTATGTACGCACCGCGCTCTGCCTCCAGCGCTCTTGCTCCAAGACCAGCATCTGGCATTTGCTGCATCCTGCAGATGGGTCGCGAGTGACAGACTGTATCTGGCACTCAGGTGATTATTTGTTTGCTAATCAACCAGCAGCTCCGTTAGTCGAGTTGGAGGTTAGGAGAGGGTGATTAAATATCCAGAATGAGAGGCTGTTATGTAGTTGTGGGTGAAATGCTGGGTGGTAATTACAAGAGATGCAAGGATTGTTATTGTAACTGGGGCTGTAGCAAAAATTAAATCTATCTATTCAAACTGCTTGCCACTGAATATCCAATGGCAGTTTCCTAAAGCAGAACAAAAAAACCAAGCCCACTCTGTTCTGGAGCGAGAATAAAGCGGTATCTCCGTGTTTGCATTAAAAAGCTGCAGTCACCTGCGAAAATTATCAAATTTCAAACTAAATCAAATATGTAGTTTCTCACAACTGCTTGCAAAGGACGTCAGGAGTTATCTGTGAAAAGAGGAGGAGTGAAATCTGATAGCTTTGTGCTGCTCAGTTCAATTAGTCTAGCTAGCTGACCAAAATTGCAGGTGTTAACTTTGCAGGTGCCAGCTGGGTCTAATCAATCTGCAGGTTTTATCTAATGCTTAGTGTAGCTCAGCTGCCCAAGCGGCAGGCTTAATACCTAGCAGAGAGGGATGGTCACCTGCTAGGATGTGATTTGTTGCTGTATTTTATGCAACTTGTAAATAAAACATAACTCCATATAATTTTTAATTTATTGTAGTTTTATATGAGCGCTTAATGTATATAGAACGAGGGAAAAATCCTCAAACGATTTTAAAATGCCAGTATTTTATCATTAATAAATGTCAGGTGACATCCTGAGGTCATTAGTTTTGACCTCTGCAGGAATGGGATAATGTCATTAATTTTGAGTAAAATGCTCTTGTGCTGTGGGCTGGACTGTGTAACATAGTGGGGTGGGCTGAGGGAACCGGGTGTGTTTGGTGCAGAGAAGAAGAGGGTAAGGGGAGATCTAATTGCTGTCCTCAGCCATCTAAGGGGTGGTTACAGAGAAGACAGAGCCAGACTCCTCTCAGAGTTCCTCAGTAAAAGGACAAGAGGCAATGGTCACAAGATGCAGCAAGGGACGTTCTGACTGTAGGAAGGAAATTCTTCACCAGGAGACTTAGTCAAATGCTGGAACAGATCTCTCTAAAACATTGTAGAGTCTCTGTCCGTGGAGACATTGAAACCTTGCAAGGCAACTTCATCTGCCTTGAAGCTAGCCCTGCCTTGAGGAGGTGGTAGAAATGGAGACCTCCAGAGACTCCTTCCAGCCAAAATCTTCCTGACATTCTACGTTGCTGTTCTAGATTGCACCTGGCCCTGCTCTCCTCTCTGATCTTTCAGAAGGAGATGGAGCTCATCCTCACCTCTGGATCCTGAAAGAAATTGAAAATGACAGCAGAAGAGGCTTGCTTTGAAAAAGAAGCTTCTAAGAAGTGATTGTGGCTTTGTTAATTTACAGTTTCTAATTGAAAGCTTACAAGGAGTATGATTTTGCTTTCTAGTGGTTAGCCAGCTGACTCATGCGCCATCACTTGTAAGGACCACCCAGGACAAACTCTGCACCGAGTTGTGCTTGACGCGCCTCACAGGCTTCATCATATCTGGGTATGCAACAGGCACTGAGAGCAAATAACTGGTTCAAAAACAGTATTTGGTTTAAAAGTTAACTAATTCCAGGAGTTTTTGCTAAATAAACAGCACTTGTCCCTTGGGTGCTTGTGAAAGCAAGAAGGCATCTCAGAAGTAGGGAGAGCCTGTGGAAGAAGAGGTTAGCTGTCCCCTCCATACCGAGTCCTGCCTTCAGCCAGGAAATGCAGTGCCACAGAGGCGGGGGGTCACTGCAACCCAGGACGGGTTTCGTTGGCCACAAGGGAGGCAAGACTTTAGGGACAGAAAGGTAGTTGTAGATGCATGTCTTGGAGAGCTCTGTGAGATTGGAGTTGGTCCTGGCAGGACTGAGGAGTGGAATGGGGTGGCATTTGACACAGTCTTAGAGAATGGTGTTTTGTCTACTCTGTAAAGATCATTTTATCGCACATCAGGGCCAGGTGAACTTTTGCTGCTGGTTCCCCCAGCGTATCCACTGTCTGCTGTATCTCCTGTGCTGCTGCGGGTGCGTATGAGCAAAACGATGGTGCATTGGCCATTTTAACATACTCTGCCTTTTGCAAGGGAATGCATGAAGTGCAGGCGCTCTGGGACTCACACACTGCCTGCCTAGTGCTGGAGCCACTGGCGTCTGGGGTGATATTATACACAGGTTTCCTACAAACCTGCCTGTCACAACACTGTAAATATGCCAAATCCCAGTTCCTCTTGGGAACTTTCAAAATTAGTATGTTAGGTATACATGGGGGAATTGCAGGACTTTTAAAAGACAGAAAAGGGTCTGCACAGTTGTATATTGATTTTGTAGGCCTTGCTCAGACCTTGCTCTCTGGATTCCTCTACTTTTCTCACAAAGAGGAAGACAAGCCATCTCCTATGGTCACAGGCTGTGCCTCCCAACCCAAATTGCCCTGTCCTAGGACACTTGCTTGGGCTGCTGTCTTGGAGTCAGAAACTGCTGTATTTCACTGGCTCCAAAGAGGAGGGAATAAGATAGTCCTGGGAGGTGCCCTGGACCTCTGGAAGAAGTTCCTAGAACCTGGAACTGGGTGATCACTGTATTTAATGCACACACATTTCATGGGGCACCTTTGCACACCTGCCTTGGATCACTTGAAAAGCCATCTCTCTGTGAGGGCCCAGGAGCTCATGTGTTCAAAACACTTGCTGTATAAGGCCTCTTATTTCTGTTCAAGCCTGCATGCCCCTTTCAGAAAAGGAGTATTTTGGCCCTCAGTTGATGGCAAAGAGATGATGGATTGAGTTCCCCCCGCTCCAGGGCCGGCACACACCTGCGTGTGATCAGCTAGATCTGCTGTTGGGTCGTCTTAGATTGTGTTCAGTAAGGCAGGAACCCTCTGTAGGGCTTCATGGTGAGGTTATAGCGTGACCGTGGTGCATTTGCCTTGAGGATGAGATGACTCAGCGGCCTTCATGATGGACCCCTTCCCTCCTGGAGGGCTTTGGAGATTGGTGTCAGGCCAGAGAGCACAGACCTGGTCTCCGCCTGAGGGGGAATTTGGGATGCCTGAAGGCCTTCAGCGTGGACACAGGTAGGTTCCTCCACTTTGGGGCACCCTGAGTCAGGTGGTCTTAGGAGTGACGTAGCAAGGCCCCGTAGATGTGGGCAACACTCTCCTTTCAGGCCTATGTGCGCAGCTCTGGAAACCTTCCCCCGCGTAATTCTTCTGCCTGTTTCCCAGGCTTTTGCAACTTGGAAAGGGTTAAAGGGGCTTCTCTGCACGGGGTAATCTGCTTGGGAGGCAGGGTAGATTTAGGAAGGGGACTAGTGGGGCTCCAGCCCTTGGACTTAGCTTGCTGTGTGGCCACGCAGGTTTGCGCAGCGCCTGCGGTCAGCCCTGGAATTGCAAACTGCACCGGCTCCTCCCGGAGCACAAAGAGCCGCTTTCCCTGCACACACCTTCATTTAATGAGCAGTAACTTCCCCCCATAGACAAGCGCTCGGGCTGTGGCAAGCGGCCATCGCTATTCTGTGTTTGTAGGGTGCCTGGCAGGGCCTCGCTTCAGGTTGGTACTTAGGCGGCATTGTAGTAAATTATAAAAGATCCTCTCTTTGATGCCTCGTGGGAGAAGGCACTGGGCCTGATTTCCCCCCGCCTTGTTGCTTGTGTCGTGATGCGCGCAAGTTGCTATAAGCTGCTACCATGCTGATTTGGTAACCACTTTGCCACAGGTATAAATTACAACCCAAGGTGCACAGCAGTGGGGGAATGAGGCCAACCGTCTCTAAAGGTCAAAGGAGCATTCATCACACCGCCAAGTCTACTGTGACTTCATTGTGACTTCGCATCAATCAAAGTGCTGCTGTTGTTGAAGAATTTAAAATCAATACAAAATAAATTAAAAAAAAAAAAGCGCCACACTTTCCTTTTGTGCTCCTTTGTTCTGGGCAGAAATGTCTTGTTGTCCTCTGGTTTTCTCAAACAATGTTTCTGGATGTACAGGTTACAGATATAAATGTATTTAGCCAGAAGCAGTGTATAAAGGGATGGGATTTTTCTCAGCTGAACTAAAATAGAAGGAAGCAGTGGTTAAAGATAATTGCTGTAACTGTGACTTCCTCAAACAGCATGGCTCTGATGTCAGATACCGGGAAAGAGGAAGCCACAGTTAGCATGCATGATGGTTTAACCAAAGGTGTAATTTGTTCCAGCTTTCTGATGAAAGGCTCTCCCCTGTAAAAAGGAAATATGAGCGGAGCAAGCAGAGTACTGTTAGAGATCCCCAGCTGTACAGAAGTAAACGAGGAGCAGATTCGATCACCCTCAGCTGTCCGGTACCGTCTGCAAGAGCACATGGTTGCTCTCAGTTCTCTCTTCATATGCCACTGCTTTGATCTGGAGAGAGCCTGCCCTCCCTGCCCTCCCAAGCCCAGAAACTCCTACTTGACAAGGTTAAATTACAGTTTAAAAAAAAAAAAAAAACCTGGAAAAAAGTAAAACCCAAGATTATGCTATGTTTGACAATTGCATTGTTATTTTTGTGTGCTGCTTGTGTTTGCATTAAAGCATTAAGTTTCCTTTGGTCAATTTGTTACTAAGTTTGAGCATCTTACAGTTGCTGGTTTCTGCATATGCTGCATTTATCTGAGCAAGCTGATCATGAATCTGTGTCACATTAAAATATGTCTTTAAGGTTAAGGTAATGGTTAAATGAAAAGATACTTATGAAATTCTTCTGAATTCTCTGTTTGATGCTGCACACCCAACACATATGCACATCCCTGTTGTTTCTGTTGTGTTTAATTTTGTTGTACATTAGCGACGATATAACTTTGAAGTTGTTCTGCTTGAGCAGGAGGTTGGAGTAGGTGACCCCTGGAGGTTCCTCCCAGCTGAAGTGTCTCCGTGGTCCTGTGCCCACGCTGACGATGGCTGGCAGACCAGAGCAGCAGGCGGGAGGATCTGTGGTGAACCTCACTGTCGCAGCTCTTGTGACCCATGCTCAGCTGATCTGGGTGCGTGGTCCGCACTCAGTGATACGAAGGAAAGTGAGAAACCTGAAGCTTCCTCTCCGTCAGCTCTACAGGAACTGCATTTATAGAAACGTGCAGAAAACGGTAATTTTCCTGCAGCATTTATAAACCATGTGATTGAATTTACATATTTTATAGACCAGTTATTTTGGAAGTTCAAAAGAAAGGAGATCTTTCTGTATCAAAATATAAATTTTACTGACTTTTCACAAGTCTCTGTATGATCACATTGATCTCATCCCTTCTACATTCCTTGTCTCATAAAAGTAAATTTGCTAGGCCTTCATGACCTGCCAACCAACCACAGCCATTCTTCCGTGCCCAGGACTGGAGGCAACAAAATATGGCTTCAGTTTCTAGTGGTCCTTTTTACCATACTTTCATGGCATGGGCTCAAATTCCCTTGTCTGCTGCAAACTGTCTAAATTATGCGCAATGGATAACCAGGGGACAGTGACACTGACCTATTCACATGCTGTGAATGACATAAAAAAGGTTTAGACAGAAAAAAAAATTCAGCAGGAGATGGTAAAGGGAAGAAAACTGTATCAGCTGTTTGGGAAGCATCTCCGTTTTCCTCCTTCCTTCCTCTCATAGCAGGAGCCCTGGCAGTAGTCCTGTCCTCTTACAGGTATGAAGGTTGTGCTGGCCACAGGACTGTCTGGTAGACAGGCTGGTGCATTGTCCATTGGAACGGAGTGTCTTAATTTCAGAAATGCCTGGAGCATGCACTGCTGCTGCATGGGTTCTTTGCCCTGGAACTGGAACCGGCCCTTCACCGTGAGCAGCTCTTCCTTCCCATGAACAGCAACAGCAGCCTTCTTCACTGCCAGTCATGACTTCTGGTGGGCTAACCCGTCATCCCCACCAGCTGCCTGCTGCCCATTGCTTACTGCCTCCTTATGCTGTAGCATCTATTAGAGCAGCCCGAGCAGCGTTTGAGAGAGGGGACGATGACAGTGGCAGGACTGAACAGACTCCCTACCTTGACAAGGGCTGTACGTCTTAACTAGCATTTCTTAAAGCCAGAAGCCCCAAACTTGCATCACTTACCCTTTCATGCCACAGAAAGAAAAATTTCTGCAGTAGTTTACAAATGGGGAGATGAGATGCTTTTGCAGGAACTCTAAAGCCCCCCGCTGTGGGAGGGCTACCCTCTCCCTGGAGGGCAAGAATGAGGAGTCCAAAACTGAAAACCCAGCAGTTGTGAGGGACAGTAACAATAACAGCTTCTTTATCATAGAATCATAGAATAGTTTGGGTTGGAAGGGACCTTCTAAGGCCATCTAGCCCAACCGCCCTGAAATCAGCAGCAAACACCAGGTTGCTCAGAGCCCTATCCAACCTGACCATGAATGTTTCCAGGGATGGGGCAGCTACCACCTCTCTGGGCAACCTGTGCCAGTGTTTCACCACGTGAAAATAAAATTCACCATGTAAAAATGTCCTCCTTATATCTACTCTAAATCTACCCTCTTTTAGTTTAAAACCATTACCCATTGTCCTATCGCAACAGGCCCTGCTAAAAAGTCTGTCCCCATCTTTCTTATAAGCCCCCTTTAAGTGCTGGAAGGCTGCAATCAGGTCTCCCTGGAGCCTTCTCCTCTCCAGGCTGAACAACCCCAACTCTCTCAGCCTGTCCTCATAGGAGAGGTGCTCCATCTCTATTTATCTTCAATTTTATGAATACCTCTGTCCTGGCTCCAGAGCTGGGATAGAGTTAATTTTCTTCCTAATAGCTGGTATAGTGCTGTGTTTTGGATTTAGTATGGGAATAGTATTGATGACACACTGATGTTTTCAGTTGTGGCTAAGCAGCTGTAGTGCTTCTGCTCAGTCAAGGACTTTTCAGCTCCCCACGCTCTGCCAGCGGGGAGGTGCACAAGAAGCTGGGAGGGGGCACAGCCAGGACAGCTGCCCCAGGCTGGCCATAGGGATATCCCCTACCATATAACGGCATGCTCGGTATAGAAACTGGAGTTGGCTGAGGGGTGGGAATTGCTGCTCAAAGACGGGCTATCGGTCACCAGGCGGTGAGCAATTGTTGCATTGGGCATCACTTGCTTTGGTATATCACATTATTATTATTTATATTTATATTTTTATTTATATTTATTTCCTCTTCCTTTTCCTTTTGCTTTGCTGTCCTATTAAACTGTTTTTATCTCAGCCCACAAGTTTTTTTCTGATTCTCTCCCCCATCCCACCTGGGAGGGGGGGCAAGCAAGCAGCTGCATGGTGTTTAGTTGCTGGCTGGGGCTAAACCACAACAATGTCTTTAAGTTCAAAACCTGTTCAGCACTTGGTACAAAAGACAAGGCCAAAAATTTTGTCTGTCAAAAGCATTTCTGATGTACCTCTCAGCATAGCATTTAGACACCTGTTGCTCCTTTATAAAAACTTTAAGTGGAGTCCTGACTTGAATTGACTGAGGCTGAGGGCTCTATTGCCAGTGAGACTTACAGATAGAGATCCATGGTCTTTCAATGAAAATTAACCTGAGATATTTTTGCTTAAACTGGAGCATCATTTAGCCAAGATAAAGGCTACTCATCCCCAAGTTTGGAAGCTACTGTACCATCAGGTTTGCCCTCCGCAATAATGGCTTCTCCATTTTCCTACACGTGATTTAAAAACAATTACCGATGTGGAGCCCCAGTTTCGTAACTCAGTGCAGCATGCTATCATGTGGCATTATAATTATCAAAAAATCATGCATAAGGTCGAGAGAAATGTGCTGAGTGAACTGGGACATTTGGAGTCCATAGGCACACGGCCTTAAGGCTGAGGAGAGTAATGCTTTTGGCATCACGCAGAGCCGGTATTATGTTCATGCTGTGGTAGGGATTTCTTTTTCCATAGACCTCCTGATTGTAAAAGGGGATTCCAAAACTCACATGCAAGCAGCAAATGTCTCCAAGTACACTGCGGCACCCGGCCAGGAACAGAAACCCCCGTTACTGTCTGCTGCCGTGGTACGGTGGTTGGAAATCGGATAGCCCTCCGAGCGCGGTGTATCACGGCACTTGGGAGTCATGTGAGAGAGACATCAGGAAACAGTAGCTGACAGTCACATCCCTGCCAGTCAGAAAGGGATCGGTGCTTAAAAGGAAGCCCTGGATGCTTTCAGCATGACTGAACCCGCTGCTAATCTGCATACGTCTGGATTAGAAGTCACACCATCATAAAGATGCCATGAGCCAGGCAGCACCCATAGGTCATTCTCGTGGTGACAGTTCCTAAGTGTCCCGTCCCCCACAGCTCTATTCCTACGCATAAACAACAAATAGGAAGCAAAAGGCAGAGCACACAGGCTGTTAAGCATCCCAGTCCTGATCCCAGTATCCCTGTGTTTTTGGGATTGCTGGATTTTTATACTCTGGGTGTATTTGCACATCCTCTTCATCATTTGAAAAAGATTATTGCATTCACCAATAGCTTCTCATTTTAGTCCTAAAACAACATTATTATTGCTCTTAATCAGATGCAGAACGGCATACCCTACTTTCCTGACAGTGTTATGGACCACATACCATTTGATTTAGTCTGGTGACAGGGTTGTAAATGTGGAACTTCACATCAACCTCCACACTGGGGTGGTGCCTCCCATTGCAACCCAAATGCAAATACTGCTCGTGGTGGGGGCTTGGTTCTGAGTAACCAGAAGATGAGTGTCAGTGCCGGTACGTGTTTGTGTTTGGTTCTGAATGCAGGTATGAGCTTGAAACAGAAAGGCAGACAATTTTGGACAGATTCATACAGATCATTTTGGCCACGTGGCTAAAATAAATCAAATCTCAAACTTGAGGAACTCAAATCTGTGCAGCAGTGATGAGCAACATACATGATATACATTTTTTTCAGTGCATTGACTTCTGGGGAAGACCTGTGTGATGTGACTTCCCAAAATATTTTTCACATACTAGTGGTGAGTTCAGTGGTGAAATGTGATTTCTACAGCAGGCTGAAATTCAGAAACACAGAAAAGCTTTTGTTTATTTTAATGTAACAATTAAAGTAAATGAAAGTTTCCCGATGAAAACAGCAGTAACGCTACAGCTGTGAACAATTACTTCTCAAACCAGAACTGACTTTACTGAAAGTTGCATTTCTTTCCAGTCTCTGTTTATCTGCTCTGGCAGAGGTAAAAATCTTCACTGAAGAGGTGGTCGATGAGGCGTAGTCTCCTGCGTCGCGTGTGGAGTGACTGGCAAAACGGTGGTGAGCAGATGACAGCCCACAATTTGGTTAGCACTCCTCGGTGAGAGGCCTCTGGGGCGCAGCTTCAGGTTGCAGGCTGCCTGGCGGTCCTTGCCAGAAATGCTCCAGGTTACTGGTGGGGAGGAGAGGAGAAGTTGCGGAGATGCAGAGCCTTTTTCCTTTCTTTTCTCTTTCAGAAACCAAGTATGTGAAGCAGCTGTTCCAATTGCAGGTGCTCTCCAGGCCTCAGGCTTCAGCAAAATAGCACCAACCTCGTTTCTGCTGGGTCTGAATCTGGCATACAAAGCTAAAGCTGAGTCAGCATGTCTTGTCTGGAGCACCCCGGCTATTCTGAGCACTCTCATGTACTAGGTACTAGGCTCTAACCAGTTGTGGAAGGATTTTTTTGTTTGTTTTTACTGTGTGCCTGGGCAGACCTCATCCTTAAGTAAGGCCAAATGTTGCAAAATTCTTAGTTATTCAGAGATGCTTGCGGCAAGGTTTCCAAACATGACTGAGGAAGTTAGGTACCCAACTCTTAGTGATTTCATGAAAGCAGTGGGAGTCAGCCAATTGACCCGTTCAGTCACATTTGAAAATCATAGATACTTATCTATATCTTTCAGCAGCTTTGAAAACCTCTCTCCTAGTGCTTTCTAGAGTATGTTGTCATTAATATTGAAAGGTCAGTCAGGGTTCCAGTATTATTTGGACAGGACTGGTGTGTGTGTGGAGGAGACACATGCACATCAGAGAGGAAACCTGAGTCCCGCACTGGAATGCACAGCTAAGGCTGTACTGGACTTTGCTTTGCGTGGATTGAGGCAGATGGGCGCTTCTCGCTGGAGATGGAAACGTCAACTGAGGGTAATATGATTTAAATACAGGCATAAATCCTGGATCAAGACTCAGATATTTCAAGCTGAGCTAACTGATTTGACTGTGCCCTTTTTTTTTTTTAGAGTATAATTCATGGCACTCAGTGCAAAGTTTACTCTAAATTATTCAACAGTCGTGGGCCCTGTAGGTATTATTGTATGATAACTAGCTCTCCTGGATTAATGTTGCTTATTCTAGTTTTGAAAAAAGCTAAAAAATTCATTGTTACAAGCTCAGAGCTTACCTTGCATGATCTTACATACCCTCCCTGCTGTAGAGTTGGAACTACAGTGACTTTTGAGGGTTGGGTACAGTGCTTGTCCAAACTCATGGAGATGAATAAAAAATAATATATGTATTTACCTCAAGGACACACCAACAGGAGGCAAGCAAAGTCACTGTGATGTTGATACAGATGCTTCTAGCTGAAATGACATTCTTGGGCTTAGGGATTTATGTTTACTTCATGGACCGTTAACCAAGTATAACATTTTGCCCAGAAGAAGGACTTACATGAGCTGGATTGCTCATTCTGTGGCTTCCATGACATGGGACAGCTTGAAGGAACAATCTTCAGGAATCACTAGAGAAATTCTTCCTTTCAACCTGTCCTTCCCAAGACAACCATCATAGCTCCTCTCCTCATTCTCCATGTTTCCCACTCTGTTCTTAAGAATTGTTTTCTCCTCCTTCAGTCTTCTGTCAGACTAGGAAGGGGGACACAAGAGGTGTAAGAAGGAAAAGCAGTGTAAGGAAAAAGGAAGGCCTGCAAAACCTGGAAGAAGAGTGGTGTCTGGGAAGAAAGGAAACCACTGGACAGCAGAGAAGGTGAAAGGGAGAGTTGGCAACATGTAGTTACTAGCACAGCAGTATCAGTTTTGCTGCTCTAGATCTGAGCAGAGCCTTGGGCCAGACCAACTCAGAAAGCTCAAGAGTGAGCTCAAATTTTCATCCCTCTTGACTTATGTGTAAGGTCTGTCTGTCTTAGTGGTGCATTGCCTACCAAACCTAATCATAAGTAAACAGCGTAAGTCGGGATATGCAGATCTTCCTGTGTTAGCATTTCTCACCCTGATCTGCCTTTCCACTTATCATTTGTTTTCAGCACCCACAAGTGGTTCCCTGAGTGCAAGGTGCTATCAGCACACCAGAGCATTTTTGGATGAAGGGCATTTGTGATGATGAGGTGGTTGGTCAAACAGTAGGGGTGGTAAAATGCATAGAAACCTTTGGTGGTTTTTGTCTTGCAATGATTGCTGCACCAGGAAGCTTCCCTATTAGACTCATCTTGTTAGAGGAAAAAGGGTGCCTGCAATCACCGTGGTGGTGAGCACGTGTGTGTCTGTCCTTACTGGCCACTGCTAACCAAGCTGGACAGAGAGGTGCAAAGTTTCAAAGAGGTTAAGTTTCCCCACACTTCATGAGAACAGGTAGCTGGGCAGAGGGATGAAGGCTCCCTTCCTGAGCCCAGTAAAGGTCTTTGTGCTCACGCCTTGATACCAGAGAGCGTGCTTAGTAGTGAGGGGTAGGACATGACCAACTGTTGAACAGCTGCAGAGAGAAGCTCTCTTGTAGGCCACAGTCACGGCAAGAGGAGGCGGCAGCCAGTGGGATGCTGCACTGCCCCGCAGCCCCGTGGGGTCCATACCCACCCCGGGTGACCGGCGCAGCGGTGGTGGTGGGGAGCGGAGCGCCTGCTGTGGGGGCAGCCCTCGGAGCTGCCCTGGGTGCGAGCTGCGTGGCAGCAGACGGTGCACGCAGTTTGCAGTGCTATTTTGGCGTGACAGCTGGCCACGGTGGGGTCGGGAACGGTTTCACAAGAGTATCAGTGAACCTCCTTGCTGCTCGGCCCCCACACATTCCCCTGGACGCATTTGTGTGCCACTGCATTCTCCAAAGGAGGTACAGTTTCTACTTTCCCGCTTTCTCTGTATACCTTTTTTATGGCTCAGACCGTGTTTTCCCTGCCCTCCACCTTAAATTTTTTTTTAATATACCCTAGAGGCTTTCACTTCTCTTTCCTTCTTCCCCAGGGACATGAACAACAGCAGTGACTCCTATGGAGTTAGCCAGGAGAGTGAGGCAGAGGAGAGAGAGATCTGAGCAATTTTATTTTCTTAGGAGTCATGTGAATGGCTCCCTTTTCTTTAACATATTGACAGAAGCTCTTCTGTTTTTCCAGAGCTGATCCATGGAAAAGAGCCACTTGCATGCAGATTCTGTGTTGAAAAAAGATCAGCTTTTTTTCCTGAGCCATCCATTTGCCCCACAGAAGGGCAGTCCTGAGGAAAGAGGGGTGTCAGTCACTGGATTAGGGTGTCCTAATGTCAATGCTGGGAAAACAGTAATGAGAGAAAAGGCAAAGGGGCAAAAGTATACAAGGAATGGGGAGAAAAATGCCAGATACACTGTAGTTTTGAGATAATGGAGAAAAGTTATTTGTTAGAGAAATGTGGAACCTGGAGGTTAAGGGGCAGCAGATACTAAGTGAGCTTAGCATGTGAGCTTATATTCTTCTTGCTCTTCTACCATTCACCAAAGAACTAATTAATGAAAAATCTGGCAGCTTGGATCTCATTGTCTGGAGAACAGACCACAGGAAAACGTGTAAAATTTTGGCAGTGTCTTAGTCATAAGGTCAGTCCAAGCAAAGGAATACTGCAACCCATTTAGTTACTTTGTCCAAGGAATTAACATTAAAATTAGCTGCATTTTTAACAATCAGCAAGCCTGGGACTGTGCCCTGCATTCAGAAGATCAGAAATTATCTCACAGTTCTATGGATTTTTTCACCTTATGCCAAGATAGCATTGTAGCTATCTAACAAAATCTATTTTTGCTAGTATTTGTGAAGCACTCTGGTAATATGGCAAGAAGGAAGATTTCAATGGGGGATATGTAAAGAGGAAAACACTGACATATTCCATTAGTGGAGGCAAAGAACAGAGGCAGCAAAGAGATCTCATATTTAAACCTAGGAATGAAGACACATTATTATAAGCACTTTCTTATAATTTTGGTCAGAAATGTCCTTTTTATACAGTATCCTGTTGATTTTGCCCTGGGGAGATTTTGCCTTCTTACAAATGCCACGATGCAGGCAAAAGCTGCTGATGTAAAAAAACCACCACCACTGTGGTGTACTGAAAACCGAGGTTGCCAAATAAAGGAAAAGTGATGCTTGAGGGAGTAACAGCGATACCATTGCACTGTCCTCATTGTTAATCTGGATATTTATTTGATTAAACATATCCTTTGTTACAATAGAAAAGAAACAGTGGCAGAATTGGCTTTTGCCTCCACCAGATTGTTGCAGAACCTAGAAACTTTGCCAACACAATTACAGTGAAGTTGGCTGTGGAGCATGTGAGGCCTCAATCACAAATCTAGGTAAACTGAGGCATAACCATATCCTCAAGGAGGAGGGCAAGGCAGTCTTTGCAAGCATATACTTACTATAGAATGTGAAATGGAAATTGCGATGCATTATCTTTGCTTGAAACATTAATGCTAATACCAATCTGGGTTAGGAGTCTAAACCATTTCCTCTCTCTATCTGATCTTGGCTGAATTTTACAGCAGATATAGCATAGAAAGGGATGGTAAGGAAGTATAAATATAGGGTCAGCTATGTTCGTGTTAGAAAATGTAGCATTCAAACAGAAATGCCTAGAGGCATCTTTTTATAGAGAAGACACAGGGATGGAAATTCCATGTGTTAGCATCTAAGAACAAGAAAGATGTATTCACCCTTTTCCATAACATACCATGAAGACATCACTGACAGGCAAGAGAAAGGGGCACAGGCAACTGCAGGGCAAGGAGTTCTCAAACGTGACTAGAGTCAATGTTTCCTAATGATTTAAACATTAAAGTGGCAAAACCAAAGCCAGTCTCCCCCTCTCTGGTGTGAGCAAGCAGTATTGCTGCGTTTCTGTTCATTTGCTTCCAGCTTTCTGAGCAAGCGGCCCACAACAATGATCTGATGCTCTCAGTGTCACTGAAATGGAATCCCAGATATTAATCCCTCATCTGCACAGGGTCATATGTTGTTTTTGGGACATCATGGGTAAGGTAAAGAAGGACAAGCCTGAACAGACTGCACAGCTGAAATACAACCCTTTTTGATCATATCCATCACATGTTTTTTCCAGGGGGAAAGGCATGATCAGCAGGGATGCTAAGCTTTTTAACCTTGAATGACATCCTGTGATAAGCCCAGGCACACAGGAAAAGAAAGAGGCAATGGCTTCCACCCACCAGAAGTCTTATATTTCCACAGTGCTGAGGCTGTGACAATTATGACGCATCCAGCTGGTGCTATTATTCAGCCATTCCTGCAGGAAAGGGTTGGACTTAAGCAGCATAAAGATTGCTACAAAACTTCATGGCAGCAAAAAGTTAATTAACAAAAAGCAGTTAACTATTCATATGAATGGCAGGAACAACTTCCACAGCCATGTGATTATATTTGCATTCAGTGCAGTGCTTAAGATGCCTCGCTTGTGGGCCAGAAGCCCACTGTGCTAAGTGCTGCATGAAATGGGTGAATGGAAAAAGGAGAGAACAAACTCGTAGTGGCAGTTGTCAGCCTGCTCTTGGAGGAACAGTTGTTGCAGTTGAGCCAGTGCCAGTATAAAACTTGCAGTGGGAAAAAAGGGGGAAAGAATCACAGCATCAAGGGAGCATCAGCAAAGCTATCAGTAGGGTGAAAGGACAAAAGGTTGAGTGCAGATGCTGATGGACTGGAAGATGCATGCATGCCAGGTGAGGGGTTGTATCCAGGAGCAATGGATGATGCTGCAAAAGACTTGGTCAAGACAGGAGGGGGAATTTAACAATGGAGGAAACAAAGAAAGAGAATATGCCTTGGTGAGCCGCCCTGTAGGTGAGAGGGGAAGCGAAGGCATGGCTGCAGACAGCATGAAGACACAAGTGCAAAGAAACCAACACCTATAGGATCGGCTTCTCATCAGCACACAAGCATCCCATCTGAGAACGAGTGAAGGTGGAAAGAGGATGAGGAACCCTCCAGAATTTCTCAGGAGACACAATCTGAGGAGAGTCATGGCTGAGAGCAATATGGGAGCAGAGAAAGGGCTTGGATACAGGGTTATTCAGAAGAGCAGAAAGGAGGAAGAGAAGAAAGAGAAAGGGAAGGCCATGTAAGAGAAGAAGAGGCATCTTTGTGAAAAGGTAGCTTCAATGACAGTGACAGCAGAAAAAACACATGTCTCTCGCAGAGCTGGGAGATGATGGAGAAAATAGTTTGGCTGTGTGCAGTAGGTTTAGAAATGGCATGGTCATGCAACATACTGCCAGGGAAAAGAGGGAAAAACTGAGTAGAGAAGCATTCAGGTTGGGCACGTTGCTGTGAAAAGTTAGCAGGAGAAGCTCATGAGGGCAGCAAAGAGGAGCGTGGAGACAGACAGGCAGCCAGGTTGGATCAAGTGTCATCAGAGGTGCGACAGAGGAAGGCCAGGATAGGGTCTGGGTTCGTGTTACCGAGCGAGGTGAGAGGTGGGAAGAGCAGCAGACAGAAGTGTGAGTGGGACAGAAACCAAAGAAAAGGGATTAAGCAGAGCAGGTAGGCGAGCGCTGTGAGTATGTGGAGAGCTCTTGGGGAGTAACAAAAAAACTAGAAAGCTGAGTGAGTTTCATCTGAGGGGAAAGGGGAGTACTGTGAAGGTTATTCTGGTACTTCCTTGCGTAGCCATAGGATGGTATTTTCTTTGTGAGGAGAATGGAAGTTGCATAGAGGGAAAGGGGTAGCTGAGATTACTTAGCAGGGGTACATGATAATTAAGCCTGAGGTAATAAACTGTATTTGATCATTTTATCTTAAATGTAGTTTTGTTACGTCCATCTTTGTGGCAAAGTCGTACATAATGACTTTTTCTGCAGTCTCCTTTCCAGCACTGCGCTTTGCCAGCTTTTGGAAAAAAGGAACCTGGCTTAGATGGACCTCTCCTCAGCGCTTTCCTGGGCTTTGGTAGGATAGCTGTCTGCAGATATTTTTAGATGATGTATAGATTTGCATTTCTTCAGATGGAATTTCCTTGTTGTTTTCAACCATGGTTTTCAACCCTACTAGGTTGTGAATCTCAGATCTTCCAAAAATGCCTGAAATTGTTCTTAAAACACACTCTAAAGACTTTTCATAGATCCCACTGTTCATCCAGCTTCTTCCTTTTCTGCCTCTAGAACAGCTGTACTGGCTAGGATGTCATTATAGGAATCATCACACCAAATTTCTGTTAACACTCATAAAAATGCATGTTTTGTCAATGACTAGAAGTGTTCATTTTCCTTGCCTTTGTGTTCAGACAGTTTCCTACATTCATACTTTCCTTTCTCTTCTAAATCTTTTGCCTCAGACAGAGTTCATTTTCTGTCTTGCTTTTTGTGTTAGAAATACACACCACGTCATTGGAGTTAAACAAAAAAGTCCCCTATTCCTCTTCCCCTACACTGTTTGAATAGAGGCCTGTGTAAAAAGCCCTGCCAGCTTTGAAATGGGAAGGCTGGTAATTTTTTTGCTTACATGGAGATCATTTTAATACAAACAGACTCTCATTACAAAAGATATAAAGGACATTCCGTTGCTTCTTGAGTCCAAAACACTCCTAAACTGACACATTTACCACTTGGTCTCAGTTTGCACAGCACAAAGCACATAAGAGTGCTTTGTCTGTAGTGTTATAATGCTGTTCTTTCAGAAAGCTGATAATTCTCTAGCCTGAGTTTTGGCATGATCTCACCAACAAAGCTCAGCACACGGGCGATAGGGTATATATCTGAGGTACGCCTTATGTCAGAGGCCTTAGTTTGTGATAGCACTAAGTAACCCTTGTCCTCTATATGCCTTCAGCCAATGCAAGACAACATGAGCTACAATCACAAGCATCCCTTACATGCCAAGACTTCGAGCCCAGATTACTATCATCAACAACTGCTTGAAGAGCCATTACAAGCTAATTGGGCTGCAAACATTACTTTTGCATATATAGGAGCTTATTTACAGCCCTGAGAAATTCAACCTCAGCTTTAAAGAAAGGCCAAAACCAAGGAGGGAATCTGCTTGAGACACCATTAGTCAAAGCACTGACTGGTTTCTTCATGTCAATGATTGTAGTCTCTAGAAAAGAAGATGATTTGGACTGGGCAGCAACTGTCAATCTTCCTCAAGAGAAGAAATAACTTTGCTTGTCAGAGGATACTTGATAGTTTTCTACCTACCAGTCATACATGTGAGAAGGTGATTCTGTAGCTGCCTGCACAGGCTGCTGCAGCTCTCTGCAACCCTTATTAGTACGTAGACATATGTGCTGTAGTTTCCAGGTATATATATATAGCTTTTGGACTGAATACAGCTTTTGAACCGAATACAGCTTTTGAACCTTACCAAGTGGGAATGTATTTGTGAATAGAATAAAAGGATTTGGCCAGAGCAGCTGACAGGCCATTTCTGCTTTGAGATGTGCAAAATGCCTAACTGTTGTGTAGTTGGGACAACAAATATTCATGGAGGGTCTGCAACTACACTCATTGCAAGTGATGTCCAAATGTGTCTGCAAGTCATTTCAACTGACCTGGCCTAAGAAGAAGTCTGAGCCTAGCTTGAGAGAGGCTGTTTTACTCCTTCATTTCAAGCGTTAATGCATTCTGAGCTCGTTTACCTGGTGTGGCATGGATTTCAACCAGTTCTTAATCTACTGCATTAGATGAGATGACAATCAGGCTTTCACACTTAAAATGAAATATTTTTAATCTCAGCCACTTTCTATGGCTTGAGAGTAGGTGGATATGGTTCAAAATGTGGACTGAAATGGAAAAGAGACCAAATTTTAACAGACGAGACACCCTGAAACATTGCCTCTTAGAGATGGAGTTAAGTTGGCAAAACAGAGGCCAGAAAAAAAAACTGCTGAGAAAAGAAAACAGCCCTGTGGTTCTCCAAAAGGGGCAGTCCCTCTTGAAAAAGAGACGCTGGATGCAGCTGTCTCCCTTATCTGCGCCACGAGTAGGATGCACTCCTACTTCCTGTCTGAACAACAGAGACATAATGTGAAAAAGCCACCGTGACATTTGACATTTCTTTTAGTTTCCCTCTTTATAGCCAGACAGTGTGATTCACTGGGGTTCTTCTTGAAAGTGGAAAGGTGTGAGAAGAAAATTCAAGTATAGGGCTCAGATATCAAAAGGTGACATTCCTACTCTTATGACTGTGAGTAGGTCCCATTCGTACTAATGAATACCTCATCTTCTGCTCCATCATAGATACAGGAAAATTCCCTTATGACTGCAGTTCTTCTGGCTCCTTGACCCTTGTCTCACAGGAGTCTAATCGAGGCCAGACATATAGGAAAAGATTGACATTTTTGTTTTTGTTCTGGTGCATTTGTTTTACAGTGTTCTGGAGTAGCTCAACACATTTCCTCTCCAAAGCTATGTAAGTGGTAGATGCAACATAGAATCACAGAATCACAGAATCATTAAGGTTGGAAAAGATCTTTAAGATCATTAAGTCCAACTGATAACCCAACACCGCCATGCCTGCTAAACCATGTCCTGAAATGCCACGTCCACATGTTTTTTGAACACTTCTAGTGACGGTGAGTCTACCACCTCCCTGGGCAGCCAGTTCCAATGCTTGACCTCTCTGTCTGTAAAGAAATTTTTCCTAATATCTAGTCTAAACCTCCCCTTGTGCAACTTGAGACCATTTCCTCTCATTCTCTCGCTAATTACTTGGGTTACTTACACCCACCTCACCACAACACCCTTTCAGGTAGTTGTAAAGAGTGATAAGGTCTGCCCTCAGCCTCCTCTTCTCCAGACTAAACAACCCCAGTTCCCTCAGCCGCTCCTCATAAGACTTGATGGTGATAAGAAGATGGTAAACAAAGTGGCAGGCTTTAATAAAAGCAGCTTACAAAGCCATTCTACCAACCAAGAATTTTTGGAGCTACATACAGTCCTTTGATGCACATGAAGTATTTATCTATGGCCTAAAAGATCTACTTAGGACTAGACTGGGAGACACAGACCTCAAGTACTCATGATAGGCATGTAGCTAGAGGGGATTTCAGAAATTAGAACAAGGTCATTAAAACATTTAGTGATGAGTGATTCCCATATGCAGCATGCGTATCCATCACATAATACTTCATTCAAGACCTTTAAAAACATGACAGGATGGGATGAACTATTCACTGCCCAATGCGCTGGGATGACCAGAACCTGGAATGGCATGACCTGTGTGTGAACATTTCTGTGGTGAAGCTGTGCCCTGTGTCTTCACTGCTTCTGCATTTTGCTTGAGCATGTTGAGAGACCTGCCCAGTCAGTGCCACGCACGGCCACTCTGTCTTAGTTCCCAGACACATCCCTTGCAGGAGAACTTGTTTATCTTCTGGGTGGTGGGGGGCATTGGTATTCCAGTGGGGCAATATGCTAGCAAGGGGCTTGTTTGTGTACATACGTACATACATGCAAAAACATTTATACAAATACACATGCACACAGACAACCCTACAAACGTACACGCATGCATACATATGCATATGTGCATAAGATATATATAGCGAGATACATATATAGATAAAACTATGTCTGTGCAGCTTGACCAGTGATTTTTCCCTTTGTAGACAAGCTGTGAATTTGTGTATGGAGTTCCTGAAAAATTTCATTAGCAGGAAACATAACAGGTAGCTGACGAGCTCACAGAATTGTAGAATAATTTAGATTCGCTGTGACCTCTGGTGGATGCAAGCCCAACCCTTTGCTCAAAACTGGGCAGGCCTCTGACCAAGACGAGGTAGCTCAGGTCCTTTTCCATGTGGGTTTTCAAAATCTTGAAGGATGGAGATTCCACAACTTCACTGGGCAACCTGTTCCACCATGCTTCTCCATCTCTAAGTCGTTTTTCTCTGTGTGTGTGTTTGTGTGTGTGCGTGTGCAGAGAATGGGGGTGGCAGGAGGAGGAGGGAATGCACGCTGAGGTGTCTATGTGCTTGTTCATGAACAGCTCTGTATTCACAAAAGAACAATCCCAAATTCTGTTTCTTCTTTGGCAGGTGGAAAGAGCACACTGCCACTGGCAACCAGGGCAATTGCTGGACAGCTTCTAAAATAATCTCCACATTATGCAGAATTGCATGTTGTGATCAATGAGATATTTTTAGACACAATATGCTTTTAGTTTGGAATTAGTCTTGCAGTTATGCAAGGATTCACTGTTTTTAAATAACTGGAAAAATGAGTGCCTTGAATCTCTTTCACATTGAGTTCTATTGTCAGTTTATTAAATTCAGATTTATTGCTGACTTTCCTAGCCAAAAAATAGCTGTTAGCACACTATAACAGAGCATAAATTTGAGTTCACTGAATCAAAGACATTATTAGTGAAAAAAAGTACTTAATGACCTGTCTGATCTAATAAATCCTGCCAGTTGCATAAAACAAGATGACAAGAATTTATGTCCACTAGATGCGTAAAATGAAGGCAGTCATGGTGGTTAGGGTTTGAAATGTTTTTTTTTAGCCATCTGGTCTTTACCATGGACTCTTCTAGGTAAAAATAAAGTAAGGATAGAAATGGCTACATAAGGTGCTATTGAGATGATAGAAACCTTTTCTTACGTAGCATTGAAATCAAAGTTGCCAGATAGTTTGAGTCTTCTGAGGTTGTCTGTGGGTCACCATGCTTCATCACTGGCAAAATCCTCTTGACAAAAGACCTGCTTTTAAAATGGAGGCTTACAGCGTGAAAGGAAACTAATTTTAGTCCCTATTCAGGAAATCCCATTTAACAGTCTGAGATGAACTTGCTGACCATCAGCTCCAAGTGCTAGCCAATCTATAAAGTGACTTCTCATCTTATTCCCATGGATAATGTCTGACTGAAGGCGCCTGTTTCTAACCTGCCTACCACTTGCCCTGCAGCTGCTCCCTCTAGCTATAGTGGTGGTCCTCAGCTGTGGAAATAGAAACCACCTGAATGACAGCCTTTTCAAAGCCTGACTGAAATCTGCCTCATGCTGTGCTCTGACGACCTTCAGTGAGCTACCAAGGAGCACAGGGTTTTCAGGTCCCTCATATCCTTGGTGAGCTGCCACTTTCATGAACACACAAGTCCACATGCACTTTTCTGTAATGAAGTCAAAATAAGAGAATACCTTTGCATCTACCATGTACTTTTGCATTTGCTGAGCACCTACCGTTCATGGTCTGAAATAACTGACTTTGTAGTTTCACCATCAGGCTTCATTATACAAACCTATGAATCAGATTCCTTAATATATGTGTGCATGTATATACACACATGTATATACACATTATATTGTATATATGCAAAAAGTAATTCTGAAGACCAGTTTCTATTTAGTTGCAAAGCTTACATATGCCTAGAAAATTTCATACATCCGTGGGCCATGCCTAAACTTCATTTAGAGTCAGGCATGTTTTTGTTCAGGTTCAGCCATCAGTCTTGTAACAGATGCCATAGAAAGCCAAGTGCATCTCTTCTGTTCTCTTGGAACAGCATTGCCCCAGGGCCATCCTTGGAGGCATCAGTAGAAACCCAAGTTTCTTTCTTTGATTCAAAGCATATCAGCATAGGTTCACTGATTGAAATGTACTTTGGTTCCATTCATTCCCACTCATGTAGTGCTCCCTCATGGCAAGGTCTTGTAACTGTGGCTCGAGCGTCACAGTTTTTGCTGTCACATCTGGGCTAAATTTTCCCAGGAGCATAAACACTCCAGGATGGGTTCCCTTGCACAACTTCAAAGTGGGCACTCCCATGACAGCAGTTCAAAGCGCTTTCTTTTTTTTTTTTTCAAATTATGAAGCTTCTGTGAGCAGCACAGTAACTTTCCTTTATCCCCGTAAAGGCAAACATTGTGCAGCCCTCAATTGCTTCATCAAACTAGACCCACAGAGTTTTAGCACCCTTCCCATTTACTCCTTTCTTTGAAGCCTTCAAGAAGACTCATTCATGTGAATCATAATCTCTTTTCAGGACTCGTGTGTGTGTGTGTAAGCGTGATGTGCCTGGGATAAGGGCTAATGGCAAATCAAAGAGAGGGGATCTGCTCAAAGAGAAATGAGAAAGAGAAGGGGAAGAGCTTTGTGAAGAGTTGCAGCAGATAATAGTGAGATCATCAAGACTGGGAAGAAAAGGGAAGCAAGATGATTTGGGTTCAGTGAGGCAGTGCAAAAACATCTCTGCTTTCTTCAAGTGTACAGGCTTTTTGTCTGGAAGATTCCTTGCAATAGCTTCATTGCTTCTAAGGCAGGGCATTCTCCCATTTACGCTCTTTACTTCCCTCTGTACAATCCTGTAGGACATTTGGGAGCAGAGGAATTTTCCACCCATAAGAAAAAAGCCCAGATGGCCTAGCAATGTTGAACTCCCTTGCCTCAGGGGCTGCATTGCTATGTCTTTTCTGGTGATAATATGTCAAAATTCAAATATAGTTGGATTTCAGGCCCCCATGTGGAGCTTTTGCCTAGGAAATATAGCTGATGTTCACATCATACTTTCATGTATTTATTTTTGTTGGTAAGTTTGAACATATTTTCCTCAGCCTGTGGTTCTCTTCCTGCTGGTTGTACACATGTAGTGAATAATTCATTCCTGAGAATATAATTTCACTTCCTTAGTCCTGATGTTTTTCTGCTACAGATCCAGATGTGTTGCTCCATTGGTTAAGTTCTTCTAATGTTAGCGTTAATAGCGTTAGCGTTTTATAGGATTTGCCACTGATGGCAGGTGCATTTGCATGCTTCAGCTCAAGGTACTATCAGTGGACATCTGTGCACCTTGAAAACATGCCCCACAGACAGAGATGTGATTTTAGAGTCTGTCCATTGGCAATTGTGCAATAAGAGATTTTGGGGAAAGAGACAAGTTAGTCCTCTATGGCTTTTCTCATTTAAGGTTAAGATAAGGCCAGATGTAGACCTGACACAAAACTCATTCAGGTCAGTGTTGACTTTGTCCTGTTTATTTCAGCATGTCTTCCCATGTTTGAATGAGATGGAGCATATCTAAATCTGAGTCCATGATACATATCAGGACAGGGTAAACAAACACGTTTTAGGAACTAACCGCTATGAATTTTCAGTTGGTGGCAGTGAATACGAGCATCTAACTTTGAAAAAGCGTAACCCAGCATCTAGTGCATTTAAGTCTCTCCAGCCCTTTGCTGGAGCATCTGTAAATCCTTCACAGCCCCTTGCCACTGGACACAAGTTCCATCAAGCAGGGTACCAGCCAGAGATGGCTTCCAGGTTCACCATGCCAGCAGCAGCAGATGGGGAAGTTAACAAAAGAAGAGATCTTCCCTGCTGGGAGCCTGCCAGGTGGCTCTAGAAAGAAAGAAGATGCTGCCCCTGAGGACCAGAAGGCCTGAGAGTATCCCCCCTCCTGGAGGTTTCTCTGGCTGGGCTTAGGGCCAAATTAGAGAAAGTGCATCTGAGGGGTTCTCCTCTTCCTTTGGTGACCTTGAACAAAACATTCCCAGACAGCTCTGGCCCTATTGACCCAGTTGTTGGTGTTGGTGTTCCCCTGTTATAAAAAAGAACACCTTCACAAATTAGAAATAGACCCCTCTAAAAAGCCACATTAAATTTCTTTGTTTATTCCAGAAGTTAACTGTGCAGCAGGGTTTCTGGGTCACACCTACATTTAGTAATGTATAGATTTATACTAAAAATATATTGGTAAAGCTTGAATTTTTGTGAATGTAAGGTTGCTGTTTCTGAGGGAGAAGGCATATGGGATATAAGGAACATACTGTACATGAAACATGAGTAAATAAAGCTGTCACCAAGAGTTTTAAGTCTTACCACTAGGCTGATCCATACTCACGGGATGATCTTGAACTCTTAATGAAAATGAATGCTCTAGTCCAGAATGATCTAGTCCTCTAGTTAACAGAAACCACAGGAAGTGAAAGGAGAAATGTAAAGTGTTCCAACAAGAGTGCACACAAGCTTTGTGTGTAGCAGCCTGCTCTGGCCCTGAGAGAAGGAGGCTGGTGGATGCAGAATACAATGAACATACACAGAATTGTAAAAGTACTGGCAAAAGAAGCTGATACTATCTCAGTTTCTCAGCTGCATCCCCTACACTTATCCTCAGTCTTTTCGTGTCTCTGAGTGAATTGAGGTATTGTCTAAAGAAAAGTGCTAGAAAAAAGACTATCACGGGAAAGATGCATGATATATTCAAAGCATCATCAGGTTTTACAAGCCTGTACCAATATTCCAGACACTCAGGCTATCTAAAGAGTTTTGCTTTCTTTAAAAAGGAACCTCTATTAAGACATCTGAGTTCTCAGATGGTCCATGCAAAATATTCAACAAAGAGTAAGGCTTTGCCTTTTGAATCTGGCTTATACACTATGCTTATGACATACTTGAAGACACCCTGTACATCACATAATTCATTTGATATGACTCCATTTAGACTGTCTCACACCCAGAGACAGGCAGCTGATCAGGTGCTGAATATGCATTATACCGAGAGGAATTGCAGACATGTCATACATCTAGACAGCCTCCAAAGAGTGAGCGATGGAAATTGCGTGCAAGGTCAGATGGGGGAGCAGTTGGATCATGGGCAGCAATTAGAACATCAAGAGAGGAAACAAAACATTCTTGTCGCAGGTCCCCACGTCTCCTGTGTGGTTGCAGTTGATCTGTGAAATTCAGGTCACTTGCCAGGTTTGTGTTGCTACATTAAACAGCATTACAGCAGAAACAACATTGTACTGCACCAGGCTTAAAATGAAGTCATTGCAATACAAAATGAATGTGAGACCCAAGAATAAAGAAAAGGGACACATAACCTTTTGAAATAAATCTATGTTCTTCATTTCTAAATTAAGAGCAAAACCAACTGGGAGAAGAGTTTAAATTTGCCTTTTTCCCCTTTCTGGGAGAAATTCTGACAGTTGGTTTGGTGGGGCCCAAACCTGGGCCAGAAATGATCACAATTAAGCTGAGAAGCATATGCCGAGCCAGAGTGTATCCAATGGCAATCAAGCAGTAGTAAAGGAATTTAAAAAAAAAACCACAAAAACCTTCCAAAAAGAAAAGAGGAGCCAGCTGTGTCCACTGAGCATGGCATTAAGGGAGAAAGGCTGTGAAATTGGGAGATTTCAAGCGATAGTGTACCAGTGTGTGCAGGGCTGGGTTTCCGAGGGGACCTGACGGCGGGATGCTGCCCTCGCAGCGGGGAGGGAGAACAGGAGTGCGGGCTCTGTCCGCTCGGCACAGTTGAGCGGGATCACAAATAATAGATTATAGACATCTGCCTGTTTGATGTGGGTGTGAAATTCTAAATTAGCTAACAAAATGGTGCTTTATATTAATAACATGCATGCAATTTAGTCCATAATTTCCCTGAGAGAATGGCAAAGTTAAATAATTAAGCATGACTCAAAACCAGGATTATTATAGGGATTAAGAGGAAAAAATATAGCTGCTAAAATTAAAAAAGGAATCTAGAAACAATGCCTCCAAACCACGGCTGTTGTACATAGCATTTTACATGTTAGTTAAACTAGAAACAGCTGAAAATTAGTAATCTGGATGCATCTATTAATCTCGCTCTTTAGTGAGAAGATTCTGATCTCTAAAACATTGCACAAAGATCAACTGGTCTGTTGTTAATCACTTCTGGAGGGTCTGTCTCTAGGAAGTTCAGAGCATCTTCTCCTAGGGAGAAGAATGGGGTTTCACCTGTTTTTCTTAAGAGATGCACAGGGTCAGAGTCAATTTTTTTGCGATGATTTGAGTGCATCTCCTGATCATTTTTAGTTTCCTCAGAATAACTGTGCATAGTCACTGTGTGTTAATTTAACCCTCTGATCTGTGCAACGTACTTGACAATTCACTTTATGTTTTCCCAATATATCTTCATGTTCCACTATCAAATATATAATTCGTTCTTTAGCTGACATTTTTTTTCACATTTCAGTGAATCCAAAAGCAGCCATTTTTAAACTTTCCCAAACACATGGGCAAAAACCAAACAAGGTGCAATTCCAAAATTAATTCAAGATAGCTTAAATCATGATTACGAAACAGGTAGGTTTGAAAACCATGATGCTCAAGTTATTCAGTCAATGTGCATAGGTCCCTGTTCTGGCCACTTTGTCTTTAATTCTTAGCTCTATTCACCTTACAATGACAGATAAATATTCCCTGTTGTTTTGTACTTCCTACAGAGTGGATCATCCACTCAGTACATGTAGTTTTCATCCAGTGTTGCAAAGAACAACAGCAGAACAACTTTCATTTGTGGTACATTTCTCTAAGAGGAAAATGTTTTTAAAGGGGAACAAAAGGAAAGACACTAGATTTAGTGAAAGCGTGTACCAATTAACCTATAGAAGTGTCTGTCTCTCATGTTCAGAAATCACACTGGAGATGCTCACAGTTGCCTTAGCAGCTGCATGCACAAATTCATTGGCATTGCCTGGAATCCCAGCCGTGCTGAAGTCCGTGAAAGTTTTGCCGTTGGTTTCAATGGAGCCAAGATCCCATGCTATGCTTCCAAAGGCTTTTCTTTCCTTCCTGGTATAAGTCACTCGCCTTTACATTTGCAAAGACAGTTTTATCCGGGGAGCAGAGTGGTAGTAATGTCAGCGCTAACTTTTAGACAATAAATTTTTTCCAAAAAGAGAATGTCTTTGACTCAAAACAATGCTAATTCTGAACATATTGATACAAACACAAATATTGGTAGTATTTGGCATGAAGACCAACACTTATTTTTCCAATCTGACCCAGGTGGCCCAAAACCCAGCAAAAAGAAAGGATCTGCCTGATACATTGCTGTCTCGTTAGTAGTGCCCATGCCCAATTCTATTTTGAGTGTGTTCACCATCTACTGAGACCTGTGCTGTGTAGTGGGAGATCACACTTGTGACAACTGCATGCTGTGTGCAAGGGCTCTAGTGGGGACCAGTTTCACTCTCAGTCAATGTTTCAGAAATAAAAAGAAAGCATCATCTTTTACTTACCTTGTAACAAAGCTGTTCTAACCCAGCATCAGTGAATAGGACAGTGCAATCTCATAAGTAGGTGCGCATACCTACGGTATATACATGGAAAATTTTGCCCCTAAAGAGAATGTTTGGCTTCCAAATCAGAAATGTGTAAGGGAAGTTCTCTGCAGTGAGTTGACCCTGGCTGGACACCAGGTGCCCACCAAAGCTGCTCCATCACTGCCCTCCTCAGCGGGGCAGGGGAGAGAGGATGTAACGAAGGCTCATGGGTCGGGATAAGGACAGGGAGAGATCACTCAGCAATTGTCATGGCAAAACAGACTCAACTTGGGGAAAAATTAGTTTAATTTATTACCAATCAAATCAGAGTAGGGTAACAAGAAAATAAAAAAAATCTTACAACACCTCCCCCCACCCCTCCCTTCTTCCCAGGCTCTACTTCACTCCTGATTTCTCTCCCTCCTCCCCCCGAGCAGCGCAGGGGGACGGGGAATGGGGGCTGTGGTCAGTTCATCACACACTGTCCCTGCCGCTCCTTCCCCCTCAGGGGAGGGTCCTCACACTCTGCCCCTGCTCCAGCCTGGGGTCCCTCCCACGGGAGACAGTCCTCCACGAACTGCTCCAGTGTGGGTCCTTCCCACGGGCTGCAGTTCTTCACGAGCTGCTCCAGCCTGGGTTCCCCCACGGGTGCCGTCCTTCAGGAACAGGCGGCTCCAGCCTGGGTCCCCTGTGGGGTCACAAGTCCTGCCTGCAACCCTGCTCCAGCCTGGGCCCCTCTCCCCACGGGTCCCCACAGGCCCTGCCAGGAGCCGGCTCCAGCGTGGGCTGCCCACGGGGTCACGGCCTCCTTCGGGCATCCCCCTGCTGCGGCGTGGGGCCCTCCCCGGGTGCGGGTGGAGATCTGCTCCCCCGTGGAGCTCCATGGCTGCAGGGGCACAGCCGGCCTCACCAGGCTCTTCCCCAGGGGCTGCCGGGGAGCCTCTGCTCCGGCGCCTGGAGCCCCTCCAGCCCCTCCTGCTGCCCTGGCCGGGGGGGCTGCAGGGCTGTTCCTCCCCCGTATCCTCACTCCTCTCTTCTCCGGCTGCAGTTGCCATTGTGCAGTTTGGTTCCCCCCTCCAATTCTGTCACCCCAAAGGCGCTGCCACCATCGCTGATGGGCTCGGCCTTGGCCAGCAGTGGGTCTGTCTCGGAGCCGGCTGGTATTGGCTGTGTCGGACACGGGGGAAGCTTCTGGCAGCTTCTCGTAGAAGCCACCCCTGCAGCTCCCCCCCACCCCCCTGCTACCAAAACCTTGTCATGCAAACCCAATACAGCTGTGACCATCTAAAACTGGATTTAGTCTATATTAGTGACCTCATCTTCCTCTTTAATTAATACAGAGAAACAGGAGGCAATTCATCTCATCTGCAGCTGTCTAACGGCTGAGAAGAATCAACCCCTGGAAGTACCCATCTTTCACTATGGGTTCCGGTAAATGAGAATGTGACTTCAAGATCTGAGAAGGCCAAATAATTTCTGTTACTGCACACATGTTTAAAGTACTTTCCAAGGTTGTTTCAGATAGCTCTTTTAATATTCTTTGTCAGAACACATCATCCTTAATTATTGGTCAGATAAGGAAGCAAAGTTTTCCAAAAGACAGCATCTTTAGAAAAAAAAAATGTTTTCCCTTTGGTTGTGTACCATTGCAGGTCAATCTCACAGGCCCAGAGGTGCCATCTTCTAGGTCACCTAGCTTGGTTACAATAATTAAGGCAATGTCTGAGGTTATGACTTAATTTCTCCATCATAATATGGTCAAGTTGAGTTAAAACCCCGGAACAATTCATTTAACTATTCCAGTTCCTAAGGACTTTGTCTTTCGTATCAGATACATTCACCTCAGAAAACCTTTATTAATAAAATCGGTTGCAACAGCAGTAACAGGTCACTGCTTCACATGTAAAAAAAATAAGCTCTATGGAGTTTTAAAAACATACAAGAATATATGAAAGTTACTTTTCCTTTCCAATAATCTGTTACAATGTATTTAGGTTTTTTTATTGTAATCTAATTTTTAAATTACTAAAACTATTTTTCCTGATTTCCATTATTTCCCAGCAGTGGTATTTTCTAGTCATGTCTGCATTTCTGTCTATAGCCCACAGGACCATAGTGTGGTTTCTCCCTCAAACCGATTGTGTACATTTTCTGGGAAAATCAACCTTCTGATCGATCCTGTTTGCCATATGGACATACCTGAAAGTCCCAATATTCCACAGAAAAACTGAAATTGAGCAGTGACTGTCACAGGTAAGTTCAAAGGGGAGAACTACTACATACCCCAGGAGAGAGACATGCAGAAAGTGATGTCGCTTGACACTGCTTGATTAAAAACAAATCCCAAAAAGCTCTAATGTAATTCAATCTCCTACCTCTGGATGGCTGGTAGCAATAACCTCTTAGTTATTCACACACTGAGCATGATGCCATAAACCAGATCGAAACGTGTATTTATAACAAGATCTTAGACCTGACCTGTTAGATCAGGGGAAGAATTCTTTGTTCATTTTATCTTTTTTTGGCAGGAATCACCTGTTTCATTAGTGTATAAGCATATGTTCAGCCTTTCTGTGATCAAGTTCTTTGTTCAAGCTAGACCCAGTAATAAGTCTGATTATTGCTACAATCATTTCTTGCTGCACAGTTCCAATTGTTTGCCAGAGAGGCATGGGGGTGGGATTCAGCTTGCAGGTTTAGAATTTAAAATTCAATGTAGCTTTAGAACTATTCAGCTAACCAAATGCAGTAATTGATTTTTAAGTGCATTTGAATAGCCCGTAAGTTTCCAGTGACTGCAGTGGTATCTCGGGCACCTGGCTCACATGTAGAAACCTATGTTTAGGTGTCTTAACATGGATCCAATTTTCTCTCCTTGGGTTCTGGATTTGGATTTGTACAAAGAAAAATTGCCTGCATGCTGCTTGCTTCCTCAGCTCAAAGGCCAGTGGATGCAGTACCTCAAAGGACTGGTTCTCAGCAATCTCAGAGTAATTTTGAGCAATTGCTGGTGCTGACTCTACATTGAGCTCCCAACTTTCCATGTGGGTATGGGCAGAAGATGGAAACTGCCTTTTGGCTTCCACAAACGCTTGTGATAACAGAAGACTCAGCACGCAGGTTCCTCATGCCTGAAGGAACCCAGCCAATGTTTCAGCTCTATTTGAGTTATTTATTTATTCTCCAAATTCATTAAATTCACTCTGTAGTTGCGCGTGGGCAGGAATTTTCACATGTGAAACTGGAATGGAGTTTTCCCTCTGTGGCTGGGCTGACCTGTGCAGTAGGTACAACCACGGTGTTCCTCTAAGACTAGAGATTTCATGAGCAATAGGGACCTTTATGCCCATTCTCCTTCATCATCACGTGTCTTTGGGCAAAGCCTTGAGTAGCCTTTATTTGATAAAAGGAAGTGGAGATGTAGGTCTTTTCCAAAAGACCCAGGGGAGAATTGCTATTGCTACAGAAGGACATGAGCCGGCAATGTACACTCACAGCCCAGAAGGCCAACCGTATCCTGGGCTGCATCCAAAGCAGCGTGGCCAGCAGGTCGAGGGAGGGGATTCTGCCCCTCTACTCTGCTCTGGTGAGACTCCACCTGGAGTCCTGCGTCCAGCTCTGGAGCCCTCAGCACACGAAAAAGACATGGACCTGTTGGAGCGGGTCCAGAGAAGGGCCATCAAAATGATCCAAGGGATGGAGCACCTCTCCTGTGAGGACAGGCTGAGAGAGCTGGGGTTGTTCAGCCTGGAGAAGAGAAGGCTCCAGGGAGACCTGATTGCAGCCTTCCAGTATTTAAAGGGGGCTTGTAAGAAAGGTGGGGACAGACTTCTCAGCAGGGCCTGTTGTGATAGGACAAGGGGTAATGGTCTTAAACTAAAAGAGGGCAGATTTAGACTAGGTATAAGGAAGAAATTTTTCACAGTGAGGGTGGTGAAACACTGGCACAGGTTGCCCAGAGAGGTGGTAGATGCCTCATCCCTGGCAACATTCAAGGTCAGATTGGATGAGGCTCTGAGCAACCTGCTCTAGTTGAAGATGTCTCTGCTCATTGCAGGGGGGTTGGACTAGATGACCTTTAAAGGTCCCTTCCAACTCAAATATTCTATGATTCTATGATCCTGTGATTCTATGCTGTTCTTGGTTCCTCAACAAACTAAGCTTGTAAGAATGCATTATAGAATACACCTCTGTTGATATTTGGTCTATGCTTTTTGCCTTCAATAGAGGCCCTAAACTACCATTTATTTTTGTGGAGGCTTTGCTGTCAGATTAAGTCTTTCAAACAGGCCCTGCTTTTCAGTCTTGTGCAAGAAATTAAATTCCAGCACTTTCTTTCCTTCCTAGCTCTGCTCTACAAGTTGGATTTCGTAGTAACTCTGGGTAACTGCATCTGTAGAGCTGCACCCTTTCAAAGGCTTTAATTTTCTGTGTCATATTCTGTCATATTCTGTGTAACTTTCTTATCCCTCACAAAGCTTGGCAGAAATGCACATTTTGAATCCCAGCCCAGCATTTCGGAGACATGGATAGCCCAGAAGAGAAATTCCCAAAGTTACCGTGCTAATGCGACTGCTGTCAGCACTCGGAGTTTCTTGTGAGGTTGCTGGCATTGATCTGATCAGCTTTTTAATTAAAGGCACTGGTATGGAACAACTTTTGACCACCAGCCAGTCTTCTGGAGTATGGCTTAATATCAGTGGGTTAGAGCAATACACCCCGTACAACCACAGTAGTGGTAAAAGTAGAGTGAGAATAATAAACAACAAAAAAGCATAGTATCATGGACAAATTTCCAAACCCTGAAGCACCTTAGATGGTGGTGTAAAAATCAATAATGAAACTAGAAATGCTGGATTTGTGTGAAACTGATCCAGAAAATGTATTTCAAAACTTGCTGAAGGGAGCAGTCCAACAACAATGGGGAAACGTGGGTGGATGGAAACATGTCTCTTTTGTATGTTTCTCTATCAAAATGACAAAGGACCAATTGTCTCCAAGGAACAGTAGTTGCAAGTTTGGAATGCATTAAAAAACAATCAGTAATACTGGGATTGGTATATATGTAAAATGTGGTGTTTGTGTTTTAATTCTAGTCTGTTTCCTTACGCTCAAAGTAGCATTGAACTTTAAATACTTTGTTCAGTTTCTTTCATTGCTGTACCAGACTTGGGGTAAGTAACATGTTCTTATAGGCTGGGTTCTGCAAAGTGAGCATCACTCCTGCACTTGCAAGGGTCCTTATTCATCTAACTGTAGTCCCTAATAGAATTTTACCAGCTGATCTGAATGAATTGTTGTAAACAACGGTATCTAAGAAGAAGAGACTTTCCATTCATTTCTGAAATGTGTACCACCATTTGAAATTACATGACAACACTCCATTTTGCAGCTTTTCTTTACCTTTTCCAGGTCCTAGTATAGCCAGTTCCTCTAAAAGGTGCATGAATCTTCCTTGTGTGTTCTACAAAACTATCCTTACCTTACAAGGTAATCTTCATTGCAACCCCTGCCTATGGCATGCAGTGAAAAATGCATACCAAGTCCTGGAACCCCAGGAACATCCTCTTTAAAGAATGGTCAGTGAAAAAGCTGGTACTTGGCATCGTTAAATGGTTAATCTGGTTTTAATCAAATCGCAAGTACTGCATGCCTGCCATGACATTCCTCTGCCTCATGTGCCACATGTAGAGAAGTTGCTGGTCAGTACACTTGTCCGACCGTGGGAGTCAGGTATGAGAGAGGCTGGATGGTGTGGGATGGACACTGGAGGGACAAGAGGAACTAAGACCTGGCTGCAGGAGGGACTGGGGGTGCAAGCCAGTCGTTGGAGAGACCAAGAAGTCTGAGGGTCAGGCACTGGAGAGACCAATTAAAATTTGTAGCATATAAATATGGAGAGACTGGCTGCTTCAGCCTTGGACAGACGTACTCTTCGCTGAGTAAAAAAATGGCTGGACGGCCGGGCCCACAGAGTTGTGGTGAATGGAGTTAAAGCCAGTTGGCGGCCAGTCACAGGTGGTGTTCCTCAGGGATCAGTATTGGGGCCGGTTCTGTTTAATATCTTTATCAATGATCTGGATGAGGGGATCGAGTTCCCCCTCAGTAAGTTGGCAGACGACACCAAATTGGGTGGGAGTGTTGATCTGCTGGAGGGTAAGAAGGTTCTCCAGAGGGGTCTGGACAGGCAGGATTGATGGGCTGAGGCCAATTGTATGAGGTTTAACAAGGCCAAGTACTGGGTCCTGCACTTGGGTCACAACAACCCCATGCAATGCTACAGGCTTGGGGAGGAGTGGCTGGAAAGCTGCCCGGTAGAAAAGGACCTTGGGGTGCTGGTCAACAGCCAGCTGAATATGAGCCGGCAGTGTGCCCAGGTGGCCAAGGCGGCCAACAGCGTCCTGGACTGTATGATAAATAGCGTGGTCAGCAGGAGTAGGGAAGTGATCGTGTCCCTGTACTCGGCACTAGTGAGGCTGCATCTCGAATCCTGTGTTCAGTTTTGGGCCCCTCACTACAAGAAGGATGTTGAGGTGCTGGAGCATCTCCAGAGAAGGGCAACAAAGCTGGTGAGGGGTCTGGAGCACAAGTCTTCTGAGGAGCAGCTGAGGGAACTGTGGTTGTTTAGCCTGGAGAAGAGGAGGCTGAGGGGAGACCTTATCGCTCTCTACAACTACCTGAAAGGAGGTTTTAGTGAGGCGGGTGTTGGTCTCTTCTCCCAAGTAACAAGTGATAGGATGAACGGAAATGGACTCAAGTTGTACCAAGTGAGATTTAAATTCTGTATTAGGAAAAATTTCTTCACTGAAAGGGTTATGAAGCATTGGAACAGGCTGCCCAGGAAAGTGGTTGAGTCACCATCCCTGGAAGTATTTAAAAGACATGTAGATGTCGTGCTTAGGGCCATGGTTTAGTGGTGGACTTGGCAATGTTAAGTTTATGATTGGACTTGATGATCTTAAAGGTTTTTTCCAATGTAAACAATTCTATGATTCTATGATTGCGTGTATGTGTCTGTGTGTGCCTCTTGGGAATACATACTCAACCTCACTACTGGCAGGACTTGGAGACATGGAGCTGCAGCAGCCTCACCTCTGTGGGGCTATTACATGCTGGGCAACCCCTAATACAGAGTTTGTCCTGGTCATCTTAAACAAGTGAGTTTGCCCAGTCTTTTTTTGTACATGGCACCTCTGCTTGCATGCTGTAGAAGTTTTGCAGAAGTGAGTCAAACATGGAGTTTCAGCTCTGACTCATTTCCAGAAAAGGAGAGAGAAATGTTTGGGGAGCCTCACAATCATGGGCTTTGATTAGCCTATCTTCTTGTGGCAAAGAAAGTGGATAATAAACCCATGCTGAAGTGAAACAAAAGCTTAGATTAGAAAACTATTGTCATGGGTTGAAAGCACTGTGAAGTTATGGGTAAAGACCCTGTAGGCAACCAGAGAGAGCTAAATGCCATGTTCAGGTGACAATCAAGGATCTACACTGCAGTGAAGACAGTTTGGATTTTTTTTTTTGTCCTAAAAGCTCCTCAAAATCCATAAAGCTCTGTCATTTCAAGTATATTGATCCAGCGCTGACATGTGTTGTTTATAGAGATTGGAGCAGGCACTGACGCTGGCGAAGACAGATCCATATTACTGCCTCTTGTCCTGTGTGTAACATGTCAGCTGACATGTGTTATGGTCATGTTGTAAAAACTCACCCTCTTTCCTAGGTCTGACACTCCTTTGCTGAGCAAGACAGTAATATCTTTCCAGGAACCCTATTCCTTGGGATCATACAAGGCTTCAGTGGGTGCAAACAAATATGAGTGTTGTTACCTCCAGCCTTCGTTTTCACAGATCTTTTCTCATGATGCTTTGGAGTTTGCTCAGAGCTGTTTTACTAGTGCCAGTCAAAAGAAAGACATTATGAACATCATAGTTGATTAGACCATCACGTAGATAGTCTAGCATCCTTGAACCAGGGCTTGATTTTAAATGCTATGGCAAAGTATGCAGTATCCCCAGTATGGATGACTCTGTCAACCAGAAAACATCTTTTTTCTTGAAAGTCACTAATGACTGGCTTACATTGTGAGGTGTAACAGGTGGTTATACCAGATTTGGATAGATGTAGATGCATTACATCTATTTAATATTTAATCTAAGTTTGGTTAACACATGCACTAATTTATGAATGGAAATCAGACAAGGATTTTGGAAAACAGCCTGTTTTTACCCACATAATAGCTAACCAAATGGTCAACAGTAGAGTTTTCAGAGAAGCAAAACGCTTTTAGTGGAACTAAACTTACTGAAGTATTTCTTATTAGTAGTTATACATCTTTTTGCATGTCATACACAGGAACGAGAGCAGACCAAAAGAAACCTGTCTCACTCAGGTCTCTCCAGCCATCTTTTCACAACAAAGTGCCTATGCCCAATTTCCAAATACCCAACCCAAATACCTGGTTTCCTCCTCTCTATCTTTGCATGGAAACAATTCCTCCTTCCCCCAAAAAACAATAAAAAAACCCCATGCCCAAATTGAAAGCTAGTACCAAATGATCAATAAAATACACACAAAAATGTGTGACTTATTATATTCCATGCTTCATCCTGAAACCATTATAAAAGTTCTTAAAACATTTTGGCAGTCGTTTCTAAAAAGCTGCTCTGTATTGGAGAGGGAGCATATGCACCATGTGATATGACATCTGCCACAGTAAGTAAGCTTTTAATTGAATATTTGAGGAAATAAACATGTAAAACCCATGTAACTTGATGTCAAATAAGTTATTGTTGCCTCAAGGCTTTCTTGATTTTTTCCATTTTTATTTTTGGCAGGAAACTTTGAAATATTGTACATACTGGAGACAGGAACACTTCACATGCAGTCGTCCATCAGGACAGAAAACATAATGTCGTATTACTGCTGCTACAGCAGCCCCCCCAAAATCTTGGCAGTTATCAAAGTGGCATTTGGGATCTGAGATTAACAATGTCTCTGCTCACATCTAAATATATATATATTGAGCGCAGAGAGGAAGCAAGGGAATTGACACACATTCAATTGACTGCTGTACCAGTACGAACTAGAAACATCTTTCTTACATTACCTCTATGTTTCTTTTTACTCCTGTAACCTTTCACAACAACCAGTGTAGTGTTTTCTCTCTCCCTCCCTCTTACAAATACACACACAGAGGCACAGGAAGCTTGTGCAGCTCGGAAGGGAACAGTGTCAATCCATCCCTCCCTAACCTCACCATCTTTCATTGACCCTCCTCTTTGCTTTCCCCCGTGCTGCACACTGGCTTCAGGTGGAGCGTGAACAGAGCCAAAGCCCAGCTCCTCAGCAGGGAACATATCCCTCTCGAAAGACCCTCCTAGCTCATTTTACAACTTTTCATCTACAGCACTTTTAGTTGCTTTTTATGTCCTCAGTGAGACACCTGCCAATGCAACATACTTCAGTCCTGTGATAATAGATTCATTTTTTTCCACCCATTCAGTATGTGGTGGTGCTGTAGATCTCACACTCTTGTTTGAGTAGCCTGTGCTGGTGGCACATGTGGGTCTCCTCGGGCAATGTGCTCTGCACTGGGAGTTCACTCTACAGGATCAAGCTTTCTCTTTGACCCTTTGCCAAATAACTGACAACGATGTCAAAAGTCATGATCTATGTGGGCTTCTTACAGGGTGATTCCCTGCATCATTGCTGCATTTATGTCCACATGGCAAATCTGCACAAGGCCATTTGAATTAATTTAGTGGGTAAGATTTTGTGAGTCCCAGCTATCAGATGCTTTACTAAAAAGCCCCCAGGCCCTTGGTATTTTAAGCGTAATGCTCACTTCATATGTGGTGAACTTATTCTCTTGTAATTCACTTAGGCCTCTCACTTAAGAGTTCTATAAACTTTCATTTCCACAAGCTCAGCTTGTAGAGTGAAAGCCTGGGCCAAGTGAGTTCCTCTTCCCATTAATTATGCCTTTCTGCCATAGAATTTCCTCACCTTTTTTTTTGGCATAGATTTATCTTCTACAAGTCCATAACACTTGTTGGCCATGAACCCAACACCTCCTAGCTGTTTAAAGAGTCTTCTCTAACAGTTACTTCATTTTTTTATTGAGCTGTGAAGCAAGAGAGCACTACCAAGCACACCCAGAAAATCAGACCATGATGGCTCAGTAATACGAAAAGAAACACAGACTCACTGCAGACAAGGCACGTCAAGCAGTTAGATCAAGAGAAGGCACAGCCACTGGTTAGAATTCTCTGGAGGAAGGTCTTAGTCCTGCAGCAGGATCTCAGCATGCTCCCAACATGCAGGATCCCCGCCGAGCTCTGGGGCTGCAGAAGAGAATGTAGGGGATCTGTCACAGCTTCAAGCTTAAAAAGATTACTGACTTCGGTTTGAAAATGAGGAGCCTACGCATTACGGTTCCCTCTGTAGTATTTAATTGGTTATGAAATTCCATCTGTTTTCCTTCACTTTATATTTTCAACTCGGCTGATAAAGCTTATAGCAGGGACACGTGCCTGTTCTGGAAAAGCAATTAGGAGGTCTAGAGGATTTGGTAAAAGGGTAGGTGGAGCACGGGATGATTGGGATGGAGAATGTTTCTTTTTCCAGAAAAAGGCAATTAATAGGACACTGAAAGGTCCCATACTGAGACAGACACCTAAGGTTAGGGATTTAGATATGAATACTGATACTGTGACAAATGAATGACAGCCTATGCACTCACCAGGCCCACTGTTGCAGGTCCTTGTCTAATTTAGGCAGCATCGCTATGACTAACATCAGTTGTACTTGGGGTTTTTTGTTTCTTCAGAGCAAGATGGGCTCAGAAATTGACTCTTCCTAAATGAGAGCATGTGATTGAGAAGCAGAGCTGTGCTGTGAATCATGGCCTTTGGCCAGCAGCTATACCAGACTGCACCCTCGGGACAGGAGACCTGTTCACAGGATGTTGTTCTCTCGTTCACACAATTTAGAGTCTTCTCTTACCAAGGCTGTCTGTAATGACAGCAAACCACTGCCCATGAAGGAGAACAGGTACATCCACAAATAAGGACAATTTATACTTTCTGTTTTGTTATCATCTGGGGAAGAGGTAGTCTTAGCTTCACTAGATGCTTGAGAAAACACACACCTAAAGCAGGCTTGGCTGCCTGATTAAGGGGAATATAATATTTTAGCCCAGATGTGCACTTGGTCATCAGTGACCTCTGTAGTAATGAAGGCTAGTCTGGGGCAGTGTTCTGCTTTGGTGTGAAGTGTCAGTATGTAGCACTGGCTAGAATCACCACCTAGAGAGGCTGGAGAGATCAGGGAAATGGCGGAAGGAAGGAAGGAAGGAAGGAAGGAAGGAAGGAAGGAAGGAAGGAAGGAAGGAAGGAAGGAAGGAAGGAAGGAAGGAAGGAAGGAAGGAAGGAAGGAAGGAAGGAAGGAAGGAAGGAAGGAAGGAAGGAAGGAAGGAAGGAAGGAAGGAAGGAAGGAAGGAAGGAAGGAAGGAAGGAAGGAAGGAAGGAAGGAAGGAAACCCATTTATTTCCCTTGTGCTTCTGTTGAGCTGGGAACTCAGAGCCAATGTGTAGGTGGAAGCCATAGGAGGAAGAACACAATGAACTGAGCCTTCCTGTGGTTCATCTGTGGTCTCATGTGAAATGGTATTGGCAACACTGACAGTAATGTTGTGCTTAGAGATGTGTGCCTGTAGCTGTCTGATAGGTCACTGCAATACAGATATCTCATTACCAGAGGCACCAGAAGGTGAGCCAAAAAAAATCTTGTCACAAGCCTTAAGGTAATTCTGAGCTGAGTTATTAGAAAGGAGAACAACTTTTCTGATGGCAGAAGCCTGAAAATGAATGATAAAAATATATACTGGAAATCATGGTGACACTTTAAATGGTAGTCTATTTGAGGTATGAGGAATTCTATGTGAAGCAAACCACAGAATTTGGATTATATTGATTTTATGGCAGTTTTGTGTTGCCTTGCTTCTGGGAGACCAGGTTGAAGATGGCTATATTGAATCTTCAAGGACCATCTTATCTACTGCATCAGTCAGGGACTTTGCAAATTTTTCAAATGGAAAAAATAAAGTCTCAGATGTGTTGATGCATTGTTTAGTCAAGTGTATATTGTACCAGGGTTTATTTGGACCTTAGCATCTGTTTATTGATGGCTACTTCAAAGCAATCTATTTCTGCAGGATGCAGTTGGCACGAAGTGTATCATCTGCTGCAAGAAAGACATAAGACGTTAAGAGCATTAGTATGTCATTAAAGAAAATTCTTAAATTAATTTCTTCAGAAGCAAATACAGATGAAGTAGTAGAAGCTGCTAATATCCTAACAACAAAATAAATAAAACAGACATCTACGGTGCTGATAAGATTAAATAGCCTTTCTCTTAAACAAATGCACATACACACTTTCTTACATGATGCAAGTTAATATGCACTTGGATATCCTCATTTGCCCACTTTAGCTTGCTGTGGAAGGTTACAGAAGCCTCTGTGTAGCATAAGCAGACAAACAATAGCCATAACCCTCTTTATTTTCAGGGGCAGTATGAAAAAAATCTCCTTGTCTGACCCAGTTACAGTTATTTGTCTTTCCAAAAATATTTTCCATATGGAGATCTCCAAGTCTGAGTGCCATCTGTGAGGACTTCTTGGGTTTCTTTTACAGAGAAGTCTCTGGAGGAAGCCCAAGTGCAAGACTGGGCTAGGCTGACAAGATTTTTTTTCAGTGAGAAATGAGGATACTTGTGTGCGGTGGGTCCTACTTCCCAGTCATTCGGTTTTGAGTAATTCCTTAGTCAGGACTGTGTGGCTCACTGGAAATGCTGTGCTGCAGATGCATCTTGTACTTCTGTAAGAATATGTGTAGCCATGCAGTTGCTCTGTGGTCCCCAGGATGGATGTTTTAAATGGCAATCAGGCTTTCAAGTGGGTGTCCCATCCAGTCATGCTGTTATAACTCCGGTCTATTGAATATTGCACTGTATTTTCTTGTATACATTTCTACGTTCTAAGTAGTGAAGCTACACAGGTGGAAACACCTGAATTTATTTTTTATTTTTGAGGGGGATAGCTTACTGAAGACTTTTGAGAAACAAGAACTGAATATTGAATTCATATATTGGAAAGAGGCAGGGAAGTGTCTGCATCCCCAAAGAAATGTGATGTGATGTGATGGTGCATCAGCTCATTCATATGGGATCATTAATATCATTAGGACACAGTGAACTCTCAATGTTGAGACAAAAAGTCCATGGCTACATTTTGTGGCATTTGAAATTCCAAAAGCAAGAGAAGGAGGGAACGATAGTGAGCTTTTAGCAGATCTACCAACAGAGATATAGACATCCTTAATGTGATCTCCTGGGCTTATGTCAACCTGATTTCCTTCAAAGGCCTGTTAGCTTTTTGAGACAGCAGTACCTCAGCTGAATGCTGCAGAAATCTGGTAGTACAAGCATGGCCACTGCCCTTCCTGCAGAAGTTAGAATCATAGAATCATTAAGGTTGGAAAAGACCTCCAAGATCATCAAGTCCAGCCGTCAACCCAACACCACCATGCCCACTAAACCATATCCTGAAGTGCCACATCCACACATTTTTTTAACAACTCCAGAGATGGTGACACTTCCCTGGACAGCCTGTTCCAATGCTTGACCAATCTTTCAGTACAGAAATTTTTCCTAATATCCAATCTAAACCTTCCCTGGAGCAGCCTGAGGCCATTTTGACTCATACTATTGCTTGTTACTTGGGGGAAGAGACCAACACCCACCTCACCACAACTCCCTTTCAGGTAGTTGTAAAGAGCGATACGGTCTCCCCTCAGCCTCCTCTTCTCCAGGCTAAACAATCCAAGTTTCCTCAGCCGCTCCTCAGAAGACTTGTGCTCTAGACCCTTCACCAGCTTCGTTGCCCTTCTCTGGACACGCTCCAGCACCTCAATGTCCTTCTTGTAGTGAGGGGCCCAAAACTGAACACAGGATTCAAGGTGCGGCCTCACCAGTGCCAAGTCCAGGGGCACGATCTCTTCCCTACTCCTGCTGGCCACACTATTTCTCATACAGTCCAGGACGCTGTTGGCCGTCTTTGCCACCTGGGCACACTGCTGGTTCATATTCAGCCGGCTGTGAACCAGCACCCCCAGGTCCTTTTCTGCCAGGCAGCTCTCCAGCCACTCCTCCCCAAACCTGCAGCATTGCATGGGGTTGTTGTGACCCAAGTGCACTTGGCCTTGTTAAACCTCATACAATTGGCCTCGGCCCATCGATCCAGCCTGTCCAGATCCCTCTGGAGAACCTTCTTACCCTCCAGTAGATCAACACTCCCACCCAATTTGGTGACCTGCAAACTTACTGAGAGGGAACTCAATCCCCTCATCCAGATCATTGGTAAAAATATTAAATAAGACTGGCTCCAAAACTGAGCCCTGGGGAACACCGCTTGTGAAAGTTAAGGGAAGCCACCACCACCTGGCTATATGTCCTATCCAATGGAAAGCTTAATTGTGAACAAATCAAGAAAATGTCAAAGGTGGAAGGGAAAGCAGCTATTTTTATTTTTTCAGCTGTGTTTCTTGGGAGTAGGAGATTGCAAGCTGGAAGGCAGAGAGCAAGCCTTGTTTATTGGGCAATGTATTGTTCGTATGTGGGCTAGAAAGCATCCTGCTGTAAGGTGAGCAGCAAGTGTATTAAGAGGCACTGAAGCTTTCTGTTAGCAAAAGGCACAAGCATTAGTGTTGGCCTTTTCACTAGCTTTGGATAACACCATTTTTTGTCCTAGTCCTTAAGGGACTGCCCAGTTTGTGTGAAAGTCAGCCTCTGCAAAAGTATTTTACTGCCCTGGATTCTCTAGGACCCAAGAAGCTGTCCTGACTCAGACTCCTACAGCAGGAGACAAAGGTCCATGAAGGGGAAGAAGAAATTCCTGGCTATCTGGCAACTTCTAGTCACCTTGCTGAGCATGATTTAGGACTCGCCTAAACAGGCGAACATGTAGGTAACTCCGAGCTAACAAATCCTGGTGCAGACACGTTGTTGCCGCATGGCTGTGCCTTTTCTGCTCTGTCACGCTGTCAGTGGTGGAAGCCTTAGAGCTACAGGAATCCTGCAAACTGGCCCAGCTTCTAAGTGTGCCATCAGCATCCTCTGCACTACCTAAGGGGGTGAACTGGTCTCTCCCAATGGCTCAGGTGCTGAAGCATGGCAGCTCTGCACCTCTCCCACTGCCACGTGGTCTCTTACAAGGCCCATTCACAGCTGCAGTAAATAATAATGAATTCGGATGGACAGAAAGGTCACACTGGTATTAAGCAGAATGAAAGGGATCCCAGAAATTTGCTGCTTTTTTCTAAATAATATTGTGTATGCTGTTCTGCACAAATTAAAGCACACTGGGGCCACAGAAGAGTAATGATTACACTTAATGAGGGGCAATTGAAAGGTATGAAGTAGTTCGTCCAAACAAGTTCTAATCGAAGCTGGAACCATACAGACACTGCGCTCAACAAGCTTTCCTATGAATAATGCACCTAATTACCATCTGCTTTTTTCATAACATGGGTAAAAATATGATCACATATAAAATTCTTACTGTGTTTCCTAGGATACAAGGTGATCCTCATTTCAAACTAGCTTGAAAATGGCAAATGAGCAAACTTAATTTTAATAAAAACAGGAAAACTCACACATGTGAAATATAATCTGGGCACTTCTGATTTCATGAAGAAGTGTCTTTGTTTGCTTTTCATACAAAACCTAGTGAAGAACTTGATAGTATAACACAACAAGGCACTTCACACCTGTGGTTTAGACAGTCCACATGGAGGATGGCAGCACTTCTCCTAATGAACAGTGTGAGAACAGTGTGAGAAAGTTTCCATATTAAACAACAAAAGAGTAAACTCTACCAAAAGCTGATTTTTCAACGTGAGTCAAAAGACAAGCATAAATGACTGTCATGATGTGGCTTTTTTTAATTACCACCATAGCTAGTTAGCTTTTTATGTAGTGACACTAGTAAGTATGCTGCTTTGTGAAAACAGAGAAAGCTAAAATTATACTTGTTTCACTTGCATCAGCCTCACAGTAAAGGGCCTGTATCACAGAATAAAGCTTTTTAAATAGTGTGATATCTGCAAGACAGTCTGATCCTTATTCCCTGTCAGAAGTATGCAAGGGTGCTGGATTAAAGAGGTCAACTGGGATTTTATAATCTGAGCTCCCAATCCCTCCAACATTTGCAGTCAAGCATAACATGTGCTATCTACCAAAGTACTTCTGTTATTTCAGTGATGTTCCTCAAATGAATTGAATGGGATGATGGAGAAAGGAAGATATTGCCTGCCCATCTCCTCATGTTCATCAGCACTACCGTGGTATTTTACGACATGAGAAATTGATGAGAGGGGGTACGGCTTCTCAAGGTTCATGGCTTGCATGCATCTCTAAAGGTTAAGAAACATCTCAAGACCTACGTCTTCTTAGTATCTTGAAAAAAACATGGTTTACACATTAGACAGTGAAGATGTCCAGTGTGGCGGATGGGAGTGGCTTCAGACAATATGATCACTCCATTTAACTTCTCTCCATCACTTAAGCCTGACAAACAACACTAGAAGCCTTTGGCTGGCTACTGTTATGCCCTTTTGACTTCAAATGTGTCCTAATGTGACATTAACCTCATTTTACCAAACAAGACATAGCTGGATTAACCTGCTGTCTCCTGCTCTTAATTAACAGGAAGTTCAACCAATCCATTCCCACACTGAAGACAGAGAGCTGCAGCTCTGGCCTTATGGACTTTCACTCCTGCCTTTCTGTAACTGAGTTTCCTTTCTGTAACTGAAGGGAAGCTCAGCCTTCATGCTTTGCAGAGTTTAGGAAATGCTCCAAAAGTCAGCGCTCCTGCTCAGAGACCAGCTGTTTCTGAGGCATCCCATGTGATGACTCTTCCCATTCTTTCCATTCTCTCCATTCCTCAAGGTGGAGAGGGAAGCAGGAAATGACAACAACGCAGTAGGGCTGATGGGATTACATATTCTGTGGAAGGAGCTTGTGCATGCTAAAGGCAAAAGGCTCAGCAACGACTGTGACCGTGTGTATCTCTTGGGGAGGTGTTGCAGATCGTGCTGAGCCTGGTAGCCTTCCAGATGTCCTCCTCCCACATTCTTCTGCTCTGAGAAACCTGCCCTTCATCGGTCATTCTGGAAGAGGGCTGAAGGTAGGGCTAATCACGATGTTGAGTGTTGGCCCTGGCTTCCTGGGACATCAGGGTCCTCTTTGCTCCCCTCTGACCTTCCCTACGTAAAACGCCGTGAGGCAGGCACAAGATTCATGTGCACACTTCTGTCCTCTTTACAACCTCCTCTTTGCCAAGGACTGTGTATTCCTTTTAGTTAAAGAAGCTTGTGACTGAAAACAGCTGCAGACTAAGTGGAAAAATAACACCTAAAAATAGCCCCAGCCTGAGAGCACAATGTGCATTGATTTTACTATGAAGAGTCCAGGAGCAGGGAGGTGGTGACTAGGCTGGTATGTTCTAATACGTCTCACCCTGCCGTATTTAGAGTGCATGTAGTAAGCCAGGCAGCCAAGTCAGTCCATGTAGGTATCTGACTGCTTTGGAAGGGTTCCCGGCAGAGCCACTCCAACTACAACAAATTAGCATGGTATTTTTATAAGCTGACAGTGAGGAAATCACCCCACAATATTACCATGTTCTGCAGAGAACAGAGAATATGTAACTGCTGAATAAGGAAGACAAATCTCTAGCTGATTGTTTTCACTCAAAACATTTTCGTAGAATAAATTATCAAGTAGATAATATAACTTCCTCCTGTCTGCTGTATGCTGGGATGGGACCTGAAGGAGAATCCAGTTCTAGATGCAGATCACAAACCCAGATGCATTAATTTCTCTTACAGTGTCGCCAGCTTCAGTGAGCCAAGCCCATACAATAGCTCAATAGAAATACCCGTTCAGAGTTATTACCACAGAAAGCCCAGGTGCTAATAGAAAGCACAGCTCCATCACAGACATCATTTTTATGTTATGATGACCATGACTATCCACTTAAGAGGTTGGTGGCAGGATCATGTGTTGTCCTCTTAAGACATGGCAGCTATAAAGACCCTTGTCAATGAAGACCCATCCCAGCATGAAAGCACCCACTGCCTGGCCACCTCCAGGCCTTAAAGCCATGGAAGCTGAGGATGAGTGTTGAAGAACAATGTTTTTTTCAAGGCTAACCCAAATAATGAAAGAAGCCTCAGTTTTAAAGATGGAAGTGATGTCAGTTCCTGCACCTGTGGTTGGCAAGGACTGTAGTTCTATCTTCACCCTCTTTTCTCCTTAGGCTTTGAAAGGTTACTAGCTTATTAACTGAGCAGTGCAAATCCACCCTGAGAGGCAGAAGAGTGCCCTGCCAGGAGTTTTCAAATTGTTTATAAGCCAGCTACAGATCTAACATCACCCAAACTCCTAACAGAGAGGACTGCTGCCCGAAGAGTGAGCCTAGAGGATACCAGGCCCAGAGGATGGGCTTGGGTGAAGAAGTTAAATTCTGAAAAGTTCGGTGCTGTTAAAAACCTTTAAAATCATTGTGTTTGTTATGTATTTGTCTGCAGATTTCAGAAAAATAGCGATTCGGTTGCTTGCAAGATAAGCTCCAGCACCTTGTAGGTGTTTGTGCTATGACCAGATTTTTTTTTTTCCTTTTAAACAACTGTCTTAAAACTAACTTAAACTGCCTCTTACAGTACATACACATAAAACTTCTCTCTTTAGAAGATACAGCTCACTTGGTATTCATGATTTTTTTTTTTTCCTGAAAACAGGAAGCTGAGAGAATCCCAGCACTTCATCTGTGACTGTCCTCACCGAAGGGATATTCAGAATAGTGAGGGAGGGTGGACATCTGAGACTCACACTCAGGAGATGCTGAATCTTGACTTCTGTGTCGCTCAGACCTTTTGCAGATACTCAAAATAGCCTAGTACACCGATGTACAAAACAAGGCCTCGCTTCCTTGCTGCGCTGTTAGCATCCTCACAACCTGACAAAAGAAATGCAAATGAAAATCTTAACCAAAACACAATCCATTTACCTGGAAAGACACAGGTGTGTGTTTTTCTGTAAACATTCAAGGGCTGTCCACTTTATTGGCACTAGTATTTTCATTTTTCTAAGTAAAGAATGCATGTGCATGACATGGCCCAGGGCTCTGGAACAAAGCAACCTGACCTTGCTGACTAATTATAGAGTGGATGAAATAAATTTCTGTTTAGGATATCTGTAATTAATCCATATTACTATATGAAATTAATTAGTGTTGGAAATGTATAAATAACTAATAATTGAGAAATAAGTGCAATCTGGCCATAGATTTCCCAGGAGGCGGAGGAAGATACACAGTTTGATGTAAATTATTTGCTCAGCTTTACCATTTTGATAAAACATTTTTTCACTAAGAGAAAAACCAAGTGAAACAGAAATGTCTGCATGGTTAATGAGTCAGACATAAATGATACTGTACTTATTGGAACGGCTGATTGTGAAAGATACACCAAAAATGGCAAAATGTGTGCACACAGCAGATAAAATGAAACCATGTGACAACATTTGTACTGTAGGAAAGATAGCTTTAAGCAAAATTGCTAAACGTAAAGTTAAAACTTGTACAATACTACAGATAATGCAAGACCTAAGGCTAAAACAAGACACGTGTAAGAGTATTATATGTTGCTGGAAAGCTTTTCTGTACATGATTTTCATGTATGCGCATCCCCAGAATTTCCTACAAGTCTTGTAGATTACTTAAATTTAGAAACTATTTCTACAAACTGTTTTCTATGAAAACGTCAGGAAACCATTGGGTTCCTGTGGTCCTTGATAATGAAAGTAAGAAGTGGTTTAGTTTTTTTATGAAAGGATCAAGTCCCTGTAAAAATGTTAATGAATCTAGGAAAAACTTTGACCATGATCTGAGTCTGTGGTGAAACCCAAGTTTCATGTCTAGCATGTGAGTTTCACAGAATGCTAGACTTTATTTGTTAAGTACATCAGATGAGCATCCCCAGGGAGGGTGCTTCAAAGCTCAGTACTAGGGAAAAAAGGAACAAGGTACAGAGTAGAGACTTATGAAGCAAAGGGGAAATGGTTGTCCAGGCAAGGAGATGGAAAGAAACAGAGATAAATGGAGAACTTCCAGCAGCTTTAGAGTCAAGTTAGAAAAAGCTTCATCAATGACGTCTGAATTCAGTGCCTAAGCAAATGAACCAAAACATCAAACTATCAAAGTCCCGATTTTAAGCCAATAATGAAACTTTTAATATGAGCATAAATATATTTCCATGCACTTATCTGCAATACAATATGAAGTGTTTCTCCCACAATGCTCTAGACACCACACTAACCTAACCTAAATATTGAGTAACAAAGTTAATCGAATGTATATACAGCATGAAAATCCTGTGTTCTGAACTTAGTCAGTCCTCTAAAGATTGAGCCTCTGGCATTATTAATTGGGCACCTAAATTTGTAATCTGCCATTGCATTTGTCTGCATACAATGTCTTGAAGATGTCTTTTAGGGGCTTAGTAGTCCTGATGCAAAAAGAGGTGAATAAAAGCTCATAAAACAAATCCTATAATCCCAGTACATGAGTGTTGGTTTCTTCCTTTGTCACAGGACACAACAGTTTGCCCCTTGTGGGAAACTTACCTTATGTAGGACTATGGGGAGTAGATCAAAGTCCTGTACATATCCATAGACATTGTTCCAAATACATGGTTTCCTATCTTGTTTGTCGCACTCTGTAGAACAAGCCCCAGCCTGGGCAACCGTCCAGCGGGTGCTCCCCTGCCATGAATACAAAAGGACAGTCTCTAAAAATGCAAAAAGGCTTGGGTGATGGCACTGGGATGCTGAAAGCAAGCCCTTCTTTGGTAGCAGCTACAAAAGCCATTTCCACAACCTAATGACCCCAGAAGGAGAGTTGCCCTGTGGGCAGAGTTACTCACCAAAGCACCCTGCAAACTGGCTGTTCCCCATGATACCTCCTCGTGGATGCTGGGTCGTGCCTGAACTCAGATTGTGGACTGTGGCAGGGCTGTGAGACACTCATCCTTGGCTAAGGTCCTTGGCACTGTGCTGCATCCGGTGTGCACCTGGAAAGGACATCAATTTCAGCATCTGATGGCAGGTCCTGTGAACTGAACACTGGCTTTGTCAACCTGGCTTTATTAACTAGGAGATGGGGAATTTCTCTTGAAGTACTATGTTAATGCTTATTGCTCTGACTTACCGAGGCTCAAATTTCCTAGTTTCAGATTAAAAAAAAACCTGAAAAAATATATTTCTTAAAAATTTAAATTTAGCTATAATCTCCCAGCAGTTTGTCTCCTCAAATAACTGAATGAAATATGTCTAATACATGCCTCCAGAAATTTTCATGAAGGTAAAGAAAATAAGAGTGTTTTTTTCCCATACTTTCTCTACACAGTGCTTTTAGGTAAACACTGACATACGTCTTGTATTGGATATAACTAAATTGTATATGTATTTACATCTTTGAGCTTAGTGCATCTGGTTCTTCTTTATACTTCCTCAGTTCCATTTTTGTTGACCTTTCATTGATATCATTCCTACAGAATTCTTTCAGATTGGATGTCTTTTTTCTAAAAAATTCTGACTCTCTTGCTGTTTTACATCCTAGTAAATCTCTAGGTTACCTTTGCACTTTTTTTTAAACGTGCACTTTCTGTAATTTCTCCCCTGGTATCTTTGAATAGTCTTTGCTGTAAGTTTCAGGATTTTTATTTTCTGTCAAAGTTTGTGCCAAAATTTTAGGGAATTTTTAATTGGCTGCTTCAGTTTGCAGCAATCAGTCTATTATGACAATACAACATCTTCCCTGAGAATGACAAATTGAATCTTAGTGGGTTGCCTAACAAAAACCCTTTCTTCCTTCCCTGTAACCCTGCAGTAGCCCTAGATTGGCTTTATTCAGGCAAAGAAAACATGCTGTTGAGACTTAATGAGTCCACACATACTTTTTCAGAATTGCTTATCCTTTAGATGCAACACAGGTCACTGAAATTCCCCATTGTTGCAATGCAGAACCAGAGACATGTTGGAGGAAATTTGGGGGGCAGAAAGCTCTTTGGTTCAAAGGGATTAATTTAATTTCATCTCTGCGAATTTCAAGTCTCCTCAGAATATCTCATCCTTTCCTTTACTTTTTCTCAATTTACCTGCTTTCTGTTTGATGCTATTTGGCATATTGAAATCTCATCTGGCCAACATCCTCTCACTACAAGAAGGATGTTGAGGTGCTGGAGCGTGTCCAGAGAAGGGCAACGAAGCTGGTGAGGGATCTGGAGCACAAGTCTTATGAGGAGCGGCTGAGGGAACTGGGGTTGTTTAGTCTGGAGAAGAGGAGGCTGAGGGGAGACCTTATCGCTCTCTACAACTACCTGAAAGGGGGTTGTGGCGATGAGGGTGTTGGTCTCTTCTCCCAAGTAACTAGTGATAGGACAAGAGGAAATGGCCTCAAGTTGCGCCAGAGGAGGTTTAGATTGGATATTAGGAAAAATTTCTTCACTGAGAGGGTGGTCAGGCATTGGAACAGGCTGCCCAGGGAGGTGGTGGAGTCGCCATCCCTGGAAGTGTTCAAAAAACGTGTGGATGTGGCGCTTCAGGACATGGTTTAGGGGACATGGTGGTTCTGGATTAATGGTTGGACTTGATGATCTTAAAGGTCCTTTCCAACCTAGTGATTCTGTGATTCTGTGATTCTCTGTTATGCTGAGCAACATAGCATTGATAATACATATTTGTTTCTTCATACCTGCAAAAAAATTGGGAATTAAGTGTTATTTTTATAAATATCAAGCTCCTCAGGTGACCTGCCTGATATTTTCTTGCCTTAATTTGTTGTTAAATACAAGGAAGTTGTGCGGGGAAAATGAAAAAACATAGTTTAAAATGAAACAAGGGTCTTCTTTAGTTGTGACAACCAAGGTGAGATTTTTAGAGTTGGCTTAACCTAATTCAAAACCATATTGTTCTGCAAAAGAGCCTTCCCACATTTCTCTGATCCTGACTGTATGTTCCTGCCCTTTCCTTTGGGTTAGCCCAGCTGATCACAGAGGTGGACAGTGGGTTAGACTAGCTTTTCACTAAGAGAAGCTGGCCTTCAACTAGCCTAGACTATACACTTAACTTTTGGCTGACTAGGTAAGGTTAAATGGATTTCTGTCCCAATTAGTTGTCTTGTGCTTTTCTGAACTGTTAGCAGCCATATACACAAAGTATTGGCATTTCCAGGATGCATGAAAGGATTACAATTTGTAAAGTAATCTAGATTTCAGATTTGTTTGGAATTAAATGTACTGTAACAATAAAGTTATTGTTAGTCTTCTACTGAGCACTCCCCTTTTTGCTTCATAGCCTAATAGCCACCAGAAAAGACACTTAAAAACTTATTGTATTATTATTTATGATACATACAAAGCAAATAGAGAAGAAATGCCACAATAATAATTTAAGAGCATTCAGTTTTAGCACAGAAAGCAAGATCAAACTAATTAAATCCGTATTATCACTTTCTGTACAAACCACACACTGTTCTAATGTGCTGTAATTCAAGTCCCATTAAATAAAGGCCTGATTGTGCATACATATGTATGTATGCATGAGGGGGGGGATGAAAGAGAGGAAATGCAAAGAGTCCTTCCATCTCCTGTGACTTGTTGCAAAACCCCTATTAGCTCTGGGAGGCCCTGGGGCAGGGACCTTCATGCCTTTGTGCAATGACCAAGTGTAACAAGGGTAGTAGTACTGCTGTTGCTGTTGTTTCCTAAAAGAGGCCTGGTGAGATGGGCTAGGCGTGAGGTAATGAGTGATTTGGCACAGAGCATTCTTCTATGTTCTGCTCTGAATCTACAAGAGACATATTGGCTCAGCTGATCAGATTCCTTTAATAACACAGCTTCCAGGTCTACATGTGCTGCTCTGTCTCTGCTCCATAGCCAATGATGGTCATGGCTTAAGGCCACAGTCTAACACTGTGTCTCCAGGAAGAGTGTTGTTTTTAATGTCAATCCAATGTTGTTTTAAAAGAGAGACAAAGAATTAATGCATTTCCTGGGGTCCCCAGCTCTCCTGGATACTTTTCAAGCTGTTTCAGAAGTCAGTATTTGCTAAAAGCTGTCAGTAAGTTTGTGACAAGACTGCAGTGTCACAGGTGCAGCAGCTGTTGGAGCCAGTTGACAGAAATGTGCTGAAAAATGCCAGCTTGCTGGACTTGAAACATGGCCTTCAAAGGACATCCACTAATATTTGCCATGATGATAGCCATGTATCAGTCTTGACCATTTCCTCGTGAGTTAGTCCAACTGTTTGGGTTATTGAAAAAACTGCTGTACCAACAAGAAGGGACCAGATCCGCCAGACTGATCTTACTTTCATTCAGTTGGGTGACTGAGCAACTGGGTCTGAAAAAGCACAATAGGTAGAGGGATGGCTAAGAAAGAGCTAAGGGAATACCTTAAATTATTGTTTCCAAGTGTTTGGTCAGAGCAGTTTTGCTGGCTTACTGTTCCTGTTGCAGTTGTCTTCCTTGAAAGTTCTTTCAAGACAGTAACTGGCAAAAGTTACTGAAACCAGTACATTTTAAACTAGGCAAAATGTGAATTTCTAGTACAGACAGCTCTGATTCCAAGAGATATTTGCATCCAGTCAGGAAACAGGAGGAATAGCGTGCAACTTATTAGACTAATAAATTGGATATCAATAAGTTACTTGCATACCAAGGTCATCCATCCTCATACCATGCAGCAGACTTTCTAAAATGGGTAATTTTTTTAAAACCATCCCAAGATGTCATCCCTAGATAATTTGGAAACAAAGTTAACACGGAAATGTATTGAATTATGTATTTGCTATAAGACTTTCTAATTTATAGACATATTTCCTTTCCCCAAACTATACAATAATAGTGGCAATGCAGAAAAACACTCATTTACATTAGCTGTATACTTGATACATTTCTTTAGTCCAGGGCAGACAACTGTTCAAGGCTAAAAATTCAGTTCATTATTAAAAAATACCAATCCTTGCTATAAGAGTTGATGATTCAGTGAGTATTATAATTATAATCAAAGCATAATAGGCATTTTGCGCCCCTTATAATTGCTGCCAAGAAACTATTTATTCAGCTAAAGAATTAAATCTTTGTTTGTATGCTCTTTCTTGTTCACAATAGAAATAAAAGTGTGTGACTTGGCTCATGAGCAGATACCAGTCTGGCTATTTTACTCAGAGTGAAAAATAGGCCTTCATACAGAAAGACTTGCGATACTGAAAACAATTATTTATACATATGTGCCTCCATAAAATCCAGTGTTTTGCTCCAATGAACCTACTGATTGCTCTTTTCCTTTATTGCAGGTGGAAAACTCTGTGATATGCTATATGTTGGATATTGCATGCATCTCTGGCAAAAGCAACTCAAAAAAAATTAAACCAATCCTAAAAGCACTCCAGACAGAAATTATCAAAATTACTATGGAAATGTTCCCATATGAACTGAGACTAAAAACTTTAAAATTATTCAGGAAAAAATGAACAAGGGAGGAAATGCTGTAAGCCAAGAAAATAAGAAATGGTACAGATGAACTGAGTCACTTTGCTTGCTTCCTTCACCTTTGTAAGAACAATCAGGTTCCCTGAAACTACCTGATGATCTTTCTCAAAGAAATAAAGGGGAATGAAAATGACACACCAGTTGTTTCTCCTTCTCACAATACAATACCCTAAGAAAAAAGATATTTCACACAGCTATAATCAACTTCAATAATCAACTTACTTACATCATCAGAAGAAATAATCTGACTTGGTAAGAAGATTCCACTGCTGTCTTTATTTACTATCTTCTCTAAATTTGTAAATATGTGAGTAAATTCAGCATGCAAAGTCTTTTAGTTTTAAGGATGCTGGGCAGCTTTCTGTAGAGTCTATTGGCTGAAAAAAGAAAATCCTTCAAAAGAACATTGCAAAGTAAGTTCTTTTCAACCCAAATCATCATTAAGATGTTCAGTTTGTTGTCATTTGTTATCATGGAAACCATAGCTCCATGAAAGAAAAAGACATCAATGAAGATAACAAGAACATACATGATGACAGTACCAAGGCCTTGGTAAGGTAGAGGACACCTTAGAGACTGTTCCTTTTCAGAATGTCTGCTAGTATCTATATTGTTCTAATTAGGTGGGATATCCTGGTTTAACTCAGATGATTATACGTTTAGAGTAATTCAATCCTCAAATTCATTCTTCATATTGAGGTGAGAGGCCATGGCATAAAGGATACCTCGTATGATCAAATCTTTCTCTGATAATTTTATTTGGTCAGGGAAAGGAATGCAATGAATGCACATCATGACATAGGCACCAATATAACTCAGTTTGGTTCTATCTGTACAGTTATGCTTAACAGGGAAGACTTTCGTATTAGGGATCCAAAGTTATAGAGCCTTGGCCAGCTGCTAAAAGAAAACTGTAATTTTCTGAGAAGCTTATACTTGTCCTAAATCAAGTGCTTTCACCTGTGTCGTGGATCATATGTGCTTTGTATGGAGGTAACACAGTTTAAAAAATCCATGCCAAGTGTTTGAGTGAGTGAGTGAGCAAGAATGAACATTGTATATCCAGGTAAGAACAAAATGTTGTGAGAAAGGCTGATTTGAAGTTATCACTTATCCTGATAAAATGAGGGATGCTATAAGGCTGCTTTTTATTTCCAGATGTCCTGCTGTTTGGGTCAGATCCTGCATCAAGTCAGTAAGAATTTTCCCTTTAACTTCAAGAAAATCAAGATTGGGGCAGCCACAGTAGTCTTAATAAATGCAAATCTTATTAGAAATATCCTCTTTTATAACAAGTGCCAAGCTGTGCAAAGCTCCAGGCTTCATTACCGTACAACATTGACTGAAATGGCAGAAGAGGTTAGCATCCCCACTAATGAATTTTTTTAATTACTCTTTGCAAAGAGGGTGGTACCAAAACTCTAGTGAGAAGCAAATTAGTCCTTGAATTGAAATACACTAGTAAGGCTTAAATCATATTTAAAAATTTATTTTCTAGTCATCACTGTTACTTCCTAAATCAGTCTAGGAAACGCCAGATCTTTCTTCTGCTATTTTTATCAATCATTGAGTTTTGGGAAGAGAGCTGCTAGCACTTTTGGAGGATGTCTGCTTACTCATTACAGACAACGGCACAGACATCTGAAATTAAAGCTTCCCCATACTATCAACTCTGCTTATTGCCCTGCTAGCTAGGGATAGGGTGATGAAAGAGAAGTGTACAGGGATTCTCAGGTGCTAAGGACCATTCCAGTGGTCTTAAACTTCACCTCCTCTCGGGCTGTTACTGAGAAATTAAGCTGCCAAGAGCCATTACAGGCTTTAATCTTCCTGCTGACCTCAAGACCTGTATCTATAAAAATGGATACTAGGATCATAACCACAATAAAGGGGCTCGAGCATAATAAACTGTGTGAGCTACAAGCTGGAGACTACTGGCTCATTCAGTCTTAGGCCTGCCTTGTGAGATGCTGTGGCGTCAGAACGATCACCGGTATAAATGGCTTTCCAGACTGATGTTGCCCATTCCCGAACAAGTGGCTGGCTGCTGGGAAGATCATTGTGTGCAAACTTTTACTGGCAGAAAAAATGGTGAGAAATGAGCCAGAGGAACATGGCTTTCTACCAGCCTTCCAATAGGCGTGTCCTGGGAAATTCAAGTATGCCCAGTTCCCTTACAAAGAACGGGTGGCCAGCTGAGAGACAGATTTTTGCTAGGGAGCTATAATGAAGAGGGGTCAAATGTGAAAGTTAGCATAATGCTTTCATTTTTAACAAAAAGGGAAGTGAATCAATGCAGGTTAATCAAGAATGAGCCTTGTTTTTTCCCTAAATGTGCAATTTTTAAGGTTTTAATTTCATTTATTTTCTTTTTTGGAATTTCTTCATTTTCTGGTAATAGAAACAAATATGGATGCAAAGTTCCTAAATTGTTTGTAGTCTGGTTAGAATAAAAAATTATCAATTTTCGTTTACCTTCTCCTATGAAAACATTTTGAATCAACCAAGAAGTCTTTGAAGTCTCTAATCTCTTTTCTAAAGAAAATAACATTAATTCAGCTGACTTGCTCCAAGCTAACACTCATGCACGCAAGAACAGGAAATGCTCCCGTATTACAAAAATATATGACTAAAAGAAACAACCGCTACTTAGGTAATTGGTTCAGTCATGACTGGTTCTCAAATTTTTTTCCACACATGTTTTTAACATACAACTTCTCCTGTCCAGACACAAAGAGTAATCAGATACAGCTCGTCAATGAAATCACAGGCAACCTAGAACCATAAGAAGACAGTAACAGAAGCAGAATAAATCCATGGGAAAATATTTTCTCCTCTTTTAGTTCCATTACAAATATGTATATCTAAAATAGATTGCATGCCTCCAGAAAGGATGGGCTTGATTCCAGCATCAGATCAAAAAACTTTATGTTTTGGGAAGGTTTGGATACTTTATTTGCATTCAATTGTCCCTTTTTCTGTCATGGCCTCAGATGGTCTCAACCTAAGGACTGCCACACAGAGAGCAGACCAGGGAAGATCAGAACAGGAACCACTCTTGAAGTCTCGGCTGAGCCCACAACACCGCTTTTGTGGAGGGTGACTGGAGCCTAATGTCAGAAGACTTGTACCCAACATTTCAAGTACTGTGACAGGCAGAGAAAGCAATACAGGATGGTGTAGTTAAAGCCTGATTCTGATCAGCTATAGAGCAGGTTTCCATGAACACAACCCATGCTCAGCTGACCACAGAAGACCATGGCAGTGAAGGGAACACCTGGATGGCCTACAGCTTCCATCCTGATTCCTGAATGTGCTTTGCTTCTTGAAGAGCCATGCTAGGGCTCTGCATCTGCTGTTCCTGAGACAGATCAGGGCTTGAGAATGGCAGACATCCTGGAGCGTTGTTCCTGGGGACTTCTCCTGTACATACACCCATATGAGCACTCAGTGTCATGCTGTTGAGAAGGAAAAAGACAGAGCAATGAAGTGAGGCAATTAGTTGTTCTTCAGACAAAGAATCATTTCAGAAACAAATGAGCACTATATGAAAGGTGCAGTAAAACTCTAGCTGTAGCACCTCCACAGCATCTACTAACAAGAGTTCAGGTAGTAACACCTGTTTTTCAGGGCAGTCCTGGTTTTCAGGTAGCTTCCAAATTATTATCAGACCTGTTTGAAAAATAAGACTGCAAAATCTGCAATAATTCTTTAGGTAAAAGAATTATGCTCTCTGATTTTGACACTGTTTTTCTGACTGGGCATTGCTTCTTTCTAACTGCTAACAAGCAGTGCCAGAGAATGAACATTACCAAACAGAAGAGAACTTCGGTTTGTAAATGTAGAAATCCAAAACAGGAGTTAAAGTATGATGAACCACCAAAATCTGGAGAAGGAGATACTTGCTGAGATGAATAAAGGAGATATTTCAGCAAAAGCCAATACTAGGAGTCATTAGCCCAATCAAATTATGCAATAGTTTTCTCCATATGGGATCAGCAAAAGATTTAACTTAATTCCAGCCCAGCAGAGGCAGCCAATCTAATCTTGACCAGTTTTACACATGATGACATCATAAGTCATAAATACTGAGGAAAAGAGGAACAAGAGATAATAAAATGGCCATGAGGATTGGCCAGATCATGACAAATAACAGAAATAATTTTAAGTGGAAGAAACAAGGCCTGCCCAATCATCTGTTAGTATTACCTACTAGCACATTTCTTCATATCTTGCCCTATACAGTGAACACTAAGAAAGTGGAAGCAAGCAGACAAGATTATGTACCTTGATTTATCAGGGACATTTTAGTAAGTAAGACCATGTACTCTGTTCTGAACAAAAGATCCCCATGCTTGAGATGAATACGTACTTAGGAGGTGGGAAACTTAAATTGCCCTTCATGGAATTCCCATACCCTTAACTCCCAGCAGACCAGGGAGTTAAGTCCTCTATGCCAAGGTATCTCAGAGAGATTAACAAGCGGGCAGAGGCATCTGTGGAGAGCAACGAGACTTTGGTGAGCATCACCGTTCTTCTCAGCGCCCTCCCAGCTCTGCCTGCTACCCATTGCCCATGGACTCTCCAAGGCCAACAGAGAAATCCACGTTGTTCACGAGACAGAGGATCCCAGGCATGAACGCAGACTCGGTTACACTTTAAGACTACCTTCACTCTGCTCTGAGGAATGAGGGCCTGCTTTCACTTGTTTTCCCTCTGTTCATTCCTGAGTCCTCGCGGCCCTGGAAGGACCGACTGCTCCTTCCACATAGGCACAGGGAGAGCTCAGCAGAGAGGAAAGGTTATGAAGAACTAGAGGGCTGCCAGAGCCAGTGTATGGACAGACACATAATTCCCATCTTTCCCAGACAAATATCTGAGCTCCACAGAATGTTCAGTACATACAACGTTTTGACCAATGTTCCTGTATCATCGTTACGGTGTTTACTTCTGCTCACTTTGAATTTGAATGCAAACTGTGCATAAACAAAGGCACACACAGAAGTGTTTGGAGGTAACTTTGCTCTACTAAATGAAAATTGTATTGACAATTCTTACGACTATTTAATATAGAGACCACTGTAAAGAATCTGGAGGCTCCATGAATTTTTGTGTGTAATTGTTTTGTATGTTACAACATGTTTTTATAAACAGGTTATGTTTTATCCTGCTGATCCATTATCTCTGTCCTTTCCAGAAATTCTGATTTGCAAATGAAAATATGCAAACTATATATGGTCAAGTTTTCTTACTTTCACAACTAGTGCAGAGAAGTAAGTTAGCCTCTAAACATGACAAGTTTATTTGTTCATTTATTTATTTTTAAATTCTAATTAGAGAAAGGAAAAGGGTGTCAAGAGTCTTTAGTGATTCACATTTTAACAGCCAGGTTATAATTTATTAATTCCCAACTTATAAAATTTTCACAACCTCTTTCCACAGGAGTCCAAGAGCGACTCAAATTTATTTATTGTTTCTACGTAGGGTGTCATTAAATATTTGTTATCTCCTAAAGTTTGTTGGGAAATGGGATTATTTTCCACATCAAATCACACCAATGCTAATGGGAAAAGCATTAGATGTTGACCCAGCAAATTAAACTGTAAAATATGAGGCTCATTGTTATTATTACATACAGACACATTTTCTGTTCTTCTTATTAAAACCATCTTAATCAAACTCATTGTATTTTAGTCATGTTTTAAAATAATTATGCCAGAATAGAAAACACATGAATATATAAAGGAAACAAGTTTCAATTGAATATGTTCAATTTAACTTTTTTTAAAGAATTTTCCAATTGGTCTCCTTTGACATTTAAATTGATCACCTACCAAGAAATAAAACACAACAAATTGAGGTCTCAGTTTAAGGCTTGGTTCAGCAGTTCCTGGTCAGGAAGCCTGTGCGGGAGCCTCACGGGACAATGGGAGGTCCTGACTCCTCATGCTTGAAGTCCTGCCCAGTTCCCAAGGAAAGGCAATGCTCATCATGTTTTTGGAGCTTTTTATGTCAGCAAGAATTAGTAAGTTCTGTACTTTTCTGTTAAGTAATTGACTTTGTTGTGTTCAGAGACTCTACACAAAGGCTCTGTGCACCCACATGTAGGTATTTTCCACTAACAAGTGCCTAACTCTTTAAGAATTAGGTGGAAATAGAATGTTAATTTTTACACTGGAAATACCTAGACAAGAAAAGACAGAAAAGTCAGCACTGGACCTGGGCTGTGGAATCAAACCAAGAGGTCTCAAAAACAGGTGTTAGGGAGAAGGTAGGGGAAACAAACAGAGGCATTTGCCTGGTCCCTGTCCATACTCCATAAAAATTCAGGTGAAAGATTCAATTGCTAGATGCTTGCGCAGCAGGCTGGTGGGCATCCAAGAGGTAAAGCTAGGCCAGATTCTGTTATATGGGCATATTTTCTCACTGTACTCATAACTGGTGTCTTTATAATCCCCTAACCTTGGTGGTAAAAGCTCCAGAAAAGCCCTCTGGAATTTAGCCACGTACGTTTGCTGTAGTCACAGGAGTAACTTCTGGCTTGAACACTTGCAGCCAAGGCACTGCATGATTCTCCAACCAGAGGAGCAAAATATACCCTACTCTTACCTGAAGACCTGAGATGTATTCAAAACTGCACATTCATTTTGGGAAAGTGCATCCAGACAGACTGTGTAATCTCTGTCTTTGGAAGTTTTCAGAACTTGACTGGATGAAACCCCAAGCAACCTGCTCTAACTCAAGCTAGCCCTGGTCTGAGCAGGAGGTTGGACTAGAGACCTCCAAAGGTTCCTTTTAATGCAATTTTTTCTATGATTTTATGACCCTGTCGCTCTGCTATTTTGGGGACTAAGACTCTTTGTTGTACTAGACATTTTCCATTAAAGCCATTCCAACTCATAAACCCTGATGCAGTGAGACATGCTACGTGTGCCGCATTGCTCAGACCAGCAGTCACAGTCTCGGTCCTTGCATAGAAGACCCCTCATCGACATTTAACTAAGACGTTGAAAAGTACATGAATATCTGTCTTGCAAATAGCACTTGCTGTAGTGGCAGCAGCAATTTGACAAGGTATCAGTGTGCAACACCCAGATAGCCTGGATCTGAAGAGACCTTTCCCAGAAAGGCACCTTTTACCTAGAAGCGGCTTGAGCCAGTGTGGGGCTAGTGAGCAGGCAGGGCTGCCGAGGCATGCTTCGCTCGGTGACACAGGCTCCGCGTGGGTCATATGTCCGCTGGCTCACGCCACCTCCCTGGCCCTGGTCCCTCCTTCTGTCCATCACTCCACAGCTCCTGGGCAGCCAGCACAGAGTGTACAGGACGGACACGCAGAGGTTTAAAAAAAAAAAAAACAAAAAAAACCTCTTACAAAAATAACTCGGGAGACTCCTCACACCAAAGCTGGAAATAGCAGAGAAAACACCTCCCATGCTGGTTCGGAGGGGCCGGCGCGGTGGGGAAGAACCTCTCCTTGCTACAGCTCCCAGTTGCCAGTTTGCATTTCAACGAGGTTACTGCAGGCTCCCTGAGCTGCCAGCGTTGCCCGGAAGCCCCGTGCGCTTGCTGGCGGTATAGCAAGGTGACCCAATCAGCCATTTCGCGCTCGGAGCGAGCGGCGTGGGAAAGAGGCGTCACCACGTGCTTAACACCGGAGATAAGCTGTTGAGGTGGAAGGAGATGGTTAGATGTTGTGTCGCAGTCAGGCGAAAAGAGAAGCCTGACGGAGAAATCCTGGGAGGGAGGAAAGGGCAGGATGAGAGCATGGGAAAGATGAGTATGAACGGAGGTGGAGAGTCCTGAACCGTTTATATTAGTGCATTTATTGAGAAACAGCAGTACCTGCTGAAATTCAGAACTTGCTCTAAATAGGAAACAGGTGTCATCTTTGAATGTGCTGTACACAGGCTTTCTAGTTCAACCTCACGGTGCCCGGGAGAAACACTATAATTTTTTTATATCTTACGTGAGAGGAGCAGAGGGGGTGGAGGCGGCGGGGGGAGCGTTAAGGAATCAGGGCAGCAGGAGTAGAAAAATTTGTGTGTCGCTTACAAGGAAAAAGAATGTGGCTAAGAGGGGGTTTTTTTCTTCTTTTTAACCCCATAACAGATTAGGGAAAATATTACTGGCTAAGGATTTTACAAGAGGACATAAAGAATGCATTCCTAAGTACACTTTTTTTTTTTCCTGTGGTTTCAGAAAATGTATCAAAGTGCCAGAGTATCTGATTATTCAGCCCCTGCTTTGGCATCATCCAATACGAATGAGTGCCACACAGCACGGATTGAAGATGCAGAGAGAAAAAGCTGTTGGGGTTTGATAGTGTTTTGGATCTCAGAGAAATCTAAAAATATCAAATACAGCCGGCACATGTGGAGTGCTTTTGCAAGCCGAACATCTGGGAGTATTCTCAAACGCTCCCCTTTTGTGTTGCTTGTTACGCTACCAGAAAGCAGCAAACTGCAAATGAAAACTTAGTGGATTTTTGTCATGCTTCTAAGTTCAGATACAAAGACATTAAAAACAATAATGGGGAAAATTGATATATGCCACTTTACAGCCCCCATTTATTCTAGTGTTGTGTGCTATGCTGCATCTCTCTCTAGTTTTCTGGATGAACTACTATGCTCACCGTGGAAGCACACGCGCATTTAAAATGTGTACATTGATATTTCCCTTATGGTATGATTTAACTGAGACCTGTGGAATGCTTTGCAAACTCAAAACGAACTTCACATAATGAGGTAGAAATAGTAATCATGTCACCCACCATTCAAAGGCATCACTTTTGTTGACACAGTACTTGCTTTTGATACAGTGATGCCAATTTAAAAAGCTTCCCTGTAACTCAAAAGTGGCAAAATAAAGATCCAGGTCCAAAATAAATATAGCAGTTTTGCTATTCTATAGAACAAGTTTTCCTATAGACTTCAGCCAGATGAGGATTTCACTCAAGTAATTTGATTTTTTTTCATTGATTTCTATTATGCAGTCTTAAAATAATGCAATCATAGAATCTTTGAGTTGGAAGGGACCTTCAAAGGTAATCCAACCTTTAGTCCAACCCCCCTGCAATCAGCAGGGACATCTTCAACTAGACCAGGTTGCTCAGAGCCCCGTCCAACCTGACCTTGAATGTTGCCAGGGATGAGGCATCTACCACCTCTCTGGACAACCTGTGCCAGTGTTTCACCACACTCATTGTGAAAAATTTCTTCCTTATACCTAGTCTAAATCTGCCCTCTTTTAGTTTAAAACCATTACCCCTTGTACTATCACAACAGGCTCTGCTAAAAAGTCTTTCTTAGAAGCCCCCTTTAAGTACTGGAAGGCTGCAATCGGGTCTCCCCAGAGACTTCTCTTCTCCAGGCTGAACAACCCCAGCTCTCTCAGCCTGTCTTCATAGGAGAGGTGTTCCATCCCATTGATCATTTTTGTGGCCCTCCTCTGGACCAGCTCCAACAGGTCAATGTCTTTCCTGTGCTGAGGGCTCCAGAGCTGGACGCAGGACTCCAGGTGGGGTCTTACCAGAGCGGAATAGAGGGGCAGAATCCCCTCCCTCAACCTGCTGGCCACGTTTCTTTGGATGCAGCCCAGGATATGGTTGACCTTCTGGGCTGCAAGCGCACATTGCTGTCTCGTGTCCAGCTTTTCATCCAGTACCCCCAAGTCCTTTCCAGCAGGGCTGCTCTCAATCCCTTCATCCCCTGGCCTCTACCGATAGCAGGGAGGTTGTCCCAACCCAAGTGCAGGACCCTGCACTTGGCCTTGTTGCACCTTATGTCAACCACACCACTCAGCTTGGTGTTGTCTGCAAACTTGGTGAGGATGCATTTGATCCCACTGTCTGTGTCATTGATGAAGATATTAAACAGTGCTGGTCCCAATACAGACCCCTGAGGGACACCACTCATCACCGACCTCCATCTGAACATTGAGCCATTGAGCACTACCCTCTGGATGTGACCATCCAACCAATTCTTCATCCACCGAACAGTCCACCCATCAAATCCGTATCTCTCCAATTTAGAGAGAAGGATGTTGTGGGGGATAGTGTCAAAGACCTCACAGAAGTCCAAATAGATGGCATTGGTAACTCCTCCCTTGTCCACTGATGTGGTCACTCCATCACAGCAGGCCACTAGGTTGGTCAGGCAGGTCTTGCCTTTGATGAAGCCATGCTGGCTGTCTCGGATCACCTCCCTTAGCTATGCTAAGGCTCATGGAGGACTTATTAGTCTTATTTAATAAGAATATTTAAGGGAGTAACTACAACTGTATGTCTCTGGGTGTCACACATGCTTAACAGATAGGGATCAGAGAGTGTAACATCTGCACAAGGTTGTTTTACAAGTCTTACACAAATAGCATAATTTTTTAATATTCTGGATCAAATAGTAACTTTCCCAGATATATACATATTAGAAGCTTTTATCAGTCAGAAAGGAATAGGATTTTGCCAGGACTGAACAGCAACAGGGGACAAAGGGTGTGAAATGGCAGCAGCCAAGGCCAGAATCTGATTTAGGGGGCCTGGAGGTCATCCAAAATAAAGGAGGAAAGAAAACATTTTTTTGTTATTTTTTAATATATCTTTCAAACTATTCAGCCACATGACTGCGATTTAAATAAAAAAAAATCAATATAGGCCCTATGGTAAACAATACAATTCGAAAAAGAAAAACAGAGATGCTCTCAGCTAACTGAGTGGATCTTTTCTTTGGACTGTGCTTTTCTGCACATCCTCAGGTGGGCAGTCAGCACTATGTCCTGGAAAATAAACGTTTATGGAGATAATACTCAGCGGACAGATCAGCACAACACCCTCAAGTTCACATTGTGTTGAGCTCTAAGTAAACACAACGCTATGGAGGAGGTCAACCAAAGAACTTCTGAATAGTCTCTGCTATATACTTATTTCAACAACAAAATTACTTCAAATTTCAGAGGGATGAAGGCAAGGTAAGAGCATGAAAGAGGATCCTGTTTATCAAGGACTTCGGCTTCCATATGGCCAAAGGTATTGTAAGAAATATTGGACAAAACTGTATCAGTGCATACAGACTATATGAACTGACTTGGTAAGACCTTCGCTGACCTACAGAGAATTCCACGAGTTACAGAGAAATCATATACTAAAGGTAGAACTTAAAAGATATATTCATTCCACACCAACATCTTCCACATGCTTACAGACTTAAGTAAAAATCCGGTCACCCTTCTCCAGTGATGGATGCTCTGTTTTTGCAGTCTGGCCCGCTTACACAGTCACTGAGAGACAAAGATAGAGGAGGCAAAGAGATAGGAGTATCTTTGTCCATGCAACAAAGCAGATTTTGTATTTGCAGAGAATGCATGTGCATATTTTTGTGTACACTAAACAGAATCAGCAGGAAATTTGCACAGACCTTGTGAGCCATCACTTAGAGAAGTAAGTTGATTAGAACATGGTAACTCACAATGACAATACTTCTTGAAGCTCAAGTATTTTATAATATCAGTTCAGAGTGTTGCAAAGGTTGAGCTAAGGAGGCGGGTGCTCTGTGCTGTTCGGTGGGCTAATACACCCCTCCCCACACCATGGGAGACTGCTGGTTGAACACATTCCCTGGCTCAGTGGAGCTTCTCTGCAGACCTGTATCAATATTTACAACAATTTTAAAAATCGAAATCTAGCTGGGATGGACTTTCCAATGGCGTTTGCCACCAATTTAATTAAGCGTTTTAATTAGGTAGTCATCAAACAGTAACTGCTTAGAAAAGTCACTAATTGTTTCTCTATGTTCATGCTTAACATGGTGCCGATGGGCACCATTTACAACCGTCATTGTGCGCCACAGCCACCAGCAGCTATCAAACTCAGACTCCGTGAATCAAAAACACTGAATTCCTCCTGCCATCAAAAATAAGGAGGCTCTGCAAAGCTGTTAGGACGAGCCACAAAGCATACATTTGTATATTGTGTCTTCACACACAAAATGGTGGCCAGGGAGTTACAGTTCAGCTTTCTCAAACCTCTTTCCCTAAAATCAAAATAGAAATAAACAAACAACTTTTCCCTTTCTCACCCCTCTGCCACCAGTAAAGACAACAAAGTCGGATCAGTGCAAAAATAAGCAATAAATGAAACGGAATATTTGGGGGGATCAGGTGTTCCGCATACAGATCATCTTTAAAACCCCAATAGGGAGAGTTACAGGCAGGCTGCAAAAGCTGAAGAATGGCCAGATCACAGGATTTGTAATTAGAGTGAGTACATGGTGCTTTCTCACGGAAAAAAAAAAAAAAAAAGAAAGATGAGCAGCTGTCTCAGCAATATTAGAGTCAGTGAGGACTCCCAATGAAATCAGATACTCGTCTGCAGAGAAAGTGAGTACCGTACATCCATCAGGCGGGCATGTGTCACAGCTAGTTGAAGAGAAATGGCTTCTAGAAAGTTAAGCTTCCTCTGAAGCCTCAGCACATCTATTAATAAGGGAGAATGAAAAGAAGGCTAGAAAATAAACTAGAAATACAAGCAGTAGTCACCTGAGGCTGCACATGATTAACTTCACTAAAGCACATTACATGCCTCTACAAGGAGAAAAATTCAAAGAAATACTTTATTGCATTAGATAATGGTAAAAATAAACTGGTGTGGCTTACATACCCATGTGTAACAATATCAAGACACAGACAATTATTTGGGACCTGATTCTAGTTCTACACCAGTTCTATGTTGGTATAACTGCATTTATATTGGGATAAGTTTCAATGGAGTAATTGCACACATCCATCAATTTAAACAGACAGAGATGCTCCCAAGTTTTTGTTTAAGCTCTGACAAAATGCTAGGGCTTGTCCGAAGAGCTAAGAGTTCCAAATTTTATCCTTTAATCCTAAGAGTTCCAAATAGTATCCTATTATTCACTACGCAAATATTATTTTACTGTTGCAAAGCAATGTCTTCAGGATGGTCAGTAAAGGAGCCTGGGAACCAGAATATCAAGCAACACAGTTTTCAATAGTTGCTAACCAGAGAGGTCTCAAGAGATGGGGAAATTCACACAACTGGGTCCTTTCTCTCTGCTCTGCTGCTACTACTATGCCTCTTACCTATTTAGCACAGCGGACCAGCTTCACTCTCACTCCAGGACCCCATCTGCCAAGACATAACCGGTCGCTGCCGTACCGGCAGCTATCCCTCAGAGGCAGCGGGGACAACAGGTACCTTCCCCTGGCACATCCCGGCTGAGACCCGCTGTTGTCACCGCTCGGCGAGCGCCGCGGCAGCGAGCGGCACAGCCCTCCCTCCTTGCCTCACACGCTCTTGATCGTCACGTTTACTAACGTCTCATCGCCGTTTCCAGCTATGAGCCGGAGGCCTCCTTTGCGGATGCCCAAGCGGGTGTCACAGCCTGCCAACGGCTGCATCCGCCTCGCGGAGTCACAGAGCGGGCACGAGGGGCAGAGGCGCGAAGAGGTACGGGCGGCCGATGCGCTGCCTTTCCTTTGAAGCCAAGCAAAGGGGCCAGCAGTGAGCAGCAAAGGTGGAAACGTCAACCTTCTTTTTTCTTTTTTTTTTTTTAGCCACAGAGAACTTGCGTTGTGCCCGTGTTTCCATAATGTTTCTAAACAATATTATGACCTGAAAGAGAAACAGAATTAAGTTAAATCTAATTTAAAGTGCTTTAAAAACAGGTAATTGGCAAAGCAGACTAACAAAATTACGTGCCTGCAGGACGAGGTGCTTTTATTTCTCCTCAGCGGGGAGACAGACTTCCATGCCGTACTGTGCCTTTTCCTCTAGCAAGCAGGAGAACAAGAGAAGTAATAGCATCAGGCCAACGTTATTCTTCCTTTGCCTTGGAACAGCCACCGCTTCCCAGGCAAGTGAAATCGGTGCCGTTCTGCCGCAGCCAGATAGCAATTACTCCGTACTCCCTCCACAGCTAGATCCAATGGGGTTTCCATCTGCCCACTCTAAAACGCACGGCGAGCTGGGATAAGCCCCTCTCTCCGCTCCTCCTCGTGCAGACAGCGTCGCTGCGAAGGCTGGTGCAGCGAAGAGGCTGAATGGGCCATTGCAGCCCAGCCCTGCCCCTCCCAGGACTTTGTCAACAGGACTATGCGGAAGGGCTTGGCATACTCTCCCTTTTGGTTGCATAATGCAACTGTTTAGAAACTGGTACCGGGACATAAGCTGGGCCCAGAGGCAGAAAAGCACCCAGAACCATGACTGGCATGGGCAGCGCGTGTCCTGTGTACAAACTCTTCCACCTGAAACACAGATGACAACAGACTAAAACAGCAGTACACAAACATATAAAAAAACCCTCACTGACAATTTATATCCTTCCTGAGGATGTCCAAGACCTGAAATTAAAGATTTTCAACCTAATAAAATTATTGTACCTCCAGAAGAGAGAATCAGCATGGCAGCCTCGGGTCCAAGGAGAGGTGACTCTCCCTGCAGGTTAGCCATGGGAAAGATCGGCATTTCACCAAAGCCAGCAGCCTAGGCCTCCTCTGCGGCTGCTAAGGACCCAGCAGCAGCACTGTGGGGTGACCCATCTCGCGTGGACCACTCCTCCGAGGGTTGGGTGAGGTTTGGTGAGGTTTGGTGAGGTGACCTTCTAGAGGTCACCTTCTCTCACTTGCCATTGACTGGTTCAGATTCTGGTTCAGAACAGATACCTGATTTTCCATGCTCAGGCTAGGGGAGATGGAGTCTTCCCCTTCTTCCGCTTGAATCCAAGCTTCTACAGTGAACTTTCTTTTCTTTCACTGCTAGTTTTTGACCAGATCAGCATTTTTTGTCTCAATGTGATAAGTGACATGGCTGGGTAGCAAAATTTTTGCAGGGCTTTTTATTAGTAGTTCTAATAAATGGTATGAATTAATTACATGGTATGAATTTAGACTGCATATCACAAATTTTAGACTTATGTGTTTCCAGCAGAACAAACATTCTGCATTTCCTTTTAACGTAGTCCACCCAGTCCCGGCAGCAGACGTAGCATGTCCTCTGTTACAACACCCCAAAGCAGCAGAATTTTTCTGTTAACACAATACAACTTCATTTCTAATGATCTTGTAATGCTGTGCTCTAATTGAATTTTTCATTTCTTTTATAGTATTTGATCCTGCAAACTGTTAAGCTATACACTTAAAGAAGCTGCAAGATGAGCTTATAAAGTTTTCCACATTTGCCTGTTTTCTTTATAAAAAGAGTGTATAATGACATATGTTCTTTGAACCAGCTCTTAGCAATTAAAGTTGTTTGCTAATAAAATGTTGGTTTCATAATACAGGCAGAAATGTGTAACTGGGCTATACAAGCAAGCTTAAACTCATACTTCAGGCTGATCATTTGTGTTCCTCACTTCATCTGTAATACATTGCAGGATATTTTACAAAAAATACTTTACACATATGAAGCTACAAAAGAATGCTATTAATATTTAATTAATAACTAGAAGACTCATTACACAGTCCCAGATTTTTTAAATTCATCTGTATAAAATGTCATAAAAATACCACATAGGCAAATTAGCACATCTATGTTGATAGGCTTGCTTACAGGAATGATTTTTGACAATAAAAGAACTTACTGCAGTGCTGGCTTTATCAGCATGGTACTCTTGCAAAGTAAAACAGACCTCAAGAATGCTGAATTTCAACGTACAGGACAAAGCCAGGCTGAGAAGACAGTGTCAAGTGAGAACTTTGTAAAGAAAATCCAGTTGAAAGAAAAGGCTTTTAGTGAGACATTGCAGTGAAGGGCAACACCTACGTATATCAACCATGAGAGGATTTGTTACTTTGTCCAATAAAAAGAGGGCATATTACAAATTATACTGCATTATCAGCCAAAGGAACTGCACTAGTTTGTTTTCTGCTTGATGAATAATTAACATGCAGTTAATTAAGAGGAAAATGTGTGCTAATGCATTCAGCAGTGAAGTTTTTAGCTACTTCTATATATGTTTTAGCAATTGAATGTATGCAGAATAACTTATTTTGCAGAAATGTACTAGTTGAAAACATCAGCTGTGCTTAAATATAATGCCCATTATATGTTATTGTTTCGTGACTAGAGAGAAATTCTAGTTGCAGAAAGCGTGCTACCAAAACTCTGTATCCTCCTGCACCAAATTACATAAAGGCGAGCAGAATCCAATTGAAATTCAATTAAAAATGAGATAAAGCAGAAGCATAGACTTCGCTTATATATGGGACTTCCTCCAGCTTCATCCTTTGCATTGTCAAAACTCAAACAGACGGAGCAGAAGGAGTGCGTTCAGTTCTGAAACTGAAGCCAGAACAACAAGCAGAAGATCCAGGCAATCTGCTGTGTTCCTCACAAGGAGAATTTACAAATAGTGGGAATGTTTTTAATTGTCCGTCTCTCACAAAAAGAAAGGAAAATAGCTTAATGGCAACACAAACTTTTGAAGTCAGACACATCTAGGAGTATTGTGTTAATACTCCATGTACAAACAACAGGTGTAAAAATTCAAGCACTGAAAACTAACATACTGTAAAATTGTGAGGGGAAAAAAAAGGAAAATCAAACTGAGAGAAATACTGGGGCAGATCTACTGTTGTAAGTAGCCATAGATCCATTGAGTGATATGGTACGAAGTATTTTTTTAGCAGTTAATGAAGCTGAGTGCATCAGCCTTTCTTGTTCACCCATGTTTACTACCCCTTCCGAGGTAGACCCTACTATGCATTTATTCGTGGACTGTGAAAATATTGTCCACATGACATGTGTTGTTTATAGACATATGAATTGCAACTCGTACGTATGCTTTTGGTTCATATATTTCAACAGGCAACTGAGAACCCCACTGTCTTTCTAAATAGGTGGGCTAGGCCCTGACACTTTATAAAATGAAGTGGATATGGATATCTAAGATCTGATTCAGTAGTCTACGGTGGCTACAAAATGTCCTCTCTCCCCTGCTGGCAATCAGTGCAATTTCCCTTCTCCTTACTAGGTATAACCCAGTTATGCTGATGCAATACCGTCTGTGGGGATAGGGTAGGTTTCTACCATTTGCAGATATGTTGCAAATATTATGCAGCAATGCTCAGAACAATCCACCACGTAGCAAGCAGGCTCCAAGGCACTCCACGGCATGAGAAACGGTAGGTATGGACTGAATTTCGATACGACTGTGGTACTTACCAACGAATGGGGAAACGAACTTTTCCGCAAATCCTATTCTGGGCATTTATTTTGTCACAGCTATGTTCATGTACAATCCATGTGATTCGCGTATATGCTGTGGCACAGGGCAAAGCATATGCAGCTAACACGCACACGACCTTTTGTGCCTAAGCAAATGCATCTTGAAAAAGGACCAACTATAAAACCTATATATTTAAATGTGAATATTATAATATCGTCTTCATAATTATCATTCCCCTTGCTAGTTTCCAAGATGCTCCGGGAGGATCAAAACACAGCTGCTTCCCTACTGAGAATTTTCACACTTATACCAGCCCCAGGTTTGTTTCCGTCCCGGCCAACAGACGGCATGGAGCTGCTGGTCCCTGGGCATGGCAGAGCTCTGACTGTTGACTGTTACTTTCCAAAGAAGGCTAAAAACTGACAGGCTGTTTGAATACAACTAAGGAGGAAAAAGGAAAAGGACTTCACTCAATCCAAATGATGGTCTTGCAAATCTTGACTGTTTTCCTTTAAGCCGACTCCAACTAGCATTTTTTTCCCTCGTTTCTACAAGAACATCAGCATTTGAAACACCAGTGTGGGCTTAAGGAGAAAATGGATTTTCACCATATGAACTGTATGCATAATTTCCAGATAGGAAATGGCATGTTACTTTATTCACATACATTCACATTCATTTATTCACATGAAAAACAGTTCATATTCTCAGCTATGATTGACATAAGGTACGAAGAGGATTTCTTCTGTAAAAAAAGCAAACAAATTACTAGGAGTAGGAAGCAATAAGGTTGTTTATTAACACTCTTCTATCTTCACCCTCCTGCCCATCCCATCACCCATGAAATGGCATTCCAAATCCTTGACACAGAATGATAATATACAAAATCGACCATACGTTCTCTGCCATTCCCATCTGAACCTCCAGCACGGCAAATGTAGTCATCTTCTTGCCACAGCGGGAAATAGCAAACATCCATACTTGTGCATTACCTTTATTTGGCACTCAAACCCCTGTGAAGTAGAAATTTTGCCATTTAACACAATCCCAGCCTCACAAAATACAGCCTTTCTAAGGATAAAGAAAAGCCTACAACGTCTGAAACAGATTCAAGACACTTTGCTAGCATTCTTGCAAGGCTCCTGTTTGAGTTGGATGATTATTCAGGTGATGGAGGTTAACTACCCTGAGCAACGGGAGGAAATCAAACTATGGTCTTACATGCACAAATATGCATCGTTTCAGGTTTTTTAATTCATTTCCTGGAAGATTATTGGCAATGCCTATGGTAATGCCTATTTTGTTAATTTTAGCTTTTATTACAACCATCTCCAGGAAACAGCAACTTTCCCAGAGACATTCCTTGAGCAGAAAAGAAACTGCGTTCACGGAATGCATTTCTTGTCGCAAATTATCTACCTGAGGCAGAAATGTTTATCAGCCTTTCTAATTCGGTGGTATAGTACAAGCTCCTGTAACATGGTGAGCTCAACAACTAAGTGGTTGAACTGTCTGATGTTTTTAAAAAAGCATTATACAAGCAGTGCTGAATGCAGTGGTAGTTTTCAGACATTTACATCAAGGGACAACATCACACTCGTTTTACTTGTGCAAGTTCTGGCACTGAATGAAACAAGACTGATTTTTTCCCATGGGTCGGGTCAGAAAAGGAATTTAATGAAGGAAATTAAAAAAAGGAAATCAGGAAAAGGAGTTTAATGAAACATTTAGTCAAAGTAACATTCAATTGTATGTTACAAAGATCTCAAAGTTTATGAAGAACTGCAAGCAACTTCAAAGATTGTCAGGTAGCTGTGCTGGACTCAGAAGGTGCAAATTCCCCATCACAGCAAGGCATGGAGAGGAGGAGCGATATCTGATTCTCCAAGGTTCAGTAAACGTGGAGCAATTGTAATTAATCTTAAATGACTCGTGACGCAGTATCACTGTGGCACAGGATGGATGGCAGGGAGGTGTTCCCGGGAGAGAGAAGTGAGTAATTTGGTGCCTCGTGGAAAGTGCTCAGAGACATAAGAGAGAAGTCTGACTTAGCAAATGTCATGGCGCATATAGAATGACTAGCGGTGAGCCAACGTCCCGCCGGTGACACCGGGGACGGGATTCCCTCCTGCCTGTTTACTAGTGATAGGCACAAAGCACTCTCCCTGATCCACCTGCTAGGGAAAATTCCTCCCCTACTGGCATTATCGCCTTCCTCTATGTTTTATGGATTTTAAAATAACAGATCAAATGAGCAAGGGAGTGTTCACATGTTTCCAGAGCTTGCAAGAGAGCTCACGAGGATATGTGCCAGCTGGGTCATTTCTGTAATAGATGCTTATGGCAGGGAGGACTTGTGCGGTGCATCCTCAAGGATGACGCTTCCCAAAGGGATAGAGAGAACAAAGGCGGGATGGAGGGAGTGGGCAGGGAAGCCCCTGGGCTCCTGAGCTGCGTGCAACAGGCAGCCTGCATACAGATTGCCCGAAGGGGAGGCCGTCGGGAAGCCCTCCGCGGGTGACATCGGCTCAGATGGCGCAGGCTGCGCGGCTCAGCACCGTGTGGAAGCAGCCTGGGGTTGAACCGGCAGTTAGGGGGTATTGTCCTGCACTGCGAGAAACGGGAGTCAGGTCTGACCAGGGTCTGGTGACTCATTTCCCCAGAAGATTTTCATTTAATATGAATAGAAATTTTTTGGGGGAGGTAAATATGTGACGCTTGGTAGAACTTAATTAATTAAAGTTGGCTGGAAGCCAGACCATCTTGGTCTGTGATTGTTTCTGCTTTTGTTAGCTGGGGAACGTTGGACTGGTCCAGTACTTCCACTGGAAGCCCCAACACACATGCCAGGTGCCCAGTGAGGTGCCGTTTGGAAGAGGGCTCTTCCCCATAAATCCAAAATGGATCATGAAAAGATTGAGTAGCATGGGGAATCGCTGAGCCGCCGGGCGTATGCCCTTTCAGAAGAAATGCTGTCCATGATTTACAGTCCTCATAGGCATTCTGGCTGTTTAACCATGTGGATGAGAGAGACTGGATCCTGCCTTTGAACAGCTTTGAAAGTAAATTTTGATATGGTATGGTATGGTATGGTATGGTATGGTATGGTATGGTATGGTATGGTATGGTATGGTATGGTATGATATGATATGATATGATATGATATGATACGATACGATAGGAAGACAGACAGAATGGATTTAGGGAAGAAAGGCAGGGAGAAATCAACAAGATGCTCTGTCATTCATGATAAATACATATATATATAATTCTATATATGTATGTCTAGACATAATTTAGAGAGAGCTACATTATTTAGCTGTTTCACTTCCTTTCCCGGCAGCTGTGTGTGTGTCTTTTCTAGCTCAGAGAGCAACATTCCTGCTTCTGAAGTCAGTGTCCTTAAGTTCAGGGCCTGCTCATGGTGATCTCTCACCCAGAAGGTTTAGGTTACTGATGTCTCCTCCCACGTGCTTGTGGCAGCTGTCACAATCAGCCACAAAAGTACCTGTATTCCAGCAACATCAGAAGCGATTTAAGTCAAATCATCGAAACCAATTAAAACAAATAACTAAGCATACAGAAGAACGCACTCAGCCCGAGATGCTCCAGTAGGCCAAAGCATCTGTGCCACCCAGCTGTTTGGTGTACGAAGCAGATGTGACAAGATGTTTGGATCTGGCTTTGTTTATGCATCAGGAGATTCGGGCTGGATGGATTCACAGACTATAACAAACGTCTTCATTTATCCTGGCTTGTTCCTATGCTATAGCCTATTCCAGGGGACAGACATGTGGCATCCAGAGAACGCCATATATCAGGGACACTGAAATCTAGTGTATTTTCTGACAGGTCTCTATAAAAGCCAGCTCAAAGAATAAAAGCTCTTTGTGAAGCTTCTAATTCTTGAAAATGAATTTTTTAACTCTTATTGAGAGCATGTTCAGTAACATGAAATAAAATTATTCTAAGAGTCCTTGCACAATTCTTATTCAACAAAATTCCCACAAGCTTTTATGGTAATGTGTTCTGACTCATGGGATTTTATAGTGTGGATCTCCTAATATTTGGGATTTCAATTCAAGTGCTGCTTCTGGAGTCAAATGCTTTGTGAGAATCTCATTCTGCCCTCAACCTCTTACCCCCAGGGTTGCTGTCTCTTCTGGCTGTGGAGAAAAACCTAAAAACATAACCCATATTAAGTCTCAAACACCAGACGGCAAACAGAAATACACAACATTTATTTATTTATTTATTTTAATCTCCTGATTTTTAACACTTAGAGTTGGCAATATTGCAACTGGAATTTGGTTTGAATGAAGACTGAGGGCTGAATGCCAACTTGCTCGCTCGCTCTCTGAAGAAAAGCAATGCCTGGAAATGCCTGGAAACGAAGGGCCTGATTCACAACTTCCAGGCAGCTCATGCTGCCTTACCCTGCCTGTAAGCCTAGATCCAAATGTTCATGCATATTCCAAACTAGATCCAAATCCAAACGGTACAAATAGTCTCTTTCTTTAGAACATGCTAACCTCAGGTCCAAAATGCTTTCATTTCTGTGATATGTGAAATCTGGATCTATTTTAAATAAGGCCATCTCTACTTAAAACCCATCCCTAAAACCTCTGAAACAGAGTACTTAGAATAAGCTGAGAATGTCTTTTTTAAGATAATGTTTTTCCCCTGTTGTGTCTCCTGCAAGTGTTGCCACAAGTAATATGGTGCAACAACAACTGAAAAAGCACTGCTTATTCTCTCGGAGTGAAATGGCTTCTGAATTCGCATGCCTGGACTGCAGTGCTTCCTCAAAGCCACCAAACACTGCAATTAAATAGGAAAAGAAAAGCTGGTTCTACTACTTTCAAAAATTCTGGGAATTTTGGTGACTCTAGATGTATCTACCAAAAATTTCCAGTCTCTTGGTGTGTCTACCAGTAACTTCAGCTCCTTTTTTTGGATCAAAAGAAGTGAATTTGTTTATTTTTTTAGTTAATAAGGGATTAGCTGGGGGGAAAATTGTCTTACATCTCCCACATCCCACCCCAAATCCTCTGTGTATCCAGATATACCAGGTGAATTGTGTGTGTGCATATTCCTGTACTGCCAGCAATGTTCCTTACACTGCTCAAACAGCACAGGCTTACAACTTACAAGAGGTAGTTAGCATCTGTCTACTTTCAGGTCTGTGGCTCACTTTTGGGGGTCTGGGCCTCGATGTGCTCTGGTCAGCCATAATGAAAGTTTTGAACAGTACAAGCTATTGTAGAAATCATTTCATATTAAGAGTTAACATGAAACACTCTTTTTACAGCAAAGGATGTTGTTGACAAGGGGACAAGTTTGATCAGTCACATGAAACGGGACTGGTGCTACAGGTTTTGAGTATTGTCTCCTGACAACTCATGCATTAAGCAACAGTATACTCCTGTATAGATTTAGTACATTCAGGAATCGATGGGAAGAGGAGAAAGGCAGTGCAGCGTCTACTCTGAAGGCTCAGGTTTGATTGCAGTGATCCATAAGCATTGTCCTGGTGCTGCTCTCCATAATGAATAACGTAACTGTCTGGCACTGTTCATCATGCCTCAGAAAGGCTCTTCGTCGCAGCAACAGGTAAATAATGCCAATTTGTCCTGATCTGGTGCGTCTCCCAGCGCAGTCCCCTTCGCCACTCCTGCAGCACGTCCTCGTGCACGAGCCGCGCATGGGGAGGGACAGAAGCTGGGCACCGCTGCTCCCAGAACTCTCTCGCTCATTTACTTCCACTGGCAAGCACAAGGTTTCTGTAGCAGAAGTGCGTTACCTCAGCTGCTAGTGTCTTGTGTCACTGGAATACTTTCCATCAAAGGGAAACCTCTGCAGAGCAGCAGAGCACAAGGGCCGGCTGTCAGCGTAAACTTTTGTGATACTTAACCCTTTTCCTCCCCTCCACAGTAGCTCTTCCGATGAAAAGGTTCTCTTTGCTTTTGGTAAGTCTCCTCCTGCCACAGTCTAGTGCAAATATTTGATACCATAGAAAATCAGATATATTGGCAGCAGGCTGACTTGGCTTTCTTACGAGTCTACTTTATCTTTTAGTAACCTGCCTGCCATTTGTGGCCACGGAGTAAGTCTGGTACTGCTATAAATTACTAAGTTTGCTGCTCTTTGCTGGAGAGAGATAGAAAATTGTATCAGACAGAGCAGTGAGAGGATGTTACCGAAGCTTCCCAAACCCTACAGACTCCATCACACCCACGCTTCCCCTTGTGGAGAACCGACAGGAAAAGAACCATTCATATATGCATAAACACATCATACCTTTGTGTACACTACAAAAACTTACCTGGACACTGCAGTAAAAATGCTGGAGAAAGTACCTTCGTAGGAGATGGCTGAAAATTATGCCAGTGCAGCTGAAGGGCAGTTATTACTACTTGTAACTTGTGACAGCAAACAAAAATGGCTCTGTTAATGAGCCATGATTTTAATATAGTCATTCCTTATTGGTATAAAGTAATGGACGGATTTACCTTGAAAATATAGATGAGCTCACCTCTGCTCCTGATACGTACGGCTATTGGCTGTGTGTCATTAGTGAGCCATGTGCATATCACATGCCTGTGGCATGACAAAGGGAAGACGGCTTCTGCCTCCAAAAGGATGTTTATATATGTTCTTTCTTGTACAATTTTAGCTGTCATATGGCAGTGGATATCAGAGACATTACACACGGGACGGAACGTTTGCAGTTACGCTCCTATCAAAGGACCGAAAGTTATAACAAAAAAATTAAACTGTGATTCCTCAGCTCCACCAGTAACACCAGTAGTTAGCCTTGCTGCTGCGCCCCACCAGCATGAACCGTGCCCAGAGCAAGAGAGTCACACAGACACCACACGCTGTGCTGGCCTGGGGTGACCCTTAGGTCCCGAATACATTTTATTCTCTAATGGTAAATTTAAGGCCTAGCAGGAACTGAGGGGGACTGGAAAAGACAAGTTTTTTACAAGACAGTTTCTAATCAATACAGGTACGTTTTTTTTCAGGTACGCTTCCTTTTCCTTAGCTTTTAGTTTCATTTTGTAGTTTCTAAAACGTAAAAATATATGCATCAGCTAGTGGTAGAAACATGATTTTGCATGGAAAGAATCCCACATAGGGTAATATCATCAGGATGACATGTTTGAAATAAAAGAGCCTAAAGACAGGTATATAGATTCATTCGTGTTTAGTCACCTAACTAAGTGGATTAACCTCTCTAACATGAAGTGTGTGCAGTTCTTACTGACTCTCCTAACACCTCTCCATGACTTGGTGTAGATTTTGATGTCCAGCTTTGGAAACACATATATGAAAGCAGCAGTTTTGATTTTAAAACCCAGACCTCACTTTGCAGACAACCAGAAGCTTTTTTTTTTTTAAGAAAACAAAAAAATGCACTGTAGTGGGGAAAGAAACAGCACTGGAAAAATTAGTAACAGGAAAATGTAAAAGATTTGATTCTGTTGTGATCAGCATACAGAAATCTTGACTTGTGTGAAGCTTATTCAGTCTTTCTCACGTCGAAATCAGTCTGAAAGGGAATTAGTGTTAAGAGTAGGAAGTACAGAGAGAGAGAAAAAAAAACCTGTAAGCTTTCCAAAACATTTCAAACTTAAACAAAATCCGCTTCTAGGAGGTTCCATTTCAGCTTTTTTCCTTAACTTACCTTCCTGCTAAAACTTTCCAGTTAAGCGTGCTGACAGCAAAACATTAAAGGATTGCTCCCTAACTTCACTCCTTTCTGGAATTCATTCTTTGGTGCAAATAAAGATGTTGCTTTGTGTGCAGAGAATAACCTATTCCCTACAAAAGCATGTGGGTATCTCAAAATCCTGGACGTCTGATGATGACAATATCAAATGAATCAGGCGTCCTGAGTCAGCATGCTGAATGAAGTGTTTCTAACCTCTGTAAAGGGCAAGTCCCTTAGGTCAAGTTGAGGTCACTAGAGCAATGCAGGGAAACCCATACAGAAAATGCTATGTACGGGCCCCGGCTTACAGACTTGATTTATGGCTGCAGCACAGTATTTTCCAGCATTTGCAGGGTGAAAATCCAAACTAATTATCTGAAAATAACATCTGTTGCATTCAAGTTCCAAAGCATGCACCTATTAACAAGAAGGATCATAAAAGCACTGATTATTTACACATCGGCTATTTTAACTACCTTGTAGCAGTACTGGAATCACAATAATCTCCTGATCCCTGCGTCCCTCATCACACAACAAGAACTCATGGCTCCTCCAGGAGACACCAGAATAAGTAACATACCTTTGAAACATCTTCACCTTTAACAAATGCAGTGGGACTAAGAACACAGCTTTGCGACTTGACCACGAGATAAAAGATGCCAGCCATTAAAAAGCAGATTTGCCAAATCTAGCACTGAGTTGCATTTTCTTTGCTTATCTGTCTATCTGCTGTTGTACAAAAGAGCTTTCAAGAACTGGCCAGAAGAAGCATTCTCATTCTTTCTTCCCATAAAAAAAGCAGACCTGGCACAGGCACAGTAAATAAAAATAACAAGCATATGATGCCCAAGATGCATGTGAACATTAAGTGACGCTGGCAGCCCCCGCAAATAGAACTCCAGTTAAAAATAGCCTTTGTCTAAATGTGGAAAGTGAGTAAATATAGTAGCAGTTTCAGCTTACTATAGAGGCTCCAAGTAACAGAGCTTATTATAGAGCATGTGCGTCAGCGAAGGGGAGAAAAGGGAGAAAAGAAAGACGACGCATTCTGCAATTAGTATCTACAATGAGACATAAATTAACTTTTCCCCTCGTTACTTTTCTTGTTGTTTAAAAAATGGACAGAGGAAGAAGCACTTGTGAACTGTTACAGTGCTAAAGAGAAAAAGAGCTGGGATTGAGGAGAAAGCTGAAACTACCACCAAAGAGCAACACAGGGAGCTTTCTGCACAAAGGCTGGTTGCACAGAAAATGAGACGTAAAAAGAGACAGCAAGACAAATTTTGATCTCAGTCTCTCTGAGACAAACAAGGAGTACAGTAACCTGGCTGGAAGGAGCTCTCCTGGATTTCCATGCACTCATTTGACTGAACATAAGTCAGTGAGCCAACTTTTGAGTTGACTGAAAAGAAAGAGACATCTTTCCCCTGCCTCTATTCACTCCCTACTTTCAAGGAAATCTCACGAGTTTCCAGTGATTGCAGAACTTGCTTCACTGAATCAGTATATCTGCTTTACCTCAGGTTTTCACTTCATAAACACTTTGCAATGTAGTTGAGTTTGGGAAAGCCCACAAAAAAAACCTGTGGGATACCTTACACCCAAGGAAGAGTACCTGCTGCGGAACGTGGGTATACATTAAGTAACATCCTCAGGGCGTTCTCTCCAAGTGTGACGCTGCAGGCAGGGGATCCTTCAGTATTTTTAACTTTCTCTTTTAGTTGAATTGACAAAAAGGAGAGAAGCAGTCCGTGTTTTGTGTCTTGGATCTTCTCAAATCGGAGGTGAGGGTCTGAAAGATCCTTCCTATTTTTTTCAATGTTCAATTCGATTAAAGCAAAACTCCCCAAAACTCCACATCCTTGCCCCATTCACACAGAAATGAAACTTTTCCCGGGGTGCCGTGTGCTTCTGCTTCTGTACAGAAATAAGTTTTCTTATCTTCTTCCTTTGCATTGAGAAAATGGGGTGACTGCATAACAGAAAAATAAATGTTTGGGAGTGTTAGATGAGATGTAGCATGATATAAAAGTTGTGGCCAGCTAAGAGTTGTCAGCAAAGTTGCCTTATTCAAATGGAATGGTAAATAAATGCTATAAATTCCTAAGTAGAGCCTAAATTAGCTGTTGGCATAGTGCATCACTGTAACAAGTCAATTTTGCAGCTCCAAGGAATAGCCTTATATGGTTCACTTAAGTAATCATGCTAAATGAATGTTTAAGTAAGAACCATTTGCCAAATGCAAAGCAAGAACCATATATAACCTCTTACACAACTACATAGCACAGCAATGCTGGCTGGTTTCCAAAATTCTGGTTCATGTACAAATTATATCTGTTAGCTCCAACCAACACCTGAGTCAAAAAGCAGCTACCTGGAAAATGACTAGCATGACTGTTTAGGATTAATAAATTAGCCTTTGTCCTGGTCTGTATTCTTCATAGTCATGCGAAAGAGACTTTTCTTTTTTTCTGTCTTTTTTTTTTCTTTTCTTTTTTTCTCATCTCCAGTATGATGAAGAATAATTTTGGCAATCTCCTTTACCTTCGTTTTTCTAAGAAAGAAGAAATAAGAAAGGAAGGAAAAGAGAAAACCGATACGCCAAAAGCTTCATTAGTTATCTCAAAAGAAATTCCACCTCCTTCTAGCCTAGTGCATCATTGTTCTAATATTTGTGCTGTTTCTCAAGTATTCTTGTATTACAGCCATCAGGGGCCGCACAAAATGTATTCAGGAAAGGCAATTACAACATAAGCTGTGTAAGCTTAATACAGATTGCTTCTCCTTCCCTCCCCTTGCATCCTCCACCACCTATAAATATGGTTAAGTCAAACTATTAGGGATAACTGAAAAAGTTCAGACAGACATGCCTATGTCTATTAGTCATCATTCATGCATTGTAGCAAAATAACCTGCAATAGATGCCGTCTTGTTTCTTGCTAGAGAGTGCTGTTGAGTTCTTGCATTCACAATAAATCTGTTTGGAAGACTGCCCTTAAAGAGTTGCCATGGTGATTATTTTGGTATCACAAAGTGGAAGAAGATAAAGTACTTACTAGCCGTATCCAAAATCTTGTCTTTTGGGGGAGAAAAAAAAGAAATCAGCAGATGGCATTTGTCAGAAATTCAACATTCTGATTATTACCAGAGTTGTGTTTTTGGAGGAATTGTGAGGTTTGAGGTTTTCTGGCCAGAAAAGGGAGAATGAATGGGGTGAGGGGTAGGGAACAGAAAAAAAGAAAGCCAGTATATCTGAAAACCTTTTAGCTTGCACTATTACAACGGTTTAGGAATAGTTCTTAAAACAGTAGGTGTTAAGTAATGAGGATCTTCAAAAGAGTCTCCTTGCAGACTATTTACTAAATACTTAACATACTGTAACATGAACAAGGGGAAATTGTTATCCTTGTAAAAACATCACAGACTTCCAAATGGTTAATTATAGTTCTCTTTTGCACCTTTCTTATGATGGAATCATAACAGGAATGTGAGAAATGTCCCAAAGAAATCCAGATATCAGTTTTTCTACTCTGCACAGTACAAGCGCAGGAATGTGGCTTTTCCAAGTAGGCTGTATATTTGGCGCGGTTGTAACCCAAAGGGTGAATTTAGGTTGATTTAGTGAAATTAGTGCACCATTTCGCTTCAATCCAAAAAAAAAAAAAAAAAAAAGAAGAAAAAAACCACATCAGTTTAGCTGCTCAAATGCCTGTTTGCTGAATCCTCCAGCCAGTCGGGTGCCTGTGTATGGATTTCACCCAGATTTAAATTTTAAAGTATGGCATCAAGTTGGGACAGGTATGCGTGCTAGCACGGACTAAGACCTGGTGTTAGGTATCTGTAGGGCAGTAAGCAGCAACGGCGGGTCACGCCAGCACGGCACAGTACTGCGCAGATCCTCGCTCGTGGCCCAGAAGCAGCACAGCGGCGTCAGGTACGGGCCGCGCGGCTCAGGCAGAGCGCCGTGCTGACGGGGCTGTAACGCTTCGCAGGTCTGGAGTTAGCTCAGGAGCTCCTGCGGGAGGCTGCCTTGCACGATATAGGGCCGTTGCAATGTGTCGTACAGCTTTCCCCATTCACAAGCCTCTTCTTTTGCTCCTCTTAGCTGTCAGCTTTCCTCTGAGGCAATAGCAGCTTCCACTTCCTCACATACAAAGAATCCAGAGTTTTGGTGAAAAACAGCTTTGTTTACTTTCAACTTTATTTACTTAAAACTGTAAAGCTGGCCCCTTTCTGGTGAAAGGTGCCAGATGAGCAGCTCCAGGAACTGAAACCCTTTATTCACTCTGGAGCTCATTTGCAGCCCGCAGGAGTCAGTGACAAGCCTCTAATTGACCAGTTTTCTGGCTCCGGGGTCAGGCCTTCGCAGGACGGGCAGCAGCTGTGCAAACTCCCTCGCGCTCCCTCCCCGACGCGCCTCGGAGGGAGAGCTCCGGTCCGAGGAGGGGGCCAGGCTTCAGCCCGAAATCCCACTCCGAAACTGCCGCTGCTGAACTGCAACGAGTCTTCACCCAACTGGCGATGAAGCGTTTCTTCTTCCCAAGAGGCGACGTCCAGGGCCTGGGGCTAATGGAGGCTTTGCTGCCTCTGACACCTCTGGCGTGCGTTCCCCGCCCCTGGCCTGTGTCAGGCGCAGGAGCGGCGGTACCGCACCGGCATGGCCAAGGGAAGAACGAGGCAGCGCCTCGTCTCACCTTGAGGTGAGCCGCCTCCAGCTGCCGCTCAGGACAGCTGGTCACTACTGTCCTTTGGGATTACGCTTGTTTCCCAAATAGTTTTATGTCTCTGAACTTCCGGGGGGGTGTTTGCGTTTTTACTGCCAAAAACTGGAACCTGACTCGTGTGGGGAAAAGCAGAAGGCAGAAAAAGGAAGAACATCCGTATGACAGATTCTCACCCGTCCCTCCAATGAAGGCACATCTGGGGGGATGAGGGGAGGAGGAAGTGATTTACTGAAAAATTTCCAAGAAATCTTTCACAGGACATGCTCTGTTAAGAAAGAAAAAAACCACAAAACTGGAACACCACCAAACATAACCTAAAAAACCATAACCAAAACCAGCTTTGCTAGCTTTGGTTGCCATTTATGTATGGCTGCCAAGAAGATTTCAAAATTACTTCTGGTCACGTTTGACCAAATTAAGTTTAGCTTCAGGTTAGTGACTGCTCACAGAACCTTTCCGCACCACACTCCTCTGAACTATCCAGGCCCAGTTAGCATCTTACTCCCCTTGTGGAGCTGAAGAGTGACCCAAGAGTCCTCAGCAAAACTGAAGGACTGAAGACAGCAAAACTGTCTTCGCTGACTCTGAAGACAACTCTTCACAGTCAAAGGATAGAAAAAGTGAAGATCTAAGGTCAGAAAGAGCAGAGATGGAGAGTATTGCCATGCAATAGGAGACTCGAAAGAGCAGCTGAGGATTTTATTGTAAGAGTGAATCTGAAGATAATTCAAATAAATTGCACAGAGACTCAACAAAGTAGGCGAAGAGTCCTGAGAGGAACACCAAAATTATTTCACTCAGACAGTTTCTTCTCTTAATGAGCAGAGAAATTGCAAAGAGGTAGCATGTGTTGGTGATTTATTTTTATTGCTCAAAACTTCTGTTCAGCACCACATCATCTGTGGCTATAAAAAAAAGCCTATCTGGATGCACTGTATACATGGTTAAAGTTTCCTGCTATAAGAATGTCTTAAAGTTCAGCTTCACCATAACTCTCAAAATATTTACTGACATGTAAACAATACTTCTCTGCCTCTTATGTTATTACCACCAAAGTTTCCCTGAGGAAAAGATTTGTTTAATTATTGACTTATAGCGACTGTTAGAATTAATATTAGAATATTAACCAGGATGATCTCTGGAGGGTAAGTATTAAACGGTACACTAGAAGTTCCAGCAAGTAGTATAGGCAGAGCTCAAAAAAGTAACTGAAGAGAGGGAGAGTCAGCTCCACAGCAGAATAAGCATGGGCATCTTCATTCGAGGCAGGGTGTCAGTGTAAGTGACTTGAAGCCCTCGTTCAAGGACAGCTGAAGTCGTAGGAAATACTCTGTTGACTTGGCTGCTAGGACACATCAACGTCTGGTTCTAGAGGTCTCACACATGTTATCCTTCCTTTGGGATGAGGTACCACCGAACAAGGTTTGACAAGAGGCTGGAGAGGATGGAGGCCTGGGGAGGAAGCTGCTGAACGAAAGGCTAGGCAGGATAGCAACAGTGTTTGCTATTTTGATCTATTTTTCTTTATTGGACAGACTAACAAAAGAAAGCCTGGGTCTGCTGATTCTCTCCTAGGTGTTTCTCCCCTCAGAAAGGTGGTTCTTATAATCCTGTTTGTTCACATATTGCTAAATTATCAGTGTGTTCATTTTTATCTCTGTCAGTCTTATTTCATTATTTCTTGATGTAATGAGATATCTAATCACTGCGACATCAATTCCTTAAGGAACTTCAAATAATTACATCTGTGTATTTCAATGACATCCTGAAGAGTTTGGGGGAGGTTTGCTTCAGGCTCAATAGCATCAGGTGCCTCCTGATACATACACTTTCTGCCAAGATCTCCCTTTTCCCTACTTGCTGAAACATCTAGAAACAAATATATGTCAGTCTTAATTAAAACTATCACCCAAATACTGGATCTGACTCAGGGATTGTCATTGTAATTTTAAGAGCTGCTTTCTCCACACAGTTGTACAAAGCATCACATTTTATTTGGAATCTTCATGTTTCAGTGAAACCACGTCTCAGTTTTTCCTTCCTTTTGTTTTCAAAAAGGGTCAAATTATACAGTTGCTCTTGCTGTAGTGATGTGTACTCAAAGGAGCGATAGAAATAGCAGTGAGCCAGGAAAGTTTGCTTTGTTTTTTTACGGGATTGGTCTAGCCTGCGATGTTTTCTCTTTCTTAATGCGTAAGCAGAACTGCAGTCCTGTTTGCCTTTCACTGAGGCGAGGTAGGGGAAGGGCAAGCTGTGTAGGAACAGCGGTGGACGTGGGGCACCACGCCGGTCGCTAAGTAAGACCAGCTCATTAAACAGAATGCCCTTCAACACTGGTGTCAGCTGGGACATCCACAGTGCAGGAAACTGCCCCCATATCCTGTACTATCACTTTATTGTAGGGAAACACAGTAAGACAGTAGACGTGCAGGCTCCCACCCTACAATACAAGCAGTCACAAAGCATCTGAATAACACGTCAGGATCCACCCTTCCTAGGTTCACACATCTACACCTGTGCCAGTCATCTAAACTTTAAGGCAAAAGAGGCATTTCTAGAGTGGATTAATCTCATCCTAATGCAGCTATGTAAAATAATCCCAGGTAAATTATACCACAGAACCCCCTTCTCCATCTTCTCAGACTATAAAGTCAAGAATAAAAGCTTAAGTGTTGTAAGGTCCATTTTACTTTTCTTTAGCACATTTGGGAAAGAGCTTGTGCTCTTGATAGACAGGACACATGGGGGAAGAAAGAAGGGAAGAAGGTTGCTGGCGTAAATGTGCCTAACTGCACAGTCAGAAAACTACACTTACTATAACCTTGGGCCCTTCTTACTAGAACATCGTACATGGATGTGGGTGGAGGCTTTTGTAAACATTAATGCTCCCTGGCATACGTTCTAAATAAATGAGCAGAATGAAAGAGCATGGAAAAATATTTTGTACTGGGATTATTAATCTCTGTGGTATTCAGCCACTTCTAAGCAACAAATGTTCTCCTGAGGAATTATTTCAATCAGAACTCACTTCTCGGTCTCCAAGTCCTTTCAGGCATATTTGAATTACACGTGGTGCATGAAATATATTTTGGGGCATAACCACAGGGCAGTTTGGAAAGACCTTGGGGATAGTTTTGTACATACACTGTGAGCAGATAAATTGCATTTAAAATCATCCATTTGGAATTCCAGTGTTCTTGAGGAAGTCACTGCTTGAGATCAGCGTGAAACATCTCCCAGCGGAGCACTGCTACATACCAACAAACAGCACTGTACCCTCAGCAGTAAGGTCCAATTGAAACACGGTCTGTGTGTCCCACGCAAACCTGATTTATCAGATGCATGGCATCTGTTTTTAATCACATTAAAATCAGTGATTAGAAAAGTTAGGGAGCAGCTTAGTTATTGGAAGATTAGGCAGTTTCGTTCATACTTCAGAGGTGGTAATGAACATTTTTTGGCATGGGAAGCAATAATATATTTTTCTTCTTTAAAGTATGTCAACAGCTTGAGAAGATTACTTCGTCCTGCAGAAGGTTGTACAAAAGGCTGTGCTGAAGATAAGGAGGGATTTTATAAATAGATTTTAACTACACGTTTGGGTAGTAAGGTAGAAACTGCATATTCAGTGGTCACTTATTAGAAAACTACTGTGACTCTGTGGCTATTCAGCACATTATGGAATAATATTGCATGGGAAGGTCACGGTCAGTGATGTAGGGAATGAGTCCTAGCAAGGCCCTCAAACCTCACATTTCTTTTCTGGCTTTTGGGAACAAAACCTGTGAAAACAATGGAGACTGGGGTTGCTTGCCATCATCTCTGCTTCTGTTCCATTTCTATGGAAGGGACCTTGGAGTTGTAATAATTTTATTAGCAACATAATATAGGTATTACATGTAATGTCTATATGCTATGTAGGTATAGGAAAAGAGTGACCTCTGGAAGGTCAAATGTAGCCTGGAAGTGGAAGTATTGCTGTAAGCCTAGCCTTCCTTTTGCTGCTGCCAGGCTTGGTTCCTGCACTGAGCTTTCCACAGCGAGATCAAAGAAACCAAGCATGAATATTTTTCCCCTTAGAGCAATGTCATGCCAAATCTTTGACACACAGCCAGAATGGTGTGAGTGTGTATGCAGAAGTTCATAACGGTCACAGTCCATAGAGCTTGTAAATGGACCCCTGATTTCACCTAACTTGCAGACATTTTTACATTGCAGACACATACACCTGAAGCGGTCGTGTAGGTTGTCTTCTTAGCCAGTGGAAAGAAACGGGCATTTCTATAATGCCATTTCTTTAGAATGACATGAATTACAAGCTAAAATGCTAGGAGAGCCCAAAGTGAATTTCACTGTAATCACCTAAGGCCAGGTGGGATTGGCTGGAGCCAGAGAGCCAACTTGTAGGCCTAGTCTCATCTCTGACCCAGAATTATCCTGTCTAACTCAGTTAACCAAAGCACCTGAGTTCAGAATCTACCATCCTTCAGAAGCCATCAAAGACTGATACCTTCAAAGACCAAGACATCATGATGGACACAAGTATCACTAGCAGTTTCTGCCAATTACACCCTACCCTTCAGATGAGATTTGTAGAGAGGCCTCTCATCATGAAAAACATGGTGCTGTTATTGCTGCTACACCTTCTGCTGTATGCTCCTTCACCAAGCCCAGAGCCACTGAGCCAAGCTGTATCTGCTGTTGCAAGCTACCCAGCTCTCTGCACTTCTCGGAGCTACCTTTCCATACTGGTCATCTCACCACTCACCCAATTCATCCAGCATGAGATAAAGGCAGCCTAGCACTCCATCTCAGCACAGAACTTAAGAGAACAAGATCATATTTCCTGGATAATTCCTATTGTTTTATCCATTTGGTAACTAATTTTCATTGTGTATGCCAAGTTTCAGAGGCCAGTTAAACATTTGGCAACACTAAACAATTAGCAGATTTTCATTTACGTAGCAGTAGTCTTTTGGCAATCACACTGACTTACAGGAGAACACTTCTTTACGGTGTATTGATATTACATATATTTCAAATGTTTCCTAAAATAAATACTCATTGATTGCTAGAAAGAGCATTATCAAGAATGTTCAGTCATTGCTTCTCAAAATCTATTTCCTGCACCTGCAAAGTCCCCATTAGTCTGCTAGCAGTACTAACACCTATTTTATTTCACTGTGCCTGTCCCAGAATTAAATGAATAAATAACAGGGAGAATGTCAAATAAGGCCTTTGAAGGCATTAACTTTTCTAGTATCTTTTTTCATACTGTGGGGAGATAGGGTTTGTTGTCCAGTCGCTCCTTCAGTATCAGATCACATTTTGGTCTCTAAGAACAATAGAGAAATCTATTTTGCTTTCAATGTCAGCTGGGCCAATAGGAGATTTTCTATAGCTGAGATATTAAAAAAATGCAAAAGTTAATATGTTACATTCTGCTTGTCATTCACTTTACAATCATTAGAATTGATAGGTTAAAAATCCTGATTCCTTTGCAGAAAACGCTGATCATATAAAACACAGAAGGGAGGAAAGAATGAAATGCAGTTTTGTAAATATCCTTCTCTGGTTCTCTTGCAATTAACTACCCGGACTCTAATTTAAAATATGTAAATATAGTAAAATGTAACCTTGATCATTATTATCAGTCACCAGGTCTGTGCTGCATAGCACACACAGCCTGCCAAAGACCATTTTAAAGACAAAGTCTCTAGTACTTTTCTAACAGGTCTAATCCTTCATATTAGAGAAGGTGGAGAGGACTTGTTACTTTGATGAGGAGCATTTTTTATCAGAAGCAGCTCACAATGGAAGGGAAAGCAGGCTTCCTTGCTTTCCGTGCGTTTTTCTTCATTTTCTTTGCTTTCTTTAAAATTAAACTTGAATTTGAAATGAAACAAAACAGCCCTCTAAAGCAAAATCTGAGTAAAATTCACAAGCTTTGAACTGAACTGTCATCTCTTTCTGAAAGAAAACAATGTAATAGATTTTACACAGATGTTTCAACTAACTTGAATGGATATTTCTTAAAGGAAAAACATCCCCTCCACATTCTTCTATAGAACTAGTCTAGAAACATGTTTAGCTTTTACTAAAAGGTGTTTGCTGTTCTCGGTACAGAAAGGGATCTCTGCCCCAATCCTTGCCGTCGTCTGTGGCAAGAAGCTATGCAGCTGAGACTTCTCCACTCCTACATACAAGGTAATTGTTGAGAGTGGCTTCCAGATTGTATCCTTTCCCTTTTCATGTATTTGTGCAAAACCTGGGCACAAAATATGTTATTTTCCCACTTGTACCCCTTGTGCAAGCAGCAGACAGGAAGGGACTGTTTCCAGCGAAGGATGTTGTAGTCCACTGGGGTTGAGTATTTTTTTCTCATAGTGCAAGGATGGGAGGGTGCCCGGAGAGGGAAACTATCCAGTGAAGTTAGCAGGTGGTAGGTTTAAAGAGAGCAGAAGAAATTATTTTTTCACACATCAGAGAATCGTTATTGGACGTTGGGGAGGCAGGAAGAGTAAAAATAATTCAAAGGGAGATTAAAATAAGTTCACTGGCAGCCTATAGAGCTATCATATGCTAAAGTGTAGAGACAATATCTGGCTCAAGAAGCCTGCACATTCCTGGCTTCCCGGCAAACCACTGAAAAATATCTCTCTGTAATTGCCTTGTTCTGCTTCTCTTTCTCTAAACATCTGCTGCAGGCCACTGTCAGAAAATGCATGTTGGGCTGGCTGGACCTTCGATCTGACCCACTGTAGCAGTTCTTATGGCATACACTAAGGGGACGAGACTATCTCATCCTGCACACCAGCCACCGAAGCTGACAAGATGCAGAAAGGAGTGCAAACTGCGCCCTAATTAATAGTGATGCAAGAGCAGCTCTGGAGGCACTGTGCCACCCTAAGACATGACATCTCCCAGAACTGGCACAGGAGTGATAGGGGCTCTACACTATCCCTAGAGCACGGCTTGTTGCTTGATGCCATAGTTTAGTACTAAGTATGCAAGTGCATTTTCAACATAGCTGGTGGCACAAATTGCACTTCTAAGCTGTCTAGTGGATTTATATGCTTAAAAGATCATGAATTATTGCAAACCAGTACCATTTGCAATGTTTTGCTTTCTGTCCTACAGATCCAATTACTTGAGGGCATATTTGATTGTATATATAGTTAGAATAGGGGTTTGCTCTGGTTATTTTACATTTTCATTACAGTAAGTTAATACAGAGGCAGACCTCAACCTAACAGACTCGTGCTAAACTTCAGCAGTATTACTTAACTGAGTAAAGCTAAGTATATGAGTCGGTCAAGAATTAAGCACAGACCTCAACAACCAGGCATCTGTAAGGATGGAACCACACCACAAACAAAAAAAGCTGCAAGGATATAAACCATACCAAGTCCTGTTTGAATGGCTACAATTGGTTGTGCTTGAGCCATTCATACACAACCAGATTTGAACAATTTCTGGGATAGGAAGCAGAATCTATTGTATTTTGTTACGATATTATCTATGGTAAAATTGCCCAAGTAAATATGAAAAGACTTCCAGCTTTGCTTGAATAGTCCACCTGATCTTGTCAAAAGCAATGAAATCCATTTTCATAGAGCTGTTCCTCATGGTACTAGCCTAGGAGGTGCACATAGCCTGTGTCTTGCCATGAAGGTAAGAGAGGAGCGAACAGGCAATGTGAGCCAGGCTGCAGAGAGAGACCAGAGGTCTGGGAGAAGGCACAGTGACCTCTATTCTACCTGCATTCTAGGGAGACTGAAACCTCAAATCCTATCTCAGGGATCAATTGTCCCATATCAGTACCAACCAATATGAAACTTTATATCGCAAAATCCCAGCAAGGAGGGATTCATACCCTTCTCTGGGTTTTGTACTAGAATCAGCACAGGGTGTACCTGCGCAGGTATGTCCACCAGGGGTTGAGAACAAATGTGGTAGACCATCGTAGCTCACAGGATTGAACAACTGTGATAATTTTCACTGAGAAAAACCCACCCCAAATGACACAGAAGGAGAAAGATTCCTTTCAGCCTCCCAGTAGGACCTACAGGGCTGATGAAGGACCAAGTTTTTCCAAGCTACTATCTACTACCATTTGGAAAAAGTTCTATGTTGTACAACTAGGACAATTATCTCACAACTGGCAGAAGGGGACGTTTTCTCTAATTGTATGCAAGAAAAGCAGTAAAGAAGCATTTTATTACCTATAGCACCTTTCTTTTTGTATTACCAGGTAAGGCCATTAATGTTTCTTCCAGCTACTCAGACAGGCTGTACCTCTTTCCTGGCCTGCAGAAGCCTCTGCCCAGCAGATTCTGGTTTTAATTACTCCAATTTGACAGCTATTTAGAGGACCTGCCTTTCTTCACCAGCCATTCATACACCTCTGTAAATAACTGTGGCATAACTAAGTAATGGGTGGTTATAAAGAAGACAGATTCTTTTTGTAGAAACATAGTAATAAGGCAAAAGACAAGGGACACCAGTTGGAACAAGGGAAATTCCAACTAGATCTAAGGAAAAATTTCGGCACAATCAGAGGGGTCAAACATTGGATCAGGTTGCCCAGCAAGGATGTAGAACTTCAATCACTGGAAATATTAAAAAAACCCCACTGGATAAGGCCCTAAACAACCTGCTGTAATTTTAGAGCTGGTCCTTCTCTGAGCTGGGTGATGGACTACAGACCTTCAGGAGTTCCCTTTTCCCTAAATTATTCTGTAATTCTAGTAAACCTGTGTCAAGTAAATGCACCTTTGTAACTAATTATCAAAGGAGATATTTTGTTATTAAAGGAAAAAAAAGGGAATTGAACAAGTTGATGTCCTTTAAAGAGTACAAAAAAGACCATACAATTAGAGTGAATACCATTGCTAATGATGAGGAGGCATCACGTTAACATGCAGCTGCAATTACAAAACTTAATAGTATTCCTCTGACAGCCCAGAGTAAGGCTGTGCTTGTAGCTGTTTAGCCACAGAAGTAAAATACAGGTCTGCATGACTGACTGTGCATGGAAACCACACTGTACATGCAGCAAGGGTTTTGACTACTTTTATGAAACTAGCCATTTTTTTGTGTTTGTTCCCACTCCAAACCTCATATTCGTTTACTGAAGATATAGACTGTAGCCTCATGCTTTCCGTCATTGTATTATCCAAAATCTGGCCACTAGGTAGACAAAGCACTTTAAACACGGTCTGTCCAGATTCATACCGTAAGAATGTAAAAACAGATACAGTAGTAAAGCACCAAACCATAAATTCAGCTGTCATTTGCTCTAGTTCTTAAGGAAATTCAACACAATTCTCCCCAGTGCAAGAAACATTTTGACAAACTGCAGCAAGTTCAGTGGAGGGCCACCACGACAGATGAAGAGGGCTCCCCAGACTACAGATGAGAAAGATGGGAAGAGCTTAAGCAGTGCCAGAAACCTCTTCCAGTTTCACATGGTCTGGTGTCCCCACACTGACAGACTGCTTGTCAAAGCCTGCGTACCTTTCATAACTGCAGGATTTTCCTCGGTCACGTTCGTATTTCCTTCACTGGTTATGTTTCAGACGGAGCCTGGTCATTGGCTCCATATCCATTATATCTGATCAAAACTGTTTTACATCACCTCAAAAGACTACAATGACTAACTTTCCCCTTCATGATCCTTGTATGCTGTTACCACGTTTTTCACCTTTCATCCCTCCTCCCCTACGTGACATGTCATCTCTATCTTTTATCTAAAAGGATTCAGCACAGAGTGACAATCATTGGTTCAAAACATTCCAGCCCAGGAAAGAGCAGGGAAGGTTGCAACCTCTATGCACAGTGTCTGGTCCCCAAAGCAAAATCAATAATATGGAGGGGAAGAAAGGAGAGATTTCCCATTACTTGAAGAGGAATTTCTAGTCTGCTGGGATCTGTCCCTGTTGATTAGATATAAAATGTAGATACTGAAAGACACTACCGTAAAACTCCAGGAGCTCTCAAGATATAGAGAGAGTGCCACAAAAAGCAAGAACAAAAATCAAGGGATTTTGCACAACTTACTTGCTAAATCTACAGCAAACTGGGAACACTGCCAGACCAAACTGCTCCAATGAAGAGAGGCGTTTGCCACAACAAACATTCCACTCCACATCCTGGATCACACAGTTTTAAAAAGACATATTTGAGCAGCAAATAAAATGCAATGACAATATCAGATTTAACATCAGAGAGGAATCTTTCAGTACCTGCCAGTCCGTTGAGTGTCACATACAGGGAAAAAAATCAGAAAAGCTCCACTTTTTGCTTTCCACTGTTTATGATGAAATGACTTATTCAGAGGACAGATACTGTGAATATGTGAGCTGTGCTATGACCAGCTGGCCTATTTTGGATTTCAGCCGCAATACACAGATGGAAAGTATGTTTCTAGATTGCATGATTTCTTTTTAAAATCTGCTTCTTTTTTTTTTTTTAAGCAGCAATTACTGAGGTTAAGGAGAAAGTGATGCAGTTCCTTTGATGCTTAAAAGGGAGTCCAAAGATCATTCAAACATCATTTTCTTAATGTTTTTCTAGAGACCTGCACATCTTTTGTAATCCTGTTGCTGAAATCTCAACACAGCTGACAGATACAGTTTTGCCTGTGGAAAAGGCATGAAAAAAGTCAAAAGATTTCACAGAGATATATGAAAGCTACCACATGTATTTGCTGTCTCTGTCAACATGAGCTACATTTAGTTTGGGCAGGAGTCTTTCATTATCAACACCTCAAGGAATATAAGGAACTGGAGAAAATAGAAAGCAGGATCGTTCTAGGTGCCCCACAGCATTGCTAGAGTCGAGTTGTCAAAAACAATTTCTCTCCCTGTGCAAGATCAATTTGCATACAAACTGCACAGGCCGAAGCAGTCCTCTCTTCTTACTCGGAATGCTGCACGGCAGCATTTCTGGATTAACTTCCACTAATCATTCCTGGATCCCAGCACTTTTGCTTCTTTTAAACCCCCCCAAAACCTCACAAATTCACTCAGGCTGGTGTCTTGTTGCAGATTACAGTTGCTATACCAATGCCCTATTTAGGAACAGTATATTTCACTTTGGTGTTTATAGGGACATATTATCAAGTAGATTTATTCCTTCCAAAGTGTAGTGCTCATGCACAGCTAAACCAGGATGGTATATAAGGTAATGAGAAAAGGCATGGTTCTAGGTGTACCCAGACACCCAGCTGATCTCTGTTCTTCCTCCTTCAAGAGACAGAAAATGAGGAAGCTTCCTAAATCCAGGAAGCACAAGTGGTAGCCATGTCTTTCCTACTAGCCCTCCACAAATCCCAAAGGTTACAGCTGCCTCATTATCTGCATGTGGAGGAAAGTGAAGCTCAAGATTTGATGTTTTCCCTACTCAGGGAAGTAGAAGAGCCAGCTCAGGCCTCAGCAACTGAAGAGTAGACCTGGTTATAGAGGAGAAAAATGTTTACTTTTGGACCTGACCCCCACTTATATTTGATCCAGGCTTTGTTACTCTGGTCAAGTAAGGCTTGTTAAAAAAAGATTTTATTCCAACACCTGAAGATGTACTAAGGGAAGTCACTTGTTCATGAAACAAGCACATAAATAACAAGCCCTTATTTTACAGGGAAAAAAAGACCAACAACTTCCTGCCTTCTGCTCTTCTCCCTCTCCCCACACACAAAGCACTCTGAAGCCACAGGATTTTCATTCACCCATAAACAAATCAGCGGTTTAGCTCTCTTCTTGTATTCACAGGAAATGGTCTTCTGTGACCTGGAAAACTCAGCAAGTTTCTGGACAGATACATCCACGTTTCTGGGTTGATTTTTTTATTTGTTCTTTAAGAGAAGCCTATAAATATATTTTGGATAAAGACCTTGGCCATTCCATAAAGAAAAAAAAAACATTGCAGAAAGTATATTTTTGGGATCTGCAAAATCATCTTTAGATAGCTTCATAATGAGCCATTTTCTCTTTTTTTACAGCTTGTCTGTAAGACAGTGAAGAAATTTTTTGTAAGTAGACCTGCACTGTAATGTTTTGCCATGCACCATAATCATATATTTTCAGTGATCTAACATTGAGCAAGGGTAGCAACTGACCTAGAGAAAACAAAAAATGAATTCCATATGATAGAAAACAATCTTGTTTATACGTTCCATAAAAATGTGTGGCAATATTCCCAAAATTGGCAGCTGTCCCTTTGGACAGACAAGCTCTCTAAAGAGGGCAAGACACAGTATAGCCATAGCCACAAAAAAAAGAATATATTTGATCAAGTCACGTACCAAAGAGTACCTTTGCTGTTCAATCAGATTCAACTCTTTTTAAATAATATGACAGAAGTTTTGCCTCATGTTGATGCAAATAGGCAGTCTTCCAGATATCTTCACTGGGAATATAATTTTAAAACTAGGCAAACAAACAAAAAGAAAAGCCTCTTGAATAGTTTTGATTTTCTAGAATTTGCCAAGGCTGCTTACTGCTAGGCTATTCTCCCTGCAGCATTATTTTCTTGGACAGAGAGTCCAAGCCCCCTGGTTTCTTCAAACTTTCTGCCTTGTAAGCATTATGTCCATAGAACAGGCAACAATACACAATTATTTGAAACGTCAGAACAAAACAAAACAATTCACATTTTGAGTATCAGGTGTCAACTCTCATAGCAAACCATTTGCAACTAACCCTTACAACAGAAAGGTCAGAGAAATATTATCTTTTTAAACTTACAATGATGGGAATTTTCTTTAATTCATTCAGTTTTGTTTGGGGGCTTCACATCATTTCAGAAGAGTTAAAAGAGCCATACTATGAAGAGGAACAGTTTCTCAAAAGAGTAACTCCTCCATCAGATTCTTTTCCCCACACCATCTTATAGACATATCTGTTGATTTTTCTGCTTGAATTTATTTCTAAACTTCTCAGTAGAACTTTTATATTGTAATACTTTTACCAAAGTTACTCCAGCAACTCTAATACTTTGAGGAGTATTAGTGGTCAAGGTAGACTGAGATGGATTATATTTTTCTTATGCATCTTCAGCAATATTGCTTTTAATATTTGAGTCAACAATAAGCAAGATAGCCCACTAATGGGCAGGGACCTATTTCTGAGTCCTCTTTAACCAGGTACATACAGGAGCACTTCAACGTGTAAGAAAAATCAGCAGATTCTCCTAGTTTGCAATACCTGTACCAGTACTGAAAGAAGGATTTGAGTCAGCATGTAACACATTGTCCCAGGTCTACAATCTCTTATTGTCTTATATATGAAGTTAAATTCATAAAGAGAGAATTAGAAAGAAAAATAGGGACCAAGAAATTAAGTCAAGAGTGCAAGACATACATTTCATGCTGATGACAGAGTGACTTGAGTTTGCTCTCATCTCTGTATAAGTGACTCAGGAGCTGTGCCAAGTCACTGGGTAAACCTTCAATATCAACTTCACCAATTCTCCCTCTATCAAAAATATGTCTACTAGTCCTGCTTTCACCATATCGTAAATTAACCCTGAAATTGATATGAACAGAGTTGCACAAGTACTGTTTTAATTTTTTTCCTGTAGAATAAATTTTAAAATATTTTAAAATATTCACTTTTCTGGTAGTTCTTTCATTTCTGATCATTCAACATGACATAAACCTGACAACCAGTTTTTGTGCACTGTTTGAGTCTTAGCACCCAGTAGACTGAAAGGAACCCCAGTTCGTTCTGTACACAGTACAGAAAACAAGATACATGCCAGATCATGTTCCTAAAGTCTCTCTTTTTGATCCTCACACCCACATCTCTCCGCTCTCTGGCAGATGTGCTCTCACAGAGCCAGTTCCACCGCATAAGCTCCTCTTTCCTTGCAGTGATATTTTGCCTTTAGAGCTGGCTGTCATGCGGCGCCGCGGCTGCGTTCGGCCTGTCGGAAGGTGGCACCATGGAGATGCAGTTGACAGTAACGTCCCCAGCTGGCTGTGCTCCTCTTGCTCATGATTGGTGCCAAAGCAAAACGTGAGTTATATGTTATTTTTCCAGTAGGATCATATAACAGTAATCCTGGCTGCTGGTTGGATAAATTATAACTACGTCTCTCATAACAAAACAAAAGGAAGAAAAAAAATGCTGTCACTACCTTCCAGTACTGGGTGGCGAAGATGAGTGACATTATATTCCATCTTGTTGAGAAGAAAATTTGTAGAGATTCATATTCAAGGTAGGAAAAAAGCATACAGAAGGTAGAAGCCAGGCCAGGTTAGTAGGAACAACCATAAAAAAATAGTTTAAGTACATACAGATAAAATTAGAAATGCCTGTGTGAGATACCTAATGAGGGATATCAGTAATGTCTTGTTATGCTTTCTGGAATCATATCAGTACTAAGCAGATGATCAGAAAAGCTTTGGTCTGGTTGTTGCAGAACAATTAATGGAATGGACAAATGAGACTGAGAACATCAGCATGTTTAATTTCTTTTTTTTTCTTCACTCCTCACAGCTGCAAGCCAATGACTAACAGATCAGAGACAAAGACTAAAACAGGTTACTGGAGCAGGTTACAGAATATATTTGGTTGTTTTCAGATCAGCTATGCCAAAAAAGGTTCACTGTGGAATATTCTGGGTCAGACATTTGTCACAAGGAGATTTGCTATTATTTTTGAGAACCCACAGAAGAGAGGGAGATTCCAGAAGATTTGAAAAAGACAAACTCCTGGTTTAATTTGTGAAGGGAGAAGAAGGGGGGGTGGTGTGTGAATCACAGACTTTATCTTTACTTTTATTTTCAGAACAAGAATCTCATAAAAAAAAAGAAAAAGAAGGAAAAGCAGTATCTTAGAAGGTAATATTAATTTAGTAGGTAGAATCATGAGATCTGCAGTAACATCTCTGGGACCTCTTAGTATTCAATATTTGTATTAAATACCTGGAAGGTGGACTGGAGAGCCTGCAAAATAAACAAGCACACAACACAAGGCTGGGAATGACTGCAAGAATGGAGAAATACAGACTTAGAATACAAATGACCTTGACAAAATGGAGGAATGCCTAGAAAAAAACCCTGGGTGCAGTTCAGTGAGAACAAGTGCAAATACTTATACTTGGGTAGGAAAGAGAAAGCGCACAAAAATGGAGGGAGAGTAACTGGCTAAGCAACACTTTTATGGAAATCGATCTGGGTATTATAAGAAACCACAAGTTGAATTATGTGTCAACAAAATAATGCTGTCATGAAAATAGCAAATCATAAAAAGATAACTATGAGGAAAAATAAAAAGAATTAAACATTTTGAAAGATGGGAAATATTTGATGATGGTGGAAAATGGATAGCAATGCAGGTCTTTCAGCTGAGAATATGTAAACATTTTATTCTGAAAAAAAGTAAAATAACAGGGAAAATAAGAAAGAAAACAGACCAAAATAGGATAAATTTATAGTATCGATTGTTTTCTTAAGGGAATTTAACCAATTGCAATTTCAGTCTTATGCTGTATATCAGAGGTTAATAGCTGAGTAAAGATAGTTAAATTGACTTTTTATTATTGAATTATAATCACTTGAGCAATTATAAAAACAGGTGTTGCTGATTGAAATCAATTATTCCTTCACCTGATCACTATACAGCTGATAAGAACTCAAGATTGCCACACAAGTACTCTCTCACTTGTGCTGAAGCCTTCTTGAAAGGCATTTATTAAGCCAAGATGCTCTGGAAAGAAACTCCACTGAAGGACAAGGACAAAGATTAAAATCTTCTAGGAAAGTGTGCAGGCTGTGGTGTCTGCAGATCTTGATTTGATCATTAAGTAGCCTTGATACTTAGTTGACTGTTGAAAAGAAGTGTTTTCAATATGTCTACGGAAATTTTCTCAGGCTTCTAGACCTATCGTTTAATCTTAAATCTTTCAGTCTATGAAGTTTGCAAGAGTACAATGCAATAGTATGTTTAATGGCTCAGCTAAACAGAAGTTGAAGTAGTAGAAAGGGTGTATTTGGCTTAGCCTTAGCAATAAGATGACTGGAAAAACACCAGGGGGTTCAGAGGCAGCAGAAATATTTTCCACAAGCAGCTGGAAAATAAGCTTGCATGCAAACCCAGTTGATACAGCTGCTGCTCTAAATGGATTACTGGTACTTTGTATGAAGTAGCAGCCATTATCTGAAATACTCTAATGGGATCAATATAATTCTATATTGATGGTAATAAGGAAAATGTCCACTCTAAGATGGTTTATCTGCCACGTAATGGTTGCTCATTCTGACTTCCCCTTCAGCAGAACCTTCCCTGAACTTTTTTCTAAACTGGAGTAAATTAAGTGGGACTTCTTTCCTTAGTAAGTTGGGTACACGTTGGAGTCCATTAGCGCCCATTAAAATTTTAACATGGATTCTTAATCATTTTCTCTCATTGATCACCCATCCAATACAAAGTTTCATGTATTTGTGTCACCATCGTAAATGACATTATACCTCATCTTTGGGATCATTCACTCAGTAGGCTGTGTATTCTGAGTAAAGTTATTTTTATATACTTCTGTGAAAGTCCAGTTTCTTTATTAATGTGGAAATCCAGTGCCTTTGTTTGCACAAACATGCATGGAAGTCAGCAGTTTGATTACTTGTGTTGTGAAGCTGAGATAAATACAGCATTTTGAAGTACTTTGATTCTTCAGAGTCTAGATTTCACTCTGGCAAAATCTTGCATACTTAATGAACTTCTTCTTATTATTTGATCCAATTATTTTGTAGATGGAGCAGCAATTACTTCAAATGCAAGCTGTCCCGGGTTTATCAAGTACAGAATTTATAATAAGGAATCTAGAAGTTTTTACAGGAAGTCAAATGCAGAATTGTAACTTTGGTTCTTTTACTGCACTGCTACATTTTGCCTTCACTCACTTTTGTTTGAGTAGTATGATCTAAACTTTTGCTACAACTAAAGCTGTCACAGAGGCAATGCGAAGTTAGAACTCAACAAGTGGTCTTAACATGGTCTGTCTGTCCAGCTGCTTTGCCTTTTAAATAAGACAACACTGACAGAAAACTTTCTCAACAGGCTACTCTAAATTCCTCTCTTGGTTGACGATCTATGTTGCGCAAAGATTAATGTTTTTGGTACAAGCCAAAATAACCACTGCCAGAAGTAAAAGAATAAAATAGCTTTTAAAGAAAAGTATTTCCTATGTTGGGAAAAATTGCTTTCAGGGCCATGTTTTATGAAGAAACCTTCCCAGTGTGTTTCTGAACTTCATCTAACCCCTTCCAGGCAAACAGGCTCCCAGGAAGATGTAGACAGCTGGCCATGGGTTACAGTAGCCTCCTAGAGAATCTTTTTCAAGTCCTCAAATGAGCAGTGGAATCAGTAGTGATAAGTATTACAAGATTTGTAAAGAATAAGCATCCTAAAAGCAAAGGTGGCTGATCTTGTGGTGAGAAACAGAAAACTTGCAGGGAGCAGGAATGTAATAAAAATTGACCAGTATCAGCAAAATAATTTATGCTGTTTCATGAGAACTTTATATCAAAAACTTCAACTGCAGCATCATCATGCAGAATGAAAATTCTTTCAGAAAATCCAAGAAAATGCATGTATAGGCTCTCAATTCAACTCGTGAAAACTATGTCTTCAGTCTTTTTTTAAGCATCAGTAACTTGGAAAAAAATATAGACAAATCATTCATATCATGTACAATTTAGAATGGTCTCCATAAGTGGTTAAGTACCATAATTAAAAAGTGCAGTTAATACCTTAGATATCTCCAAAAGGTTGAGATTTTTTCAAAGGCACTGACTTCTACAGATCATTTCTGGAAACAACTGTTGTTATGTGTACTGTGTGTGCACTATTTTTGATTGTAAAAATTTGACCTACTCTGGATGCATGGATGAAATGGTACATGTTGCTCTCTGATACCTGATTTAACATGCATTGCCAAATAATGTTTTCAGAGTTAGAATTACTTTATTGAATTCCTATGAAATATTACCATAAATATTCTTTAATATTTCTGCAACATTTATGAACACTTCATCCAGTGAACTGCCTAGTGAAAACAAAACAATATGAACACCAACTGGAATAAAATTTGCATTGAAATATTTTGATTATTCAACAATTTCAATCATACATCTGAAGGATGAAAAAACATGACTGTGATATTTGTGTGGTATTAGGAAAACCTCTTAATGTTTGAGAAAGGAAGAACATGGCATTTCTAATACTAATCTGGTTTAAAAAGTGAAAAGCTGTGTGACAAAAGATGTCTTGAGCCTGCAGAGAAATGCAGTAGTCTCCAGGCCTTAGTCTTGTTGAACCACCTACGTAGTTCTATAAAGCTTTGCAAGTGACGTGCTCAAAGCAGCTTTGCTGGTTGACATTTGTTGCTATAACTTGCTAAAAGTTACCTTTGATTTAATAAGTCACAGTTTCGGACAGATTCTATGGTCACCAAGCATTACCTGAGAACATGTGAGCATGTGGAGTCCCAGCAGATGGCATATATCACCATGGTTCCACCTTGCCATGGGACCCAGTGCATTTGACAACTTCCAGTATATGACTGACTTTTTGTCAGGTTCTGCTGCTTCACCGTAGTTCACAAAGAAAAATTTCTTGGGCATTAACAGCTAGGAAATTCAATAGGATTTTTCCAGCTTAAGCTGGTATTGTATTTTGTGATGGTTATTTTTACATACAAAAATATTCAGTGGTGAAGTATTAAACTAAAAAAGTTATTGAAAAGTCAGAGTAAACTCTTTGGTTAAAGCAATTTTTAATGGTTCAAACTGTGTAACACACCACAGCTGAATTCTAAATTCTCACTCACCTCTGTACACAGCCTCACATGGGCAAAAAAAGAGCAAACTGCCACCACATCAGAGATCTAGATGTCCAATTCCAAAAACACACAAGAGCACCAAGAACACTAAATAAGATCAATGTCAAAAATGGATATTAACATTTTACCAGGTGGCTTCTCTTTAAAAAAGATTTGTTCTTCCCAATTCTTAGAGCTTTGAGGAAATTAGAGAGGCCTCCTTTATGCTTGGGCCTTTTAAACAGGTAGAAGTACATTTCTAGCTGTACCTGAATCATTGTACTAACTAAAGCACTGCTGCAAGACAGACATCATCAGCTATCTGTGTTTTTATGAGCTAGTTAAGGGAGGAAAGGTAAATAATTTTTGAACTATGTATTTCCTCACATACCCCCTAATGTCACAACATAACATCAAAAGTTCTCATTTGGCATTATATTTATAGAGCGTGGCTCTCATCCCACAAAAACGTGCATGTTGTGTTTGGTCAGGGATGGTCTGAAGTTCTTTTTATGTTCATTGTCTTTGGTGCCAACTGTCCAAAGATACATCCTGAATGAGGGCAACCTCCATGGGTGAAAAGCTAAAAAAAACCAGCAGAAACATATTTGAATCCCAGGGCTGGGCCATATCACAGAGCTACTAGACTTTCCTGTGACACTATATCAATTTCAGTGAAATTCTACAAAAACACCTTAGTTTTAAATTCCCTATACAGATCTCCTACTCATTACATCTTATCCATCCTATTTGGGGCTGTCCATCCATATAGGGCCTCCCAAAGCTTCTCAAAAATATTTGGCTGATTCTTCTTTCTAGGTACAGGGAAAGCTTACCTTGCTCTGAAAAAAGGAAGTCTACATCAATAGGCTAAAGGTGTCTCCTTAAAGAGTAACTCAAACTTAGATGTCGGTCCAGTGTGAGTTTGGTTGCTACGGGAGTTAGAAAGGTCTGATCATCATCCAAAACTTTAGAAAAACTTGTTATTAAATACCCACAAAACCTAGATCACCTTTCTTGTTCTTTCACCATAGGAGGAAGTGTTCCAAGTACTGATAAGGTACTGATAAGTACTTGGTGATATGTATGTTTTCATATATAATTTTTCAAGAAAGAGACTGTCAAATTATTCTTATAGCAGTGGACACTTTGTGTTGAACTGTTTTGTATCTCCTATTATTTTCAGCAGTCACCTAAAATGATAGCCCAACTCTATCAATTCCATGAATTTCCTTCACTGGAGAGGCACAAGGAAGACAGAACGGAGGCAAAAGCATTATTCTGAGACCAGATTGTATTCCTAATTACAATTGCCATAAGACCATCAGTTTCTTGTTGCCTCTGCTGTTTTAATGGTCAAAAAATGGCTTTGCCTCACAACGAATTGCAATGGTCTTGTCTGAATTTGCAACACAGCTTTCATTGATTTTTCTTGAAGCGCAAGAAGCTTGATGCTTTCTTACTTTCTACCTTGAATATAGGATTTTAGAACAAAATCCTATCATATTAAAATTCACACTTTGTTTGGTGTCCATTTAAGGAAATGATTCAACTTTACAAGCATCATTCAAAACAACCGAGAAAGAAAAATTTCTCAAAGAAACTGTTTTTATAACTTCTTTCTGCTTAATTATTTTAATCAATTAAACTGAAGAGATATATAGTATCATAATCACTATCAAACAGCATTCATTCATAACAATCATAGAGATTTTTCTAATGTTTAAAACTGTTTATCTGTCAGGAGCCTGAGTGCACCAATAGGCCTTAATAGACCTGTCCAGCCTGGCCTGGGACCTCCACCCACATCCTCTGCCCATTGGACAAGAAGCTCCATCTAAACTCAGGCCTCGTTCTTCATTCCTTCCTTGAGGTGTGCTGTAACTGTTCTCTGCCTCTGGCTCCTGGATAGACCCTGGACCATGCTGCAGCTTTGGCTCTGGTTGTGTCTCCTGGCTGGACCTGGTTCGTGGTTTTGCTTTATCTGGGATTGTCCATGGACCTGTTATCAGCACTCTTCTCACCCAGATCAGGTGCTATGAGACTGCACCCTGGTCAGTAAGGGTGACTGTCATCACCTTTTGCTTCTGACTTGTCCTCCTTTGTGGTGCAGCCTTGCTCTGGTTGCTCCCTGGCATTAATAGTCATCAGAAAGATGACTATTTAAAACATGCTTTCTCTAAAGACAATCCAGATTTTAAAATACATCATGAGATTCACTGTGGAATAAAAATACTTCTCCAAAACTTAAGGCAAGTTAAAGACATATTTTTTGCATTGATCCTGAAACAAAACTTAACAGTAAGAATTTCATACTCTTCAGACACATCAGTCCATTCTCAAAACATGACCCTCTCCTTCTAAGATCTCAGGAATATAAGGGAAATTTAATGAGAGCCTCAACCTTATCCTTCCAGGCTTGAGACCCAAGAAGCAATAGCTGAAAATGGACAAATTTTAATGGCCAGCTCCGTAATTCCCCTTCTTAACCTTGTTAAGTTCATAACCTTGAATTGGCTTCTTGAGTAGTGTCCAGGGAGAACAAAGATAATTTAGGAAAAAATCTGCTATCAATATTTGGGCGGGCAATAGGAAGACAAGTATTCTCCTAGAACAACTGACAGGTAATCCAACTGAAAGACATGTTATAAATCCTTTTTCTTCAGAAAAGTATTCTTACATGTTTTGGCTCTAAAACCTCTTCCAGACTCAGACATCTAAGGGATTTCCTTTATGAAACAGAAGCAATTCTAATGATAGGCCTGTGTTACTGAAGAATCTAATGGCTGATGCCCACAGAATGTGAGCTGCCCGGGGTCATTTCCTTCTTCATCCTAAAGAGCTTTGTGAGTTTCAGAATCTGAGGTGCACCTGAAGGTTTTTTCTTGTAGTAATGTTATGAAAAAAACCTAAAAATTTTACTATTTTAGAATACAAATTATAACAATTAAAAATTTTATTTAAAAGCATCCAAAGTCACTAGATGATAAGACAGACTGAAAATAAGAAGCCCTCGCAGATGGGTCTTTGCTTCTAAGAGAGGTTTCAAACAAGCTCCAAGACATTCAGAATTACAGCAGAATCTGTGCTGTCCTTCCTGACCCCTAGGAATTTTTTTAATTTCCATTGCCTCTGATGTCTGCATGTCTGTTTCTTTTTCTTCTTACCGGTTCCTGTTGTGCTGGAGGCTCTGAATGCCTCCATGGGTTTCTCTCCCTAGAGCAAATTTCAGTTATTCCCATGTCAAGACCATGTCCCCTCTCCAGAGGAGGCCACCTGACTTGTTAATTTTCTTCTTGGAAGAACAGGTTACACAACTAAGACCAAACTCATAAAACAGAAATAGCCTTCCAAAAGATTCAGTTCTGCAGCCCTTACACTAGAATAACCAGCCATAGAAGACTCTAGTTTTTCCTGGCACAGTGCACCCACTGTGCAGAAAAGAGCAAATGATAACCTGAATCAGAGGATAATTCAGGTTGGAAGGGATCTCCTGCTCAAAAAAGGGTCATTCATGAGGTCAGATTGGGTGGCTCAGTGCTTTATCCACTCAGGTGTCAAAAACCTCCAACATGACTGGACAACTTCTCTGGACACCTGTTGCAATGCTTGACTAACTTCATGGTGAAAACATTTGTCCCCATATTCAGTCTGTGAGCACCTCTTCTTCCAATTTATGCCCATGGCTTCTTGTCCTCGTGCCATGCACCACTTTGAAGATCCTAGATCCACCTCCTCAGTAACATCTGTTTTGGTTTTGGAAGACTGCTGTTAGGTGCTCCTGAAGCTCTCCCTTCCTCTGAACAGCCCTGGTTCCCTTAGCCTCACAGGGCAATCACTCTAGTCCCCAGCCATCTTGCTGGTCCTGTGCTGAACTTCCTCCAGAGTATCCATGTCTTCCTCGTACTGGGGGTCCCAAAACTGGGTGCAATATTCTAGACATGGTCTAATGAGTGGTGAGTAAATGGGGATAACACCTCAGTTTACCGGCTATGCTGTTACTAATACAGCCCAGGATGTTTTTAGCCGCCTTTGCTGCCAGGGCACGCTGCTGGCTCGTGTTCAGCTTGCTGGCCACCAGGACCCCCAGGCTGTTTTCAGAGGAGGTGTCCCCCCAGCTGGTCCGTCCCCAGCCTGTTTGTATTACGCATGCCAATAAAAATGTCACCCATTGCCTGTGTGGTGCAGGGCCTGATCCTACAGGCACACATTCGTACTTAGCTTGGCCCCTCAGTGAAAAACCCTCCACATCCCACAAGTGGCGCAGGAAGAGTAACCAGTGCCGCAGGCTGGAGTGCCCGTCCCCCAGCCTGCCACAGCCATGGCTGCGCCTGCAGATGGACCTCGTCGACTCAGACCCCAACCCACAGGCCTCGAGCCCGCCCTGCTGGTGACCAGCCTCAGACCGGACCCCAGCTTGCTCTCTGGCGTACCCCGCTTGACCTCAGGCCAGCCCCTCTGGTGATCCGGACGCCAGGCACCAGCCCCAGGCCTGCCTTGCTGTGGGACAGAAGCTCAGGCAGGGGCTGAAGGCCCCAGGCAGGTCCTGGGGTGCTGGGGCCCAGGGGCAGCCATGTGCTGGGGGCCCTCGAGGGGCTGGTCTCCTCGCGGTGCACCGATGGCCCTGGCAACATGTGCCTCCATGACAGGCATTTTGGTGGCTATGCAGGACAACTTCAGCTGCCCAAAGCCTGCTGCAGATGGAAATGGGAAAAGATAGGACTTTTTTTTTCTCAGCCATGGACACTAGTAACAGCTCTTAATGGCCATGCCTATGTCCTGCTTTGTAGGTTCCTCCAGCCATTTTTCCATTTTCCACTAAAATATTCGCTATTGATAGATAACAGTAGGATGGAGACCAAGTCACTGAAGGGGAAAAGTAATCAAACTGTTCACTTTTGATACCATTCTCCATGGCTCCTGTTAATCAGACAGTGGAAAAAGACCAAGGTAATTTGGACTGATGGACTGCAGATACAGGAAAAGGACATTTTCAGGATACATACGTTGCTTTTCTGCTGTGTTTTATTACCAGGCTGCTTCAACAGAAAGCCAAACTTAGCTGTCACTATCAGAATTAATGATGATGATGCAATTTGAAACATAAAAGGATTTTAAATTTGATTGATCAATAATACTATCAAATGATCAATTAAGAGACCTCTTGTAAGAAAAAAATGCCCTGTGGGGGTTTTTGTTTTCCTAAAATATTTTCATTTCATCTACTAGCTCTATATTCTCTAGAACAGAATGCTTTCATTTCTTTTCTTTAGGAAAGTATCTGAATTACCAATATTTTTATTTGTATTTTCATAGTATATAACGTATTGTCGTGGTTTAACCTCAGCTGGCAGCTAAGCACCACACAGTCGTTCACCCACTCCCCCACAGTGGATGGGGGAGAGAATCAAAAGAGTAAAAGTGAGAAAATCCATGGGTTGAGATAAAGACAGTTTAATAGGGAAAGCAGATGCCTCACACGCAATCAGAGCAAAACAAGGAATCCATTCACCACTCCCCATGGGCAGGCAGGTGTTCAGCCATCTCCAGGAAAGCAGGGCTCCGTCATGTGTAACGGTTACTTGGGAAGACAAACGCCATCAGTTCAAACATCCCCCACTTCCTTCTTCTTCCCCCAGCTTTATATACCGAGCATGATGTCATATGGTAGGGAATATCCCTTTGGCCAACTTGGGTCAGCTGTCCTGGCCGTGTCCCCTCCCAGCTCCCCGTGCACCCCCAGGCTGCTCGCTGGCAGGCCAGAGCACGGGAAGCTGGACTGTCCTTTACTGCTTAGCCACAATCCAAAACATCAGCACGTTATCAACATTTTTCATCCCAAATCCAAAACACAACCTCACATCAGCTTCTATGAAGAAAATTAAGTCTATCCCAGCTGAAACCAGGACATGTATACATTTACAATAAAAAATACAATTACAAATGCAAAGCTTAAAACCTTTGCCAAGATTCAGTTACATCTAAAGTCACGTCTGTCTTTCTGCCAGGGGACCCACATCTCCGTTGCTCTTGGAAAGTGTCAATATCCAGAAGCTTCACTGAACATGCTGTAATTCTGAACTGAGAGCTAGTTATTAGCTGCAGTCTTTCCCCTCACAGCTTTATCAACACAGTACAATGCACACCCTGATAACTTATTACTGCTGAGGGCTAATTAAAAGGCACTGATATTTCTAGTGATGGTTAGACTAGATTATGTTCTCTTTTTCCTATCAATAGATTATTATTCCAAGAGGCGAGAATGTGACCATGGTAGGTAGATATCATACCCCTACTTTTAGAAACCAGTTTATATCTTACTTATTTCTCAGCAAAGGATTTTTCAGTAAAAATCCCTCATTTGCAAAATAGGAAGCAACACATTTACCACATAGGGAGAAAAGGTGCAGAGCTATTTATTCTGCTGATCTGAGTCATATTATAACCAAGTATGACAGGGCTGGGCCCTAGGTTTTTTTTAGACAATAAGCAATAGATTAGAGGCTTGCTTAGTTATTCTTCAATCATTAACACTGTATCTGTCGAACTCTTTGTGGTTAACAAAATCTGATAATTGCAGATAGCATTAGTTCTGCATCTTTGGAGAACAGCCAGCACAAATTCTAATGAAATAAGCTAACCATGCAATGAGGGATTTAGGAAGTACTGCTATGCTGCCTACTATGACATTTTATTACTGATTAAATAATCTCTGAATCTGACTGTTTGTAGTATTTTGCAACCTTACAGTATTAAAATACTTTATGAAAATACGAAGAATGTGGTTCTCAAAGTGTCTAATCTTTTGAAAATGGAGTGAAGTTGTTGAAAATCAGAAGCTCATTAGCTAGCTCATTGCAAATTGTATTAAGGCTGGATTCAAGCTGTATACGCAGAGTGTCTTTGAAAGCATATAAAGTAAGTACATTTGGGCATATGCATTTTGAAAATTAGTATATTCATTCAGTAATATGAACAATGTTACAGGCACATGCTTCATGGTCTCTGCTGAATTTTTGAAGGTTTCTAGTTGGAGTTTTAGGCTGGGGTCCCGGCGATGTGAAAGACTATTCCTCCCTACAAGCCTCACTTCTATTATATGTCTGAACCACTACAACAATCATAGTATTTCCATTCTTTGTCTAAAATTTTACACTGTTCGTATGGTCAGATCAGGCACCCCCCTTCCTTACAACAGAAGGATGCCACAGTCAGAGCCTTTTCTGTAAAACAACACAGAGTGTGGAACTGTTCTGCAGAGCCTATAGCATGCTGCCATCCATCCGCCTTGCAGAGCTTCTCATTCAGATGGGCTGGGCCCCAGCGTCACAGTGGATCAGGGATAGTGACTTCTGTTATTTATGTAATTTAATATAATTAATGCACAGAACTTCTTGATGGGATTGATTATAGGGCAATTCACTTGGACTGAATTTCTCTTGAAATACATGTGTTACAGAAGATCTCAAACAAGCACCGAAAGGTGCTGCAGAGGTCTCCTTTCAAGAAATGCAGTCCTATAAATTAATAGCAAGAAAAGAACTTATTAAAGAAAGGAAAATGTAAGATATCAGCATCACTAAGTAAATTAAATAATCCAATAAAATCTGTCAAATCAGTTTAAAAATTAGTCTTACCATTACATGAGCTCATGCACTACTGTCCTTAAGAAGTATCAGATTTTCAGCAGCATAGATCTCAAAAACAACAACATGTATTTTACTCCAGGGGAAATGTATCAGAAACAGTGCGGCCAGCAGGAGTGGGGAGGTGATTGTAGCCCTGTACGTGGCACTGGTGAGGCCACACCTCGAATACTGTGTTCAGTTTTGGGCCCCTCACTACAAGAAGGATATTGAGGTGCTGGAGCGTGTCCAGAGAAAGGCAGCGAAGCTGGTGAGGGGTCTGGAGCACAAAGTCTTCTGAGGAGCGGCTGAGGGAACTGGGGTTGTTCAGCCTGGAGAAGAGGAGGCTGAGGGGAGACCTTATCGCTCTCCACAACTACCTGAAAGGAGGTTGTAGCGAGGTGGGTGTTGGTCTCTTCTCCCAAGTAACAAGCGCTAGGACAAGAGGAAATGGTCTTAAGTTGTGCTAGGGGAGGTTTAGATTGGATATTAGGAAAAATTTCTTCACCAAAAGGGGTGTCAAGCATTGGACCAGGCCGCCCAGGGAAGTGGTGGAGTCACCATCCCTGGCAGTATTTGAAAGACTTGTAGATGTGGTGCTGAGGGCCATAGTTCAGTGGTGGACTTGGCAGTGCTGGGTTAACGGTTGGACTTGATGATCTTAAAGGTCTTTTCCAACCTAAATGATTCTATGATTCTAAATACAGTCCATGGTATTAGTGTTACATTTGAATTTACTAAAGCTTCCTTTGGATACCAAGAGATGTGTCATTTTGAAAGTGTCTCTTTAAGACCAGGAGCTCTGTTGAAAGGCTTGGTGTGTGCACTGGAGAAAATGTTTGGAGATTCTTGCAAATAAACTGGCAGAGGACTTGGTAAGACATAGCCTTTGACTTTTTTTTTAAATCAGATTTTAAATATACTTTTATATTATACTCTCCTAGGGATGCAATGGCAATGTTTAGTTTGGGTGACCCTGACTGATTTGCAAATCTTGATGCTGACAAAATGCAATCTATCGTCAGGGAAGACAGTATTATTTAAAACATTTGGGAGAAATTTTACTGTATTCATTACGTAGACCCCTTTTTAACCATAACTACAGCTTTCTGGGACATCTTGTCATATTTATGGTTCTTACCAGGAGTGAATATGGTTTGTATTTAACAGTTATGATGAATAATTTTTATGCATCACAGCAGAACTTGATATTTTAAATTTATAGTTGCTTTGAATTTGAATCATGAAATATTCATTACATTTTCACAACAAAAAGTTCTTCTAACAAATCATTCACTCAGTTCATTTTGTATACTAATTTCATGTAGGTCTAGGATACAAATTCTGTGCAGAAGTAGGAGCATTACCACAACAGGCAGCTGGTTACCAAACATTTGGTATCTGAGCATTTGAAGAAATATTGTGATTTTAATTATTTTTTTCCTTGTAGGCTGGGGTGGAGTCATAAATTCTTTGTTTGGTAAACACTGATCATACTCTATAAGTTAATGCTATTTTTGTAAACAAAAAATCAACATTCCTTGTTCTGCTCTGCATCACTGTCTGTATACATGAAAAGTTGATATGAGCTCCCATGACAAGTTTTAACTAACAATATTTTGGCATATTTATCAGCTTCATATACATATTTAAAATATGTATGTGCCTGTTTTACCTGGGCATCTCTGGTTTAACTTTTCTGCAGGTATCTTTCCATAGCAAGATGAATCATCATAGAATATATTCTTAGATGAAAATATGGAATAAATGATTTACACGTTTCTTTACCAACCTCTGAAAATACAGGTCAGGGTTGAATACTGTACTGCTTGGCTTAGTCTTCAAGAGTTCATGGGAAGCTACTTACTTTGTCCATATCCAGCCAGCCAGGGTTAGCAATGTTGGAGTGTAGCGGGAATATTATACCTCCCTGCTTCAGATTTTCACCGCTCGTGGTGGCCAGTTTAGGCATAAACAAACAACAAATACTCATCCACATTCCCAGCAGCAGGGCACTGCTTCAGTTTAGCCATTGATTTCAATGGTTGGAGAGGAAGCATAGAAAGCTTACACTAAGTGTCACATTTTAATCGCCACACTTCTGTTGTGATTAAGCATGATGTTAGTTAAAGCCCCAGTGATTGATTATATGTATTTTTATCGGTAGGATTGATTTAGGAGAGTTAAATTTTGAAATTTGGATTTGGATCAAGGGTCTTCCCCAGAAACTTGCATGGATCAGTGACTGGTCTCCTAAAATTGCTACCATTCTGGAAAATGGTTCAACTAGAAAATTTAAGATGCTTATTTGACAACAGACATAGCTCTTAGTTACCATTTAGTAAGAGGACTGCAGTTGCATATGAATGACAATTTCTATATTTAATTAAATATTATTAATAACAAATTTTATATATTTTAAACCATATAGTGAAAGGTAAAGTCATGTGTTTAAATTCCAAATGAACCTAATGTCTGTTTTCCTACCAAAGCAAACAAAAAAGATTTCATTTTGTGGGTTTTCATTTTACTTTTAAAGAATTTTCCAGATTATGTTTAGGCAAATATTGTGATGAAATTACTTTTCATTAAAAATCTAAATTTTCTATAAATGGATCAGAATCAAACCAATGTACTTCCACATTTTCTTTAGACTTTTACCTGGTATGGTTCAGAAACTCTAAATGGGTAGGTTGTTCCAATCCTCTTAAAACCTGTACAATTTTTTAAAACGTTATCATGACTTTTGAAAATATGCTTTTGAAAAATTTCTGTAGCATGATGAGTAAAATGTAGCTTTAAATTAATTTTTCTTAATTTTTATTTATGTGTTCTCTCTTTTTAAAATCAATATAAATGAGAAGTCTGCAAACTTTTCGGTACAGGACTCCATCTTTCTTCCAAAGTCCTTATACTTCTGACTGTTCTGTGGGTACCTAATGAATGTAAGCAACGTTTAAAAAAAAATTAAATTAAAAAAATAAGAAGTCAACCAGAATACATTAATTTAATTTATGTGATGCAAATGTTTTAAAATCTGAATCGTGATTTCAACACTTTAATGTGACTGTGCAAAAATCAGACTATGTGTTTAATAGATTTGCTGAAGACAGAGCCTGACCAATATTGCTTTAGCAAATCCTTAAAAGATCAACATTAGTATCAGATCCAGAGAAAGAAGTGATTCCAGCCACAAGATACCAGAGGAAAAGAGAATGGAGAAGTACCACTGTGGACTCAAAAGGCAAAGGAAGTGTTGAGAAAAATAAATATAAGGTTGTTAATTAAGCCAGTAAAATAAGGGGGAGAGGTTACATAAAAGAAATTAAACTAATTTGGAAGCATAAATGCAGAGACAAAACTGGAAATTCCATCATTAGACAATAGAGTATGCAAGAACACAACCCTTAATCTCTGCAGTTTCTTCAGTATAAACAAATCTGCTGGTCGCTAGCATTATTGCTGAAAACAGATCTCATCAAATTGCACACAGAGAGTAAGTTTCATCTTTTGGAAATAAAGCTATTACTTCCATTATACCTCTTTGTCCAGGAAACTTATACTTAAGTCCAGATTGAAAACAGTCAAAGACACAGTTTTTTATTAAGTAGTCAACAACCTGAAGGCATTGCTTTCTCTAAAGCCTTAAATAAAAAAAAAGTAAATAGGGAAAGGGGTCCAGAAGGCAGGATCTAATGTAATTTAAAACTGGAATTACATCAGTAGTTTCAAACAGATGGCAGAATGCAGAGATAAATGTGTTAGCTCCTTTAGCTTATTTGGTCTCTCTATTGTTTGCATCATTAAAAACAGGAATAGTTTACAGTTTAAAAATATACTGTGTATTATACATTGGAAAAATGGACATGTACGTACTGAGTGGAAGGAGGTAGGCTTAAATTAATTTGCCATACTTTAATGTACAGTATCTGGGATGCTTTAGGCAAGTCTGCAAATAGGTTTCCTAGGAAATGAAATGACCAAAAATATAATGACCTTGAAATTATACCCCCAAATGTCCCAAGTATTTAGCAACCTGGCTCAGAAGTGGTAATTACATAAAAAATACAAAAGATCCTTAATTGCTTCAGTTATAGTGTATCTAGGCAGGTCAGTTACCATACACAGCTGCAAAAAATGGTACGTGATTAATAGTGGGTTGCTTATGATAGCGCTAACTAGCTAGTGTATAGTGCAAAACACTCATTTCTTTTCCAATTAAAGAAAAAATAAATCTGGTTTTGATTAGGCTCTTCAGAAGGTCTAAGTCTGTAGCAGAAAAATACTCCACTCTCACGTTGTTAAATGTCTTAGTCAAGGACCAAGCAGCATATATTCATGAAAAACAGACAGGTTTAAATAAAATACTGGGGTGAAAATGCTGCAAATATCAAAATAAGACACTTGAAACCGTTCTGGTTATTCTAGTTTCTTGACTGTAAAACTAAAGGGTAAACCAGTTCACATAAATGAGATTGATACAGGTGCATCTACAGAGCTCAAACCAGGCACCAACTTTTCCCATTATTTATTAAACTGCAATTAATTGTTCTTTCCATTTGGCTCTAAACTCATTCCAGCAAAGTCTGAAGCAGGAAGCATTCAAAAATCACATAAGAGAACTTGCAACACTTCAACATAGTATTGCAGTTCCAAGAGATCCGGGAGAAACACTGAACTGTATGGAGAGCTCTCCAGACTTCTGAACTTGTGGTTCACCCGTCAACAGGTTGGGCAAAATGTGCAGTCATGATCTTTGGAGCATTGCCTGAAAAACATACCCTGCAGGTGAGTCACTAAAATGGACCCTGCTCAGATCATATTGAAAGTATGACTTGGTCAGCTGTGATTCTAGAGCTTGACTATGCTCTGGGTATCCTCTCAGTGGGTCCATGGGCTCTACTGAGCTCCGGGAATGACTCCATCTAGGTTTAGGGAGGGGAAGGGACCAGGAAGCAGCAGAGGGGGCACAAATGGCAACCACCAGTGGGGCTGGAATCCAGTAAATTTGTGGTTTTCCTCTTTTAATCTCTTAGGAAAAGCGTGAAACTTAACACTGACAATTCAGTCTTCATTCCTGGGTGTAACATTCAACACGTCACAGAGGTGAACAGAGCAGCTTGCTCAGGCATTCGTTAAGGATTATCCTTGCAGATCTCTCCATATCTCAGCAAACTTGATTCCTGTGTCTGAGGTTACCACAGCAGCTAGATAGTGATTTTTCACACAGCAAAAGCTGACAGTCTAGAAAATGAAACGAAACCTTCAGATAAATACTGTTGTGACAAATTGGCTTTTAAAACTGTTCTCCAACGGTTGGTCACCCCCACAGCCTTGTCTTTACCTGAGAAAAAAGTTAACAGCTATTTTTCTAATTTCTGGTGTGCATTCGTGCAGTCACACACATTGTATTTAAATCCTGCCCAATTTGTAGCTTTCACATAGAGTAACAGAGAGTTTTTAAAGCCCTTAAAATGATCATATTATTCCCTGGCAGAGAATTAGATTTAAAGGCAAAACAGAATGATTTTGCACCATGATTTGACCATTAATGTTAGAATCATAGAATCATAGAATTATATAATCATAGAATCATAGAATGGTTTGGGTTGGAAGGGACCTTAAAGATCATCTAGTTCCAACCCCCCTGCCAGGGGCAGGGACACCTTCCACTAGACCAAGTTACTCAGACTGTTGTCCCGAAAGTGGGATCGTATACCCGGTGTGCAACACCCCAATATGCACACAGAGTAAAAGTATTTTATTTAAAGCATATTTGAGCAGATATGGGTGTTAGATGGTATTCCACAAAGGTAGACACCACACAAAGGAATCACCACATATTTATCCTGTTACACAATTAGCGAAAGGAATAGAAAATCCTCCCAAATTTACATTAATTGGTTAGTAATTACCACATTGCTTATTATTGGTTACACATATTTAAATTAACACACATGCTCCTAGAAAGAGTAGGGTGGTAATGTGACAACTACTTCTTCATCTTCTTGACCACTAGATCTGGGTTAATTAATTTTTTTTTTTAATTGTGTTGTCTCCTACTGACCTGCCCCCCTAGAAACTTTAATTTGTCTTCGACATCAAGACCCCATCCAACCTGGCCTTGAACACTTCCAGGGATGGGGCAACCACACCTTTTCTGGGCAACCTGTTCCAGTGCCTCACCACCCTTATAGTGAAGAATTTCTTCCTTATATCTAATCTAAATCTAACCTCTTTCAGTTTAAAGCCATTACCTCTTGCCCTATCACTACATGTCACGCTAAAAAGTCTGTCCCCGTCTTTCTTATAAGTCCCCTTTAAATACTAGAAGGCTGTTACAAGGTGTCCCCAGAGCCTTCTCTTCTCCAGGCTGAACAACACCAACTCTCTCAGCCTGTCTTCATTGGAGAGGTGCTCCAGCCCTCTGATCATCTTCGTGGCCCTCGGCCCTCCTCTGGACCTGCTCCAACAGGTCCATGTCTTTCATGTGCTGAGGGCTCCAGAGCTGGATGCAGGATTCCATGTGGGGTCTCACCAGAGTGGATTAGAGGGGCAGAATCACCTCCCTCAACCTGTGGGCCATGCTGCTTTGGATGCAGCCCAGGATACGGTTGGCTTTCTGGGCTGCAAGCACACATTGCCAGCTCATGTTAAGCTTCTCATCAACCAGTAACCACAAGTCCTTCTCCTCAGGGCTGCTCTCAATCCATTCTCCACCCAGTCTGTATTTGTGCTTGGGATTGTCCCGACCCTGCACTTGCCTTTTTGAACCTCATGAGGTTCACATGGGCCCACTTCTCAAGCCTGTCCAGATTGCTCTGGATAGGATCTCTTCCCTCTAGCGCGTCAACCTCACCACACAGCTTGGTGTCATTGGCAAACTTGCTGAGGGTGCACTCAATCTCACTGTCCATGTCACCAACAAAGATGTTAAATAACGTCATTCCCAATACCGGCACTTGGACATCAAGCCATTGACCGCAACTCTTTGAATGTGACCATACAGCCAATTCCTTATCCACCGAGTGGTCCATCCATCAAATCCATGTCTCTCCAATTTAGAGACAAGGATGTCATGTGGGACAGTGTCAAATGCTTTGCACAAGTCCAGGTAGATGACATCAGTTGCTCTTTCCTTATCCACCAACACTGTAATCCCAACATAGAAGACCACCAAATTTGTCAGGCACGATCTGCCTTTAGTGAAGCCATGTTGACTGTTACCAATTACCTCTTTATTTTCTATGTGCCTTAGCATAGTTTCCAGGATGATCTGCTCCATGATCTTGCCAGGTACAGAGGTGAGATTGACTGACCTGCAGTTCCTTGGGTCTTCCTTCTCTCCCTTTTTAAAAATGGGGTTATGTTTCCTCTTTTCCAGTTAGTGGGAACTTCAATGGACTGCCACAATTTTTCAAATAGGATGGATAGCAGCTTAGCAACTATCGTGCATATTGAGTGTTACCAAAAACCACAGCATTAGATCAAGCACGGGGAAAAGAGGCCTGGGAAGAGATTTTCAGAAACATAGACCTGAATTCTGCTTTGCTTATACTGGGATTATGGAAAGTGATAGAGCAAGGCTTGGGATGCAGAGAAGTAATGCAGCTTTGGGAACTACTGGGAAAAATCCTGAATTATCTTACCCCGGAATCCCTCTTGAAGTCTCACTGAAGGGACTTCAGTACCCCTCCACTGCCCTTTAAAAGACATAGAGTTTACCAAGCTCTGTGGCCACTCAGCTCTGCTATAGGTTCATTGTATGTCCACATCTTTTTCCTGCCCAAGTCTCCTGTGCCTTAAAGAAGAGACCACATTAAGGTGTCCAGCAGATTTGGGATTTGGTGCTTTATAATCTCATTGGCATCCATGTAAGGACCAGCCAAAATCTCATTCAGAGAAAGCAGAATTTCCTGCAATCCAGGCAAAAGTCAAACTGAATGGTCTTACTTCCTTAAGGTGTCTGATTTCACATGTTCAAATTCTGTGTGGATAATGATTTGCAAGTGATGTCTTTCCTATATCCATCCCTACTGTAGATTGCCACTCACCAGATCAAAAATAAAATTTTCATTTTTTAGAATTGAAATGCAGAACAGGGAGTGTATCTCCCCAAGAGAAATCTGCACAAAACACTATTAACTGCAAGGCAGGTCAAATGTTCACTGACACTTCTTGACAATGCCCCTTTTCTTTACATTGACTCTATTTGATTAAACTGATTGAAATGCATTTCATACTTGTGCTTTGTCAGTCTATATTTTGGGCTTCATGAACAAAATGATACTAGATTGACTTACCCAGATACTTCACAAAGCTTGTCATGTTGAATTAATTAATGTTGCTTGTACAGCGTGAGAATATGGAGATTCATCTTTTCATTTCTGTATTTGCTTTATAACCAAATAAGGGGATGATAAAACATTACACTTGTAGTTAATAGAGATTTTAAATGTCTTCATTTCTTTGGAAACATACAATGGAAGTATTACTGTAATTGTCACACACATTGTGTAACATTAGTTACATAAAACCAGAAATAATACAGTAGTAACCAAGAGTAGTAATGAATGAAATTAACTATGTTTTCTCTGGTTTTCCTTCCTTTTGTTTAATGGATGGTGCAGAAACTGATCATACGTGCAATTACTCTTTATTAACCTGAACACAGAAGATTTTACTAAATCTCCAAAGTCTTGGGGGGAGGTTTTGTACTGAAGTCTTGTGATATTGATAGCAGAGTCAGTAGAATTTTATTAACTTCATTTACAACACAGTAGTGTTTCCCCCATCTCACTTATAGCTATAATACACATTTGGGCTTTCAGAGGTTTTTTATGATATCCAAACTTCTTGTTTGGATACTAAAACTATGTTTGGATACTAAACAAACATTACGCCTTAGTAATGCTGAAGTCCATTTTAGAGCATTTCTTTTTGTACTAAATAAAACAAGCAGGCAGTGTAAAACATGAAAGATGTCAATTAGTTTTACTAATGCAATTAGAATGAACAATGTGAATACATTTTATTTTTAGGTGAGAAGCTGAATGAAGCATTGTCATATATGATTGTTATTCACACAGATGTAAGATGATCTAATACAATATTCTGTCCAGAAGCTGTCATTATTTGGTTTTGTCAAAAGCCCCTTTCACCTTTTATTCCTTAGTCATGAGATGCATGAAACAGCAGTTAAGCCACTTTTATAGTGGCTCACTGTACATACATTACTTTATTTCAGCAGCAATGGAGTCAGAAGTCCAGATGGAAGCTATAGAAGCTCCCATTGCCAAAAGTTTGTTCACCGTATTTATAGCTTACATGTCATAAAAATACATTAATCTAAGTGCCTCAGGAAGTATGTGCTTATTCTGGTACACTAAATTATCTCTCTGAACTCCATGGCTCAGTTCCCCCTTTTTCTCCTCTTTGTGGCACAGAGGCTATGAAAACTGGTCCTGATCCTGTTACTGGTAACTGATACACATTCTGCCTTTGCAGGGAGGAAAGTTGGAGGCTGGTGGGAAGGAGGGCAGTAGGTATGCCAAGCACCTGCTGAAAGAGTGAAGCTGAGGATTTGCGACGGTATGTAGTCTGCTGAAAGAGGACTACACCAGACTGCACCAGTTCTATGCCAGACTGCACCAGTTCTATGCCAGACTGCACTTCAGACACCAGGGAACTCTATACACATGCTTTAAGCAGTTGAGCAGACACAGTGGTCCAGAGATGTGAATTTGAGGCCTTGTACCAAAGGTTGCTTCCAACTAACTTGGTCATTTGAAGTGGAGGAGGAGTCAGCCTGGGATGCCACCGGCTATAGAAAGCCATGCCATAATTATATCAGCTAGCTGGGCCACCTAGGTTTGAATGTAGCTTTTCTACCTTTCGGAACTTCAAACCCATACCTGCTTCCCTGTAATTTGAGTATCGTTCATTTTTACTTCCAAAACACAGTGAATATGACTATGCTTTCAACATACCTTTTCTCTTCTGGCTTTCCTACAAATTTAAACTAAATAACGACTCTGTCTTCTGGGTTTTGTTATATGAATTTTTTTCTTAGGAATAGAAAAAAAGTAGAGATAACAACATTCTTGCTTTAATTTCTGCTAACAGCTAAAGTCCTAGGAGCCTCAGGGGAAGAGGAAGGAGGAAGGCAGAGAGAAAGGGAAGGAAAGGGGGGGGAGAGAGGAGGGAGAAGGAGGGAAGAAAGAAAGGAAAGAAGAAAGAAGGAAAGGAGGAAATGGAGGGAAGGCAAAAGGCAAGGGAGGAAAGGGAGAAGTAAAGGGCAGGGGGGAAGGAAGAAGAAAAGATGAGAGAGAAGAGATGAAGAGAGGAAGGAGGGAAGGGAGTAGGGGGAAAACAGCAAGAGAAGGAGGAAGGGAAAGGAGAGGAAGACAAGGGAGGGAAGGAAAGAAAAGAAAGAAAGGAGAGAAATATCAAAGGAGATGAGCATAGGTAGTAGACTGTAGAAGGAATTAAGTTTTCAACTCAGCACCCAGAACTGACAAGATAAACTTTTTCAGGCAGCCTCACAGCATGAAAATTAAGCTACAGGTCGGAGCCTATAAGCCCAAGGAAGAATATGACAAAGCAAGTACAGCGGTACATCATATTTGTAATAATGCAGCTTAATTAAAAAGTGATTAGAAACCATAATGGTTATCAAATGATGCTTATGCCAGAGATGCATTGCAACTCATCTGCAAATGTTATGAGACGGTTGCTTCCTCACAGAAACTTAACATGAGATTCCCCTGTTACGTGCAAGCTGCCTGTTAGTGTTCCTTATTGTGGTAAAATGCTCAGAAATTTAGTATTAATAACTTCATTTCTCTTAAGGTCTTAACATTATTCTTCTTATATATCTCTTTTATCCAATATTCATATAGCATTGTATAAATCTGTTTGCTCTAGTCCATGACTAATATTTTCACTTAAGTGCTTTTCAAGTAAGTTATTTGAAATACATTCCTCTTCTGTAACTGGGTCTTTGAGCTTACTTAATTGCTATCTTATTCGGTCCAACAGCTGAAAATACTTGCAAATACGTAATCCCTGACTGAGAATACAATTTTTGTAAGATATCCAGTATTGGTTTACAGATTTCAGGTGACAAGAACAAGGTTCATGTCTAGGTAAGTAGTTTCCAGGAGTCAACTAACCACACCAAGTAGGCACATCATTTCTAGCTTGATTTATCTACATTTACTTTCCAGAAATCTCATTTCTGCCACTTTCTTTAGTGTTCAAGAACTCATGTGCCATAAATGAGTATTTTTTTAAGCTTTTTTTATAGAAATTAAATAGCATATTGCATCAGTCACACTTACATAGGTTCTAAAGACTTGTAAGTCTTTTCTGAACTCTTTCCTAATGACAGACTGTTTGGTATGTAGAGACTGGATAGGATTGTAGCAGCAGTTTTCTAAAGGCAGTACCACCTTCTATTGCTACTTGGCAGCCCTGCTTTTTACAGAGCATGCTCAAGCACTCTTAGCCAGAGACCACAGAAATTCACATTCAGCTGTTTATTCACTTTACATTTGAGTCTTTTCAGAGTCACTATTTTCTAGATTATCCTTTGTGCAAATATGAGTTTACTCTATTTCTGCACATATCATTTGAGCAGACCCAGCCCAGACATCTGTATTGTTCTAATAACTGATCAATCCTTGCTCCTATTATTATTTTCCAACATGAATCTGCAAAATGGACTAACACTGCACTCACTTTTTTGTCCAGATGAATGCGTTCAAGACAACGCTGTTATGAGTGCCCCCTGATGATTTTGATTACCCATTGGCAGTATTAGGATGAAAACAGAACAGCAGTGATGCATGTCTGTGCGGGTATTGGGAGGCTGTTTTGCCACTCAGAAACAAATTTCCCAGGGCTCAGTTCTGGGGCCGGTCTTGTTCAGTATCTTTTTTGATGACCTGGATGAGGGGATCGAGTGCTCCCTCAGTAAGTTGTAGATAACACCAAGTTGGGTGGGAGTGTTGATCTGCTGGAGGTAGGAGGGCTCTGCAGAGGGATCTGGACAGGCTGGATTGATGTAGCGGAGGTCAACTGTATGAGGTTTAATAAGGCCAAGTGCCAGGTCCTGCACTTGGGTCACAACAACCCCATGCAACGCTACAGGCTTGGGGAAGAGTGGCTGGAGAGCTGCCTGGTGGAAAAGGACCTGGGGGTGCTGGCTGACAGCCGGCTGAATATGAGCTGGCAGTGTGCCCAGGTGGCCAAGAAGGCCAACAGCATCCTGGCTTGTATCAGCAATAGTGTGGCCAGCAGCAGTAGGAAAGTGATTGTGCCCCTGTACTCAGCACTGGTGAGGCCGCACCTCGAATCCTGTGTTCAGTTTTGGGCCCCTCACTACAAGAAGGATGTTGAGGTGCTGGAGCATGTCCAGAGAAGGGCAGGGAAGCTGGTGAGGGGTCTGGAGCACAAATCTTCTGAGGAGCGGCTGAGGGAACTGGGCTTGTTCAGCCTGGAGAAGAAGAGACTGAGGGGAGACCTTATGGCTCTCTCCAACTACCTGAAAGGGCGTTGTGGCGACGAGGGTGTTGGTCTCTTCTCCCAAGTAACAAGTGAAAGGACGAGAGGAAATGGCCTCAAGTTGCAACAGGGGAGGTTTAGATTGGATATTAGGAAAAATCTCTTTACCGGGAGAGTGGTTAAGCATTGGAACAGGGAGGTGGTGGAGTTGCCATCTCTGGAAGTGTTAAAAAAATGTGTGGATGTGATGCTTTGGGACATGGTTTAGGCAACATGGTGGCGTTGGGTTAATGGTTGGACTTGATGATCTCAAATGTCCTTTCCAACCTTAATGATTCTGTGATTCTGTGATTCTGTGAAATTGTATTTGCCATAGTCTGGAGTGTCCTTTTGAGGACCACTTGTGCCCATCTATTCTTCTGATGGCTGATAAGTGACACTCACACAGTTCACACTTAATCTCTTAGGTGGACGAAGGTATTTGTTCACAAACAGGATAATTTCTTATTTCCCAAGTCTTTTTCATTCATTATTTAAGATTTTCCTCCATTAAAATCTTTATCCTGGTTTAAATTATTTGTAAAACAGTCACACAAGAAAGCAGGCTACAAATGATTCTCCAACAATCAGAGCAAATGTATCATGAGTAGCTCCCATGTGTTCACCTCAGTTACCCATCAGACAGCAACCTGCAACAAACAAACAGTTCAACATATCATGAACAATATTCATTTATATGTTGCAGATGCATGTTTGTGATTCTCAAATAATAGAACAGGAGTGAATTTTGTGCAAATGAATAATTGAACCAACCTTGGTATCTTCAGCACAGACCAACCACATTCAGCTGGAATGACAGTACTTAATGGAGTACGCATCATGCTGCATAGTTAGCTCAGCCAAAATTGCCTTCTGCTTGAATTGGCCAGGGTGTATACCACACAGAAGCAATGCCAATTACCTCCTAGTGGAATCTCTAGAAAGGTTTTGGAAGATCTGAGGATGCATACAAGTTACAGTGAAAGCAGAGCAACCATGAAATCGTTCCTGCAGTCAACATACTGTATAGTTTGTATGGTATGTTTTTGCATTGTCCAAAGCACAAAGGAAATTCAAGCTTAAAACTGTGTAGGCAGCCTGCCTGCCTTCAAAGGTGTGAGAGGTGCTATTGGGTTTTTGACTTTCCATTGTCTATTATAGTGAAGTATAAGAACAGGAAGTATAAATTTACATACCCTGGTAACTGGAGGTACCAGAATGATGTAGTGCAACAAAACCACCAAAGAGCACATGAGGTGAACATGTGGGAGTCACATGGGTGTGGCTGGACCTCCCCCATCTTCTTGCTCCTTTCTAGTCCCATCAACATTTCATGCCCCTGCTTCCCTGATCATGAATAATAGCACCACCAGGAAAAATGCTTGGTCTCAAATATTGTTAGCAACCGAATACAGTGGAGCTGGTTATTCAATATCAGATGTGAATTAATTGGATTATATTGTAAAGAAATTTGAGAAGGTTGCAGATTTGGTCTGTCTTGACTGTATAATATGAATAAAAGCTCATACATTGTGAGCAACTCACTAGGATACTGGCCTACAGCTCCGTGCGGCAGTTAAACAATTGGTTTGGCATTTTCAAAGGAACTTAACTGGTTTCCATGCCTCTTCAATGTATTTATATGAAAAATATACTTCTCTATATTTCTAATGTGTTAAATACTTTCATATTTCATGTTACATTTAGGCCTTCTTTCTGTGATATTGCCAATGTCAGAGAAGGATGGATTTCAGTGAACTGCCTGCTGCTCCCGGATGTAGATGTAATATATGTAACTGAAAATGAAATTTCAGTTCTGTTTCATAAAGACAACATACATTTCAGTTTTAAATCTTGATGTTAATGTTATAGCCAAAGCGGATTAATTTTCCTCCTAAGTCATAAAAGACCAGTTAATAAATTGGTCAGTCTCCTTACTCAGTTAATACAGCAAAGACAGCGGGGTTCTTTAGAATCATTGGTATAATGTCAAGAGGAGTTTGCATTTTTAAAGACATATTTTACTCTGTAGAAAACTGTATTTTACTGCAGAAAACAACAGTTGGTTTCTGTGCACTTGCCTTGAGACTTGCTTAGTTCCCATTATCTTTGATGGAGATGAATACATCTATCTGAGGAATATTTTGGCCTTGAGAGAAAGAAAGAAGGAAATAGGAGCATTTGTTTTTTAATGTCTGCATAACTCCAACTTATTTTCTTAGTACAGCTGAATCTACTGGTGACACTTTGTAGAAGCTAGCTTTTCTCACACTGAATACACAGCCCCAAAGAGACTTTTGTCTGGTGCTTAGTAGATGACTGAAATGGTGGAATCAAAAGACTTTTTTCTGTGGGACATAGTCTGGCAGGTGGAAAGGTGGAAGAAAGCCACTTTATCATCAGTTTGTGTTTATCTTGTTTTTGTAAGAACTCAACATTTCCTGAGCTAACAAACCCTTTTCTGGTCGCATGTGTCTCTCCCTCTTCAGAGGACTATGAGAGATGTTAAGTTTTCCACTCTCTTAGGGCAGGAAAGAGGAAAGAGATAAATAAGTTATTTCTCAATAAAGACCTCTCAAGCCTTTTCTGTTGATATGACACACTCAGCAGAAGATTCCCAATAGTGAAATGCTACCTGCTTTGCTCCTGTCCACCTTTCCAGTTAAAGGAATACCACTGTTTCACTTCTCAGCTAAACTGTGGCAGACCTGCACCTATATAGCAGCAATAAGTATATTAAAAAGAACAGGCAAATGTGTTGACTTTCTTCTTTTTGACATTCCTCTTTCAAAGCTTTTTTGATAGTTTCCTCCCAGAAAGAGAGCGAGGAATGTGTGCAAACACTTGTTCTCCACATCAAGCCTGACTGAACAATTTCTCTGCTATTCTGAGCTTCTGGTGAACTGAAAATTACCAGCTGTACTGAATTGTGACAAACTCTGTGTGTGTGTGTATGTGCGTGTGTGTGCACATGTGGAACAAAAGAGATAAACAGAAACTATCATATCTGATGACAGCAAATTCATTTTCACATTTATGACCCAATCTAGCATTTTAATTCAGTAAAATACAAATGCAGCCTTACCTTCTGACTAAAGATTATTCCTTGGAGCCCTCATATAAGCCTATATGGAGCATATGAAGAACAAGGAATCCTCTAATGCATTTCCTGGCTGAGACATAGCTAACAAATAGGGCAGCAAACACATAAGTGCAGTCATCATTGCACAGGTTTGAAAAAGAAAATGAGATTGGGCTAGGAAAGAAGACAGGTATTTTAGAGGTATGCAGCTTCCCCTTCGTACTTCCGGATGGCTAATCCACATCCAGATATGCTCAAAGTTGATCAATGACAAGCTAATTTAGTAATCTTCTAAAAAGAAGATTACAAGCAATCAGGTTATCAGAGCTTAACTAGCTAACACTCTTCAGCTGATTCGCAATGACAAACAGTAACTCATTAAGCTGCAGTAACACATTTGCCACCCTTTGATGTCTATACTCTTAGTATTAAAGTGGTAACAAGCTAAGATTTTTTGTGTGTGCTACGTCACTTCTTCCTTGTCAAAGTAAACCACAGTAGCTATAAAAAACATGTGGTAACAACCCAAGCTAAATTCTTGCCAAAAATTGACTTCTATAGCTGTCTACAGAGTCTGCCAGAATACTGTCGGCCAACTCATACCATGTGTGTCTTGTAGGGTCGTGGCTTTAAAAGGACAAGAGATTTGCCAAAATCTATCCATCTTTTCAGCTGGAATCCTCTCCATCACTCATGAAATGTAGTCACATCTAACAGGAAAGAAATAAACAACAGCCATCAGCATAGAGTACACCTAGGAGAAAGTAAAGAATGTTTTTAGACCCTGAATGGGAGCACTTTGTGTTGGCAGAATGGGACTACCCAGGCTGAGATGCATAATTGCATCATGAAATAACACTTTTTAAAACACTTTCTATGAATTGCCCTTATCTGAGAACCTGGGAGCAACTACTGTTTCTGGGTGTTCAGACAATTAACCGAAACTCATAGCTGATTTTCTCAAAGGACATTTATAAACGCACTGTAAAAACTGCCTCCTTTCTGAACTCCACTGGCCAAACAATCTGTTCCCCAAAACACAACTGCCCTGGCAGACAGTATCTCCTCGGATGCTTTTTAATCAAATATGGTCCATCTTTCACCAGAAGTTTCCTGTTCTGGGCAGGGACATGGGCAAGAACAGCAGACTTTGAAAGTCAAAGACCTGATCATAATTTTGTTGTAATCATGGTCAGATAACCACTACATCTGTACAGAAAAGCTCTACACTGTGATGGCAGCAAGCCCACTACATTTGGGACGGGTGATCTGTATTGTACAGGCACAGCAGACTTGCAGGAAGCACGTGGGAGACAAGAACCCTCCCACTTTTAGATCTGGAATTTGATGGCCTTTATTTTACCTAACAGAGCTGGCAGGAACACAGACCAACAGTATGCTTACAGGCCCAGCAGAGAGCATGAGAGATGGCTTGCCGCAGAGTCCACAAGAGATAACACAAGAGATACAAGAGCTGTATCTCCTGGAGATACAAGAACTGTGTCTCCTAAGTCCACCAGAGTGGACTCTGAATATCAGGATGATGGGCTGGTAGGAGGTCACTGATGAACTAAGAAATGAGACAAACTCTGATTCCCCCACTACCATTGTTGTTTGTTCTTCTCTATTTGCCATATCTGAAACTGCATGAAAATTTGCAGGCAATACCTGTGTGTCCAGGATTATCCTTATTCAAACAGCATAAAGGGACAGTGCTCTGATTTGGCAAGACGAGGAAGAAGCAATGGAGACCTGCATTCTGGGCAGAAAGTCTCAAGTGCAACAAACTGAAAAAGATATAAAAAGACAAGGGGAAAAAAGATGCAGAGGGAACAGAAAGAAAAGGAATAACAAGAGACTGGGCAGAGAAAAGAAGGAACAGAATGGACAAAGAGGAACAGCTGAAAAGCAAAGAAAGGCAGACAAAAGCACCTTGGGAGCCTGGAAGCCACAAAACATTACGGTTTTGCACATCAAACGTCTATAAAGGATCAGACTGATTTTCGTAACTGAATTTGCCAGGGAGGGAGAAGAACAAAGAAATACCCAGCTCCAAAGACCTGGGCTGAGGCTGGGTGTGAGCTCATTTCACAGTAAAACTCTAACAGCAGGGAAAGCTCTGCGCCCGTGTGTAAGGGGAAGTGCTGTCAGTGGTGGCACTATATTTACTGACCATTTGGGAGTCGGGGAGCGGCACCGGTGGGATGCAAACAGCTTCAGCAGAACATTTCCAAGAGAAGAGAAAGTGGTCAGCAGAGAACTCCCCTGTTCTCCCTCTGTCACCCATGATGATTGATGAACCTCTCTGCAGCTCTGTCCAGGCTTTTCAGTGGAAGAATACAGCCAGCTTTCTCATGATGGCAGAAGTAATTAAAAAGGAGATCAACTTCAGAGGAACATAAAACACACACCAAAAGTCCGTCTCTTTAATGATATCCCCTACACACTTTACTGGCGGGGATTCTGCTAGTCTAATACCTGTAAATTTTCTTTCTAATTAGGGCTATAGCTCACCAGAGGCTGTTTTATACTTAATTTGTTGGGGTTTTATTATATGGCTCAACAGTCAGCCAACCACTGTATGCATCATGTGATCCTGGTTGAGATCTTTCAGGCATTACTGCACACTGAGGCCCTTGGAGAGAACGTGCCACTACAATTTGTGAGTCACCCGTTCTTGCTCTGCCTTGGTCTTGTCATGTGTGTGCTTGTCAGGATTCATCTCCGTCTCCATTACCCCTGGGGCAGAAGTCATAGTTTGTTTCTGCTCACTTGTCTGATTTTTAGCAGATCATATTCCCATCTTCAGAACCTTAAGCAAGTGCCATCTTTGGAAAATTTAAGGTGGAATTCTAAGTGACAATTTAATTCAACTCAAAATATTTTTTTATTGACAGGAAATATCCCCAGTTCAACCATTTTCCAAGGTTGATGTAGACCGCTATAGAAAGGAAAAAAATTAAATTAAAAACATTCTTTGATGTTGCCAAAGAGAAAAGTGATTTTCTTAACTCTTTTCCTTGTATTTCTGTCATTTTTTAAAAAATTTACTTTCAAGACTTTGAAATGAAGCTGAGGTCTGAGGCAGATTTTATGTGTCTGAAACATGCCTGAGATCATCATTAATTCTATTTTTGCCAGAAAGGTTTGCAACCAAATTATGCACCATTTAAACAATTAGCTTGGAAATTATCAGGAGAAAAACAGAACAGTAGATCACAGATAAGCAAAATCCATGGTGCTTTAGTGACCAGAATGTAATATATGCCAATGAAAGAACATTTTATTAAACCACTATAAGCCAGCCCAGGGGACTGACCAATCTTTGTTTCGCCTCTAGGATGGCAGCTTCCAGGTAAACAAGGGTATTAGTACATCATTTACGCCAAATTGGTGGGCAAAGAAGCTCACCAATAGCTGTTAAATAGTAAACCTCATCCTCCATCTCTGTCGATGCCAGAAAGTATGACACCTAAAAGTTGTTCAGCCACACACTGAGAATGATGGTGGCACTTGCTATGTCATCCTAAAATAACACATGAATTCTAGAGAACCACTATCCCGTTTATCTGAATCCGCTCTTACAAAAACAGGAAAATGGAAACTCTTGCCTATCTCTGCAGCAGAACTAAACCTCAGAAAGATTCCTACTTTTTCCGGTGTTGTCTGGTAGGATTTTTCTGAAAGAGATGGAGAGTGCAAAATAATGGTGGTTGTTGTTGAAAACCTTCAGAAATAATACATTAAACAAAAATAAGTAACACAACAAAAATAATAAGTATTAATCCATTCATATAGCCAAATAATCTAATCATCCCATCTAGCCATACATCCAGTAGCTTTCAATAGGTGAGCTAGCCTCCAGCTAGCTCAAAAGAACAACAATTGGTCTGGATCTGGTTTTGTGTACAGAAGCATGTCTGGTCAGACAATCTTCAGCAGTATTTGGATGGGAAAACTAGAGGAATTAGGGTTCCTAGATTGAGAAGTCCATGGCAAAGTAAAACAAGGAAGCTGGTCTTCTATTTACTGCGTACAGATGTACAACATGCAGTTGACAATTCAGAAATGCAGTTGAGTTACTCTCCATGGAAGACTACTTGTTCCAGGAAAAGGTTCTACCTTACTGTCCCATGGAAGAGCACAAAGCACAACAAAACAGACAGCCCAAACTCTACCAGTAAAAACTCACAGAACTTAAGGAGCTTCAGATGGTGAAGTATTCAGATGGTGATGGTATTCTGAGTTTTGGGCACTCATCATTGCTTCCTTTGAGCTTGTAAGCTATGAGGGGAGGGAAAACAAAATATTTTAGATGTATTTCTCTCTTGCTAACACATAACTGTGTCTTTGCTACCACAGGAAGTAACTCCTGGAAAGTCTAAATGCTGAGTTTTACCAGAGATGTGATATAAACATATTTTTCTGAACATGCCCTGGCAGGCCTAGTTGATGTCTAGAAGGGAAGTCCATCACAATACACATTGAAATTATGCATCTCAGTGTCACTTACTGCTAGGTAGACCTAACAGAGTTCTCTGAAATACAATGAACATGTGCAGGAAGGTCATGCCCTTTGGGAGTCTTCAGATAGAACAGCCCAGATACTTGACCAGGAAGCCTCTAACCCAGGGACTGCTGGAAATATGGAGGAAGGATGTAACAAGGGAGGAGTCACTCCAGAAATGTCCAGCTCTTCTATTCTTCTGCAGGCACCTGCTGCTGGCTCCTATGAGAGAAAAGATGCTGGGCTGGATGGAACTTCTCCATCTGCTACATCGACTGCTACAGAGAGCAGCTCTTCTGCTTTCTACTCACCTGTTACTGTTATCCCTCCTGCTTTCAGCCCCCTTTCCATGTGGTCCTCCAGTCCCTGGCCTCCTTAAGAGGGCCTGCAAGCATCAAGGGACATTACTGCTGATGCGATCATCAATGACTGCTGCTGGAAATCCATGCAGAAATATGTGCTGTGCACAGGGAAGCAGACAGTGACAATACTCAGCTCTCCTTTCCCTCTCTCCCTTCCTCCACCTGTAATTGAAAATCAAGGAATCTAAGTCCCACTATCTCCTGTCAGAAGGATATTTCCTCCCCTAAGGGAAGGGGTTAGCAAGGGCAAGCCATGCCTTAGTGGCACCCCTCCCAGCAGTGTGCAGATACCACATGTGTAAATACCACATGTAAGCACCTGATTTGAGGCAGGACTTTCTGGACGTGCAACAAGGAGGGGTAAGAGCAAATTCACATACACAAGCTGGTCAAAATTACGATGTTTTGCTCCATGCGACTAATTTCCCTCAAAGAAGGGACAGAGGGTCAAGTAGTAGAAGCACCTCTACTCTTTTAAGACAACCTAAAGCCTTGCACCTCTGAGGCATGAGGCCTCCAGTAGTCCCAAGCAGTTTGTGCTGACAACGTAGATTCAAGGTCAAGCCTGACAGGCAAATCATCAAGTCAGGGTCAGGCCAGGTCTGACGGTGGTAGCCAGTCATACACATTCTCGTGATCACCAGGCAAGTCCACAATGACAAGGCAGGTCCAATGTCAAGTTAGGAGCAGAGTCTACAGGTCAGGATCCAGCCAGGTCAACAGGGCCCATGGCCAGGCACGACTGCACACAGCTGGAGCTAGAGACAGGCACGCTCACAGCGTAACTCGCAGGGACTGAGCCGCAATGGAGCCCCTGAACAGAAGGTATGGGTGGAGGCCCCAGGTGAGGTTGGTCAGAGCAACTAGGGCCCATTAATGAAATCAGGACCCTGACACAGCTTTTCTAGGAGCTGTACAGCAGGAGAGGTGAAAAAGTGCCAAGAAACTTTGGCCTGAGCCAAGGAATAACCCAGCAAAATAATGAGCCCCAGCTGTTCCAGCAGGGCTCAAGCTGCAGGAGTGTCAGACAGGCTCAGACGTTTCCTGTCCCACCGTTTTGCCCCAGAACATTTGAAAAACAAACAAATAATGGTTAGAGCCAATCTGCAGTGACCATGTCCAAGAGAAGAGGCAGCCAGCCAATGTGACATTTGCTTTCCTCACACCCAGAAAAGCCAGCAGCAAATAAATTCTTAAGAGGGGCTAGAAGGAATATTAAATGCTTTCAGTTGCAATGGATTTTAAAACAATCATGGTAAAATTTAGCACAAAGTACTATATTAATGGAGTGTTTTCATAATATACGCTTTATATGCAAGAGCACAGAGCCTTACCTTTGGATTTCTCAGCTTTTGTTGTTTTAAAATTCACCCTTAGGATTCTGATCGTGACTTTTTTTAAAAATTAATTTCTCTACAAGAAAAGAAGTAGCTGGGTAAGTACATTAACTATTGCAGCCTAATTCTGAACAGCTTTTGGGCTTGTGATAACTGACTTTTAAACTTCTTAACCCCATTATTAAAGACCAGAGAATAAAAGTCTACGCAGGAACAAAAACTACTGTGGAGTAGATCCCCTGTTGTCTGCAGCCATAGACTCTGAATGAAGCATTTCCTGTGGCTCGTCATACACAGCAACTCTTTTCCAAGAGTATCTCTGACAGATAACATAGGCAGCTATTTTCCCCTCGTGAGGATTAAGAGTATCACCGTTTTCTACTCTATGCCTAATTTCATGAAGCATGTAGGAACAGAGCATGTTCAAGATCTCCAGCCCTCTATCAGATTGCACTGGCCAACAGATACGAAAGATACATGCACACACAAAGAAAGGGAAAGAAAGAAAGTAGGACTGCATCAGAGTCATTCCCTAGGAAAGCAAGCTAAAAGGGAAAAATATCAATCACATGATAATCACTCTTTAATTCATTTTCACAGACAGGTTGTAAAAACTCTGTAAAAAAAAGTGGGGTTTTTTGAGGGGATATATAAAAATAATAATAAATAAGATACTAATATCTTATATTTCCTTCAAATGCATAGATCAAACTGTCTCCAGACATTGAATAACTTATGCCTTGTCTGTGAGGCAAAAGAGTAATGACATTTATAAAATGGAGTATTACAAAGGTTTTAAGTCTTGCACAAGATCAGAAAGAGAGAGTCCATTGCAGGGTTGAAAACAATACGTGAGCTTTAATGCCTAAAACTACTACAGAGTAAAAATTATATCTTTATTCTACTGCTCTTTCAGTAACAGAGCAAGGAGAGAGATAATAACAGGGATATCACTTCATCACATTTGACAAAACAAAGGAACGGCCAGCTATTTTTTGAAATCTTAATGTGTTAGGGAAGTTACAAGTAATATCTTCACTTTTTATATGTGGCATTTGCCAGTAAAGAAAATCATGTGAAAGGTCATAATCTTCATTTCTTCATGCTTCACCTCCAACCTGTAATAGTCGTCTCCTTCCCTACTTGTTCTGAAGCATATTATAGAAAATACAATATGGAAGTGTTCACAAAAATCAACTTGTTTCCTCTTTTTAACCCACATTCAGCCAGATCTAAGAAACACTTGCCTAAAACACCGGTAAACATCTCCTTTAATGATGGAGATTTAACAGCTTTCCTAGGCAACATAATTCAGTACTAGAGTACCATTTGACATGTTTTCCTTTGATTTGGCCATGAATCTCCTTTACTGCAGTTTAGAGCCATTACCTATTGTCTTATGCTTTGTGAGTGCTCTGAGGACAAACTAACCCTTCCCAGCAACCACTTCCGTACCCAAGGAATATTTCTCCTCTCTTCCTTTGGAGTTCTACTTTTGTTTTCCTTGCTGATCACAGGTTTCCAGTTATTCTTTTCCATCTCTGCAGAGTACATCAATTTGGCCCCCATATTTTCTGAAGTGTGGTGCCCCAAATGGTATGGAACACTCTAGCTAAGACTTCCATTCATCCACATTTTGACATCTCCAGATGTTTTCTTTTGGTTTGATTTAGTTTTGTGCAAACTCTGTGAATGTGTAAGGACATGCATTTAAAAAACTATAAAAGGCACCAAATTAAAAACTGAAGAGTTTAAACATAGTATGATAGTTTGTGAGACACAAACTGTCAGAAGTGAACAGAATTATAGTGACAGAAGGGGTTATTACTAGGAATAACTAGAAGTTCAGAAAGCAAACATGCAGCCACATTTCCTCCCGATTGGTGCCCTACATTACTGCAAGCATTATAGAGGCCATAAGCTTCTTCAGGATTCAAAGACTTACCAGGCATCCTCTCCTTGTAACCTCATATCCAGTTCCTTGCAGAAGCCAATCCCAGTGTCATAATATTTGCAAATTTTCTTCAAGTGCAAGTTCCTCAAGAGAATCCCTGAAGTTTGTTCCTCGTGCTTTGTAAACCAGCCCAGTGTGACCTTTTAAGGAGCAGAGCAATCGTGAAAGACTCATATACTAATTTCAGCTGGATCAAGCCACAGATATTGTATAGTAAAGAACTATCTCTGCAAATAAGAGGATGAAGACTGAATACCCTGATAGCTTTTTTCCAAATGTAGTTTCAGTGACTCTCTAAAAAAAATGGGGGAAATTATTATTTCTTGATGTGTATTCTCCTTCAGTACAAGTCGGGGATGTTCTAGATGGAATGTGTTCTACAGTACAGCCATGATTCCTGAAACTCTAGTTGTTCACATTACTTTCAACCTCACTGAGAGTTACTGCTTGTGAAGAATTGCAGACAATGATTCTGACCAGCTACACGAAGTGGAACTAAAAGCAGAGGATTTTCTGTTACCAAGAAAATTTTCTAAAGCATGTTAAGCCATATCAGTGTGTCACGGTTTAACCCCAGCTGGCAACGAAGCCCCACACAGCCCCTGGCTGGGGTAGGGGAGAGAATCAGAAGGGTAACAGTGAGAAAACTTGTGGGTTGAGATAAGACAGTTTAACAGGGAAAGCAAAAGCCACACACACAAGTAAAGCAAAACAAGGAATTCATTCACCGCTCCCCATGGACAGACAGGTGTTCAGCCATCTCCAGGGAAGCAGGGCTCCATCATGCGTAACAGCTACTTGGGAAGGAAAATGCTCCCTTCCTCCTTCTTCCCCCCAGCTTTATACGCTGAGCATGACGTCATATGGGATGGAATATCCCTTTGGTCAGTTGGGGTCAGCTGTCCCAGCTGTGTCCCCTCCCAGCTTCTTGTGCACCCCCAGCCCGCTTGCTGGTGGGGTGGGGGAGAAGCAGAAAAGGCCTTGACACTGTGTAAGCCCTGCTCACAATAACAAAAACATCCCTGTGTTATCAACACTGTTTTCAGCACAAATCTAGCTGAAACTAGCTACTAAAAGAAAAATAACTCTATCCCATCCAAAACCAGCACACAGCACATTCTGAGATGACCTGGATTTCAAAATAATCTTGGTATAGTCACCACTGAATACATACTAATCTTGTTCCAACACATGATCTATGTTTGCAGGCCACTTTCTGTAGGCTCTAAGCAGCTTCTGTGATTCACAGTTCTGTGACAACTTCATCATACAGAAAGTGCTCCAGCTACAGACTCTGGAAGCCTACTCTAGGACTTTTGTAATCTAAATATCAGTTCTGTGATGGGGAGGCTTGCAGCTTTTAGAGCCTCATCCCTCCCAGAGCTTTTAGACTTACAGTTTTGGGAAACCTCAGACTCTGCTTAGGAACCCAGAGTTTGGCAATATGCCTCTTGGATCTCCCCTGAAACTGAGTTATGAAATACCTGCTTTGCCAGGAATCCAGTGATTCAGATGGGATTTCTACAGGACACCTGTGTTATAAAGTAATTAAAAATACTTGTAAAATACTTGGGCTTAACGAAAACTTAATTGATTAAAACCTATTTCATTGATAAATTTCAGTCTAACTTTTAAAGTGGAACATTTGCCCTCAAAAGAGGCAATACCTGTACATACCCAGTTCCTTTTCAGAGATGGTCTTTCCCCAGCAGCCAGATGTTCTCTTTGCCTCACTTTAGTGCTGGAAGGACACTGGTAAGGGTGGAGCATGCTGGATAATTATAATTCCATTCTGCTAACAGCATAGTGGCCCTATTTTTCTAAGTTTTCAAACATTGGATTTCATGGCTGTAATGAAAGGTAATACATTTATGGATATGTTGAGCTTTCTCCCTATAAAATTCCCTTTTGTTCAAAGTAGTATAAATTCCATGCATCTTCCATGGTGGTTTTGAGCTAAGATAAAACCAGCTGTTGATCTTCCAGTGTCTTGTGTACAGTGTCTTCCACTCTCTTCTAAAATCTCTTTCCATAGCTCCATATTCGTCCCTTGACTGAGGATTAGGCCCCTTAACCGTATCTATATTAAATATGAAACAGCCTCTGGTGAGCTATAGCCCTAACTAGAAGGAAAATTAACATGTACTAGACTAGCAGAAGCCCCGCCAGTAAAGTGTGTAGGGGATATCATTAAAGAGACGGACTTTTGGTGTGTGTTTTATGTTCCTCTGAAGTTGATCTCCTTTTTAATTACTTCTGCCATCATGAGAAAGCTGGCTGTATTCTTCCACTGAAAAGCCTGGACAGAGCTGCAGAGAGGTTCATCAATCATCATGGGTGACAGAGGGAGAACAGGGGAGTTCTCTGCTGACCACTTTCTCTTCTCTTGGAAATGTTCTGCTGAAGCTGTTTGCATCCCACCGGTGCCGCTCCCCGACTCCCAAATGGTCAGTAAATGTAGTGCCACCACTGACAGCACTTCCCCTTACACACGGGCGCAGAGCTTTCCCTGCTGTTAGAGTTTTACTGTGAAATGAGCTCACACCCAGCCTCAGCCCAGGTCTTTGGAGCTGGGTATTTCTTTGTTCTTCTCCCTCCCTGGCAAATTCAGTTACGAAAATCAGTCTGATCTTTTATAGACGTTTGATGTGCAAAACCATAATGTTTCGTGCTTCCAGGCTCCCAGACGTTCCCTTCCTTTCACCTCCAATAATTCTCGAAGACCTTCAAGGTCCAAGTGGAGTGAGACACTGAATTCCACAGTTTGATCCCTGCAGACAGTAGATCCATAACGTTGTCTTTTTTTTTTTTTTTTTCACTCCATTCACTAAACAGAAGCCACAAAAGATAGCAAGTTGCCTTGGGGCATTCTTCTACAGGAGAAACAAGTCAGTCATCAGCAAATGAGAATGTAGTTTCCTATACAATACTTCCCATTTAAAAGCCTTTTAGACTCTTTTGACATTTTGTTATGTGAAACATAGCCTCCAACTTGACTACGATTTTATATGTACTCTCCAAAATACCTACTCAGAGCAACTTCTGATCCTGTCTTCACCAATACTACAAAACAGTATGTCCATGTAGACACAATCTTCTAATCATGACTTCCTGTCAGAGAACCAGACTAGAAAGATGGTGGCAACAAAAGTCAGCACATCTAAATTATTAAGATAAGCAAATTGAAATATACATCACCTGGACCTACACAATTGCATGTATTCCTCTTACAGCAACAGATGAGATAGAAGAAATTGTGCAGTGCATTAGAAAGAAGGAACAGCGGGCTAATGCACAGAGAGAGAGGCAGTGTCATGAATTAGATGAACAAAGTGTTTTGATTCAGGCCCTTTAACTGAAGGCCTGTCTAAGGTAGCAGGATACTGGGTAAAGAAGCATTGCCAGCCCTGCAAAATGCAGGATAGGGCTCAGAATACCAAATTTTGTCCTGTCAACACAATGCCAATGCATTGTCTTTTGGAAACATAAACCATAGAGCAAGGCAGAGAAAAATAAATTGTTCCAAAGCTGAGCAACTCCTCATGCTCTTTTTTTCTTCCCCCTCCTCCCAGTTATATGACAATAAGGCAGTTAAGATTAGATAATACTTCTGCAAAACATTTTAGTCCATTAGGTTCTTTGTAACCCAATTTTTTATTGAAAATTATAATCCTGTCCATTTATTCCCCTGTCTGTACCAGAAAGTATCACTAATCTCCAGAGCCTAGCTGACCCAGAATGGGTTCTGAGTAGCTCAATACTCAATGGAAACCTTGTCAAAAGGTGACTGAAATGTTCTGCTAGATACCTACCAATTCTGTGTTCAGTAATCTGTAATAAATATAGCTTAGACTGTCAGACAGCAAAGAAATCGAGGCCAGTCAGCCAATTTTTGAAACACATCTTAGCTATGTCTACTAATAGAAAACAAATGCTTACAGATTCACCTTTGCATGCTATTGCCAAGAAAATGCAAACCAACCCCAAAAATCCAATAGGTAGCATAGTCTGGATTCATCTTCAAGCATGCTGCAGCTGTCACTTCAGAAGAAACAGTGCTTTCTTGAGATCCAGCATTTATACCAAAAGTGATGTCCCTTCACAGCCCAAGGGAGACAGTGCAGTACATTGTTCATTTCTGTTCACTTCTGTGTTTTGCTATCCTATGGTAAAATCCTTGACCCAGTAAAGTCATTACAACCTTTATCATCGATTTCACTCTTGCCCTATATTAAGTATCTACTTACAACTAAGGAAACCTTATGTGTGCAAGGACAGAGGGTTCTCAAAGTGCCATCGAAAGCCAAAATCATTCCCCAGGGAACTGGGAATCATCGCAAATCTCATTACCTTCTTGTACAGGGCACTTTGAGTTTGCTTTCAGTAACATGAATAGCAACATGTATTTTAAAGGCAAAACACATTTGAACAAAACAAAAGTTAAGGCAGTGCAGCCTAGTAAAGCCAATGGTAATATCAGATAGTTCTACAGCAAAACTCTTAATTCAAAATTAGAAAAAAAACCCAATACTGCTCCTGTTGTAAAAAGGTCAAGCCTCTATTTTGGAAAGGCTTTTTAACTTATTAAGCTACATCTAGCAATGACTTTATAGTTAACAAAGACTGTGAAGCAGCAAAGCCCTGCTCCATGTGACAAGATGTGGGACAAAATGGTGATGCAAAAATAGAAGGATAAATATAACTAAATGTGCCACTTGGAACACAGAAAGCTCAGGCAGGTGTTGTCATAGCTGTCAACTTTCAGGTTCCTTCTTTCTTCAAATTTTCCACATCACATCTTGATTCTTTCTTAAAAGCCATGGGAAAGCAAAATAAGGACCAGATATGAGATTTTGTTTTTAAAACCATAATTCCAAGTGTTTTGAAAAGCAGTCTAAAACTACTACATCTTGATTTAAAAACAAACAAACAAACAAACAAACATTTATTTTCTTTTCTAGAATTCAGAGCTTTGCTTCTGAGATATTAGGAAAGACAAGAGTTTCTAGAGAGCAAAACAGTAAGTCTTAAAATATTAAAACCTCTGATAAAACACATAAAATTACAATTAAATATTTTATAGAAATGAATCTAAAACACTTCTCACTTGTAAACAAGTAATCTAGAAGAATTTTTAGCATGAAAACACAGCATCTGAACTTCTTAATGAAGTCTCAGAGGCAAAAATATCCCAAGTTTTACCGTTTCTGTAAGGACCGAAATGAGAAAATCTCCATCATTGTGAGACTGTTACAAAAATAGCCAACACTGGCAAAGGAGAGACAACTGACTTCAGTAAATGAGGGAAATACTGGCAAGCATAAACCTTGACCTCTAGCAGCGATATTCTCATTTCAAGACTTAGAGGTCTACACACATAACCACCTATTTCTGTCAGAGTCTCGCTGCAATCCACCCCTGGGCAGCCAGCCAGTGCAAAATCTCTCCAGCACAGAAGCCCCACTTAAGCCATGGGTTTAAGAGGAACATAAATGAAGGGAGTGGTTGAAAATAACCTGCCCTTACAAGGCAATCACATCTCAGGATTCCCAGGCTATAGAGAAAAGGCATCTGTAAACGGGAGTCTCGAAGTCCTGCCTTTCCACATCATCTTCTTCTCCTTGGAAAAGCAAACCTTGAGCAATTTCTGTGAAAGCAACAGTCACACTGTGGGAAAGACAACTTTTAGTGGTTTTGGTTTTCCTTAAACTGCCCCTCTATAGCTGTACTAACAGCAGCCGAGCAGTGGAGCACACTTTTTCCCAGTTCTGTACAACGCGAGAGCAGGGGCACGTGTGCTCCTGGAACCTCTTTGCAGATGGTGAGGTCTTTTTTTTCTGTACGCCTTTGTCTTTTCCGCTAGCTCATAATCTTCCCCCTAGCTTCCCTGGGGCCGAGGAGAAGAGGGTGATCTTTATATAGCTCTCCTCAGAGACTGGGTGAATCACAGAGTAACATCTAATCCCTCTTGCACTCCGCAACCATATAACACCCCAGCTGAATATCAAGCCACAGAAAATAAGTTGCAATTTTAAATACAAAAATCCGGCAGAAAGATTACAAGCACAGTTATAGCAGCTATTAATTTCCACCGTAAAACTTAAACTGAAGAATTAAGCAAAGCAAAGCGAAGGAAAGAAAACAACCAGAGACCAGGGAGAGTGCAGAAATCACCTAGAAAGGTTAAGGTACCACGTTCTTTATTTTGGCACTTAATTTTTCTTAAGTTTTTGAAAAATTATATTCAATAGTCATTGGGTGAATTTATCGCATGATTTGTTTTTTTTTTTACTGGAGAGGGCAAGGAGCCATGTTTCTTTAAATGTTTGGCCACCATGTTTGGTATCTGAGCTGTATCTCATGCACTGTTTGTCATTTCACGCCACTTAGAACAAATCCCAGCTGGCTGGAATCCTAGTCCTGTGGACTGTGAGTCATGGATATTAAATGACCATCATGTGAGCTCCTGCATGCTGCTGTGGTTAGTGTATGACACTGTAAAGTTGTACAGTATCTTATCACAGAAGATCATCAACGTGAATATACAGTTTGAGCGGGAGCGCTTTCATAACAACACAAAAAGGATTACTTGTTTTAGCAGGCAGTAAGTAAGGGGTAGGCATGTGTGGAGCTGAAGCAAAGGTGCAGAGTTTCCATGTTTTTCAGGGGACCAGGAAGCCACAGAAAATCAGCTGCTGGTTCTGTAATAGCAGCAGAACTGGCGCAAGAATGGGAAAGATACTGGCTGTAATGGAAGCGTTTGCAGGAAACTTTAAATCTCCTCAAGGAAATCCTGTAGCAGTCTTTTTGATGAGTAGTTACAATCCAGTCCAGCCTCACTGAAGTATCCTACCAGAATAAGGAACTGAACACAAGTATTTAAGAGTCTGGCTCTTAGGAACCAAAATAAACTTTGGCATTGACTAAAATACCAGTCCCAACTCAGAATTTTAAAACAAGTAATGAGATCTTTTTCACTGACATGCTATGGACAATCCTTGAAGTGGATGGTTTTAGTCTAGCAGAAGCTCAAATTAGAAGATTTACTGAGCAATCTATTTCATGCTAATCAATGTCATGCAGGAAATTGGTACCACAAATCAGATTGGAAAAAACTTTGGGGAAGGAGGAAATGTTATTTTCAACAAATAGCATTTAATACCTGCATTACATAGTTTTATTCCATCCTAGATATGATCTGGATAAGTTCCTGCCATCAGTGATAAAATGCAACATACAAACATACAACACACAGGAAAATCCTGTAAGACTTAGATGTGAAAGCCCGTTTCCATCTTCGTTAGCATGGGTAAGTTACTCAGGCTAGAAGTTGTTGTTATCCAGCCCGAACCGTTACCAGTTATCTTCTGCAGGTTACTTTGAAATCATGTACAGCTGTCGAAGGTTCTTATGAGTCTGTACCATTTCAGTCTTTAGTCACGGATCCAACAACATGACTTCTCCAGCTGCCACTTCCCGCTTAGATCTGCTTTTCTGTCTTGCATGTGTGTGTCTTCCTCGTAACAGCTACCAGCTTCTTCCCACTATCCCAGCAGCTTCCCCTGCTTTTGCTTATCCTTCTACCACAGCATAGCGGTGTAGTTAGTTAGCTCTCCTTAGGTCGGCAGAGCCAGGCTTTCATAGCTTACACTTTCTAACACTTTTCAAGCATGGAGGCATTTAAGAGGTATTGTATTTCTTGAGTTATGCATCAAAACATCTGCATTTGAAGACTGTTCATGGGCCCAAACTGACAGTTAAAACTCACTATTGATTTTTTGTATTCCAGCCCAGGATTTTACAGACATAGATATGACTTCAATCAGACAGGGAAAATTTATTCAAATTGATCCAGACTTAATCAAAACCACCATTATGAAGACACCAGCCAGTCATATCAGAGGAAGATTAAAGTTGTTAATGCACTATATTCAAGTTACTGTAACTACCAGAGAAAAGTCAAACACTATGTTGGGTAGTATTAATAAAAACAGCATGTTAAAAGCACAACTATGTCACTACAGATAGATCCAACCTTGCGTTTTACTTTTTTAAATATAGGGGCAAATTTAAAAAATGCTGTAGAATTTGAAGGAGTTTAAGAGAGGTCATCTTCAACTATGGAGAAGCTTTTGTGGAAAAAAAAAGGCCAACAGGAAGCAGGATTATTCACAGATGTATGAATGGATATTAGATAAGAGATAAATCAGTCTCATTAACCAACTGGGAAGACCAGGAAGTAATAAAAAAATGCAGTAACATGAAAAAATGCAGATTACAAATTAGGGAAATTTTCATAACTATGTAAAGGCAGAATAAAGCCAGCTGCGAATGCAGAAACAAGGTGTCAGGAAAAACTATGAAATTAACTTCAGTGAGGATATTCACGATGCCAGTCTGTGGGGAGTCGCTTCAGCATAATAAAATCAGAGCTTTCAAGATGCGAAGACATGAATTGGGGAATCCACTCACTACCTTCTAACCCAAATGATCAGAAATGGCCTTGGTTAATGGCTAAATGTTATGTTATCAAAAGTTGTCCCCATTTATTACAACCCAGTTTTCTTGAAATACATGGAACAGACCAAGAAGTATGCTGACAACAGCCTCAAAACCTGAATGTGACAGCAAGGCCAGGCAGATACAGCGGGGTAGCTGACTAAAAGTCATTGCTATTTTTCCAGGTCAAATCTTTCTTTTTAATTTATCCTGCTTCAGTGAAAGCATTTAAGAACTGTTTCTTGAAAACACACTGAGATAAATCCTCAAAGGTATTTTAATGAATAGATGTGCTTTGTCTGTAGCAAAGATTAATGCTTTTGCATAAGGGTTAGAAAGCAGTCGTACAGTCAAAGGCAAACAGAAGTCACCACTGATGCCTCAGAGAGAGCGCAGGCCTGTCAGTCTGATTTTGGTGTTTGGAAATAAAAAATATTTTCTTCTTTTCTTTCCACAACTGTGATAACAATCTCTAAGCCAATGTACAACAAAAGTGTCTCCAGGAATTACACTGTTTGCAAGAAATGAATTTTAAAATTATTATAATAGTGTACTAAAGAGCTTGAAATTTCCATGCCCACAGGGCAATATAGCACTACATTTGGATTTGATGTCACAAACATGTAGACTTCTTTAGTTTCAGAGATACTCTTCGAGGAAATATTTAATTCTTCTCTCCAGAGAAAACATTAAACCCTACCTCAGAAAACTGCACAGGAAGGAAGGGAACTGGTCATGTTTTGGATTCCAGTCACCAAAATCAAATCCCCTCCCCGTATGTATCCCAGCTTTAGGTTCATAGCCCTGCTGGCCTGAACCAAAATAATAAACCTAGGACATATTCTACCCTTTATATTATATACCCCCTTATAACATTCCAGAGAGCTTTCCTTGTTTTCCCAGATTCTGGAGATCCATGATTACTTTGCGTTTCTAAGGAAATGAGGTTTAGATGATCACAGTCTGTCCACTCATACATTTCTCTTTCCTCCTCCCTTTTGAAACAACAGAGTAATTTTATTCACACTTGCCATACGGATGAAGATGCCAAAGATAAAATGTTTCTACAAGTTTTGTGTTTGGGTGAAGGAAAAAGAACCGAGCTGGTGCTGCCAAAGGGATCCAGCCACTGCCCGTGGCCAGAGACGGCAGCCCGGTGGCCAGCCAGCACGTCTGTACTGGCAGGGCGACCAGTACCTCACGCGGTTCTGCCGCTGCCGCACCACGTGCCGCCGCTCGCCCAGCCAGCCAGGTACACTCCCACAACAAAGCCGGGACATCGGAAATGATCCACGGAGCACCTGCTTCTCTTTTCGGAGCGGCGTGCGGATTCCAGCCTCTTGGAAGTATGCCGCAACACAAGATGGTCCCAGCACTGCCAAAGCCACCTGAGCACAGAGGCAGATACCCATGATTACCTAACATCCGGCATCACCGAGGTTCTGCGACAAACACTCACTCACCCAGAGCACGTGCAGGGGTATGGCTTCAGGTCTCTGTTTCTGTGCCAGAAGTCATCCCGGCACGCTCGGTACTGCTCAGCTTGGACTGCCGGCTAAAGGTATCAGTAGCCAGAGAAGCGTCCTGCCCCGTGCTGGGACCTTCAGCACAGTTGGAAACCTACCTGGTGCTCTGGGGGGCTGCGCTGACGCACAGCCCAAACAGCTGCCGTACCTTGTGCAAAGGCCCTTCGGTGATGAACTCCGTCCGCCTCAAATGCATCCAGGTCATCATACGAATCAGTGCACGCGAAGAAATTATTCGTACCTCTTTCTGACCAGCCGTCTTGCTGGAGGGGGGAAGGAAGGTCTTTAAAGAATCAGGATCTAGAAAACTTAAAACTAGTTGAGCAAACATGAACTGGAGCGAGGATTTACGGAACAGGATGTCAAAAATCTCAGCGACGTTATCTAGCCAGTAGTCTAATTATAACAACATGGTATTTATCTTCACTTTTTCCCTGTTAGGCTACAAACCACTACAATTCTCATGTTTTACACACAGGGCACTGAAAACCGGTGTAGGTGCCCATGCATAAACCCCTCGTGTAGGCACCCTTCAAATTCAGGGGAGGAGAGTGGGCACTTTGAGGGCAAGAGCTACCCGAGCAATGCAGCAGTCTGCTGTATGGTGGGATCAACTCCTTTCTGGGAAATTGGCAGCAGATTAACACCGTGCAGTGGGTCCAGAGCTGGCTCTGGCATCCAGAGTGTAGGCACAGCCTCGGTCACAGGGCTGAGAGGAAAGGGAGGGTTGAGACAGACAGCTGTGTGACAGGGAGCTGAAGTGAGAAAGGCTAAGGGTGAGGGTCAAATTGCTGCTGGACCCAACTGCCATGGTGTCTGTTTTCAACCAAGAGCCAGAAATTATCTACCTGCGCTTAACTCCCTTACACATCTGTGTCTAGTATGTTTGCTAAACATACTGATTTCTATAAAATGTGAAGTCCATATAGCGACACTTCACATGGAAACATGTCTAAAAATCACCAAAGTCAGAGGATGGGAATGAATTTTATCTCTCATTCAGCAGAGATGTGCAGGAAATCACCCTTAGCTTAACAGAGATTGATTTGCAGCTCCCGAGGAAGAGAAATAATATTTAATTTACCTAAGAAGAATGGTCAGAACAAAATCTGGAATGGGTTTTGGGGTGAAAGAAAGAACTTATTGAGAACCTCTTCAAGAAACCTGAAGCTTTAGAACCTGTCATGCTCCATTAACGTAGAGACTATGTGAAGGACTGAATGGGATAACCCTTTCAGTGCACACAACAAGTTAAATGGGCAAGGGGAAGAAAGAGGGAGAAAGAGTGACCTTTTTGATGTGGTTTTTAATGGATTAAGCCTGAGTTTTCTTCCCTATGTCTTTTAAAAACTGTTATAAGTGAATTATGTACGTTGCGTGTATAAATGTATGCCTAATGTAACCCTAACCTAACTTGAGATTTAGTGAGTTATTATTTTATATGGGTATCACCAGTACATTCCTGACCAATAAATGTGTCAAATCCCGAAGCAGGGCCCCTAGGCACCTTATTATGCACATTCACTGCCCAACACACCGTCCAGAGTATCCAAAGAGCAGCCGAGTGTATCACATCAGGAGCTAGTTCAGGCAGATAACATAGGAAAGAGATGAAAGTGTCTTCTACTGGCTGGTGATGACCAGGAAAGCACTCTGATATGCAGCAAGGTGCTAGGGAGGCCCAGAAAAGCAATCAAGTCATCAGAGCATCCTTTCTCCCTCTGTGCAGACCTCTGGAAGAAAGATACCCTGACAAGCTGGCAGGCCAGTCAAAGAACCTGGGCAGAGAAGGGTATTTACAAATTTCCCATCTTTGTGGTCCTGAGGAGCTTGAAGGAAAAAGTACCCTGAGGTCCAGCTTAACACTGCAGCCTCAGTTACCACGTGGAAGATGGTGACAGGAGGGAGCCTGAGCAGTTAAAACAAGCACGCCAGTGCCATTCTGCAGAACCCAGCCCAGAAAAATGGATTGTCCCTAGTGAAAGCTGTTGATGTATAAACAGGATCCAGCCATCAGTCTCATCACTGGGCTTAAGTGCAAAGGCTGAGGGGAGGCTGAACTAAGAGGGATGTTGTACCTGGCATACCACATACCTCTGAGGCCACCCCAGATAAATTAAAGATACTCCAGCTTGAGATACTCCACTGAATTTCAATTCGCATATCAAGATCAGTGAAAGGACATCGAACTCGCAGTCAGAGAGAGAGCTTCTGTGGCAGAGTTTGACTGCAATGGAGATGAAAACAACTAGTAATGAGGAGAAAAGATGCCAACCACCATGAAAGCAGTACCATAATATCTGCCTTATTCGTGTTATGAAAAAGGTAATTCCAATCTGGCTTATAGCTCTTTTTAGTGGTCTAGAAATGTGCAGGTGCCCAGGTGCTGGCAGTGCGGGCTGCAGGGGCAGCCTCTGTGAGGAGAAGCTGGGGCTGCCCCGTGCCGGACACAGACAGTTCCAGCCAGCTTCAGTAGACCCACTGCAGAGCACAGCTGAGCCCCGCAGCCAAGGTGATGGACCTTGGGAGAAAAGTATTTAAGAAAGGGCAAAACACTGTGCAGGAAGTAAGTAGTGAGAAAAAAAAAGTGTGAGAAAGAGCCCCATGAGCAATAAGATCAGAGCAGATAGAGGGGGAGGAGATGGCCCAGGCACGCAGGCAGAGATCCTCTGCAGCCACTGGAGACACCATGGTGGAGCAGATGTCCACACTGCAGCCCATGGAGAACAGCATGCTGGAGCAGGTAGATGTTTCCTAAAGGAACTGCATGCTGTGGAGAGCCTATGCTGGAGCAGATTCATCCTGAAGGATTTGTATCCTGTGGGAGAGACCCAGCTGGAGCAGGGAACAGCATGAGGAGGAAGGAGCAGCAGATAGGAGGTGTTACAGACTGACCATAACCCCCTTTCCCCAACCCCCTGCATCACTCAGGGCAGAAGGAGGTAGAACAGTCAGGAATGAAGGAGTAACATTGAGCCTGGGAAAAGGTAGTGGTGAAGGGAAAAGTGTTGCTTTAAATTTTGCCTTTGTTTCTCACCATCCAATCCAAATTTTGTTGGCCGATGTCCCCAGGTCAAGTCTATTTTGTCCACGATAGTAATTGGTAAGTGATCTCCTTGTCTCTATCTCGGCTGTGAGATTTTTCATCTTATTTTATCCTCCTGCCTTGATGAGGGGACGGAGTGAGAGAGAGGCTGGGTGACCATCTAGCAGCCAGCCAAGGTCAACACACAACAAAATGATATTAACATTAATTCATAAGACTGGAAGCACTGTCAATAAATCATAAAGATAAGAACCTGTTCTGTCAAATAGTGGTAATGTGCAAAAGCAGGAAACAAGGAATTTGTTTCACAGTGAATTTGTTTCATGACCTTTCATTAAACATCATGAATTTAAGTCTGCCAAGGCAAAAATGTTTTCATCCTGTCTGAGATGTAAGAATAGATCTCAGAATTATAAAGTACATACTGGTGAAATTCAGATGTGTTTCATTCTGGCCAGTTATATCAGTTTCATATCAATATCATTTCAGTACTGGATTTTTTAATATATAAGGACACTGACTTCATTGATAAGTTTTGCTAAAGCAGACTTACTTAAAACACTAAAGAATAAGGAGATCAGTAACTAAATCATCTAATTTACTTAGTGTCTCAAATTAGATCCACATATAAAAAAAATCATCTTGAAATCTGGACTTCTACTATTTGAATAGGATATGGACAAGTGAGCATATAAGTTGTCAGTTATCACTTTAGATCTTAAAAACATATAAACACTAGGAAGCACTTTTTGTGTGGCTAGTCTGTAGAAATCCCCTTGAAATGTGTAGCTCTTACAGAAGAAATGGAGTGCAGTAAGCATCTGTCCTAATGCTAGGGAGCAGCCTTGTAATATGACTGTAATGTCACTGTAGTAGCCTCAGAAGGAAAAGAGAGAAATGGGTTGAAGCATGAAATCCAGAGTCCTGTGAGTCGCTTTTGGTCACGGAAGTTCTCATGCATCAGGAGAAAGAAATGGTGCTGAGCATCCTAGCCAGGTAGGGAATTCCTTTGAAGACCATCTCTCCCTGAGTCACGTGTTCAGTGCAGACTGCAGTATGGATGGGGGAAAGCCAAGTGAGTTAATAGCAAACTGCTGGAAGCAAAGCTAACCACAGAGCTCTCCACAGAGTTCTTTCTTTGCTTTTGTTAGACTTTATGCAGCCTCGGAGTCAAATTGGGTGCCTTAACCCACTTGTGTTTCAAATTCCGTTTCATATTCAACACAGATATTAATGTTTGTGGCTTGATAAAAGAACACATGGAGCTAAGGATGCTTCTTAAGGTGACTTGAGTGGCTTCTTACATCTAAATGCACACACATTTCAGAGAAAATTGGAAACAGAACTGCATAAAAATGTTTCTGGGGCATAGGAAAACTTTCAGAACTGCAACGCCTTCTTTGCTGCAGTTTTTTTATAGTAAGACAAGTTGTTCTCCAGGTACCCAGCCCCCTGAGCTGGAAGACAGGGACAGGGAGCAGAATGAAGCCCCCATAATCCAAGGGGAAATGGTTAATGACCTGCTACACCACTTAGACACACACAAGTCTATGGGGCTGGATGGGATCCACTCAAGGGTACTGAGGGAGCTGGGGAAGTGCTCACCAAGCCACATTCCATCATTTATCAGCAATCCTGGCTAACTGGGGAGGTCCCAGTTGACTGGAGGTCAACAAATGTGATGCCCATCTACAAGAAGGACTGGAAGAATGATCCAGGGAACTACAGGCCTGTCAGTGTAAACTCGGTGCTGGGGAAGGTTATGGAACAGATCATCTTGAGTGCCATCACATGGCACATTCAGGACAACTAGGTGATCAGGCCCAGTCAGCATGGGTTTATGAAAGGCAGCTCTTGCTTTACTAACCTGATCTCTTTCCATGACAAGGTAACCTGTTTACTGGATGAGGGAAAGGCTGTGGATGTTGTCTACCTCAGTTTTGCTAAAACCTTTGACACTTTCCTACAGCATTCTCCTGGAGAAACTGGCTGCTTGTGGCTTGGACAGGCGTACTCTTCACTGGGTAAAAAACTGGCTTGATGGCCAGGCCTGGAAAGTTGTGGTGCATGGAGTTAAATGCAGTTGGCGGCCGGTCACAAGTGATGTTCCCCAGGGCTCAGTATTGGGGCCAGTTCTGTTTAATATCTTTATTGATGATCTGGATGAGGGGATTGAGTGCCCCCTCAGTAAGTTTGCAGATGACACCAAGTTGGGTAGGAGTGTTGATCTGCTGGAGGGTAGGAGGGCTCTGCAGAGGCATCTGGACAGGCTGGATTGATGGGCCGAGGCCAACTGTATGAGGTTTAATAAGGCCAAGCACTGGATCCTGCACTTGGGTCACAACAACCCCATGCAACGCTACAGGCTTGGGGAGGAGTGGCTGGAGAGCTGCCCGGTGGAAAAGGACCTGGGGGTGCTGGTTGACAGTCAGCTGAATGTGAGCCAGCAGTGTGCTCAGGTGGCCAAGAAGGCCAACAGCGTCCTGGCCTGTATCAGCAATAGTGTGGCCAGCAGGAGTAGGGAAGTGATTGTGCCCCTGTACTCGGCACTGGTGAGGCCGCACCTTGAATCCTGTGTTCAGTTTTGGGCCCCTCACTACAAGAAGGACGCTGAGGTGCTGGAGCGTGTCCAGAGAAGGGCAGCAAAGCTGGTGAAGGGTCTAGAGCACAAGTCTTATGAGGAGCGGCTGAACGAAGTGGGGTTGTTTAGTCTGGAGAAAAGAAGGCTGAGGGGAGACTTCATCACTCCCTACAACTACCTGGAAACAGGTTGTAGTGAGGTGGGTGTCGATCTCTTTTCACAAGTAAGAAGTGATAGGACGACAGGAAATGGCCTCAAGTTACACCAGGGGTGGTTTACACTGGATATGAGGAAAAATTTCTTCACCAAAAGTGGTGTCGAGCATTGGACCAGGCTGCCCAGGGAAGTGGTGGTGTCACCATCACTGGAGGTATTAAAAGATGTGTAGATGTGGTGCTTAGGGCCATGGTTGAGTGGTGGACTTGGCAATATTAGGTTTACAGTTGGACTCAATGATCTTAAAGGTCTTTTCCAACTGAGATGGTTCTATGATTCTATTTACTGCACTCCCATGAGAAGCGAGACTTTAAAACAGACTAACCCATGGGAGAATGTAACACAACTGTGACACATCTTTACAGAGGTGGGCACCAAATACAGTTGGGCTGCCAGTGAAATCCCAATTTATGAGTTAGAATCACTTGAGCAGGTATCACCTGTGAGGCCCTCTGCCAAGCCAAACAACAGCATCAGAAAGATGTTCTTTCCATTCTGTGTGGGAAAGATGATCTTGCAGAGGGAGGTTCCAAGAAGAATGGGAAGGGAATAGAATGGATTTGCAATGATGAGCTGAAAAGTTGTGATAGGCAGAATACTACATAAACAGTTAAACATTTGTGATTACTCTGTTAATTTGCTCCTCTCACTCAATGCATGTTTGGCACTGGTTACCTTGGGAATCATGCCATGGCCTCAGGCTCCATAGTGGTAGGCTGGATTTAAGAAGTATGTCTGCTGGACACCATTACAGGCAATAAATCTCTGCTGGTCTTTTACAAATGTAGCTGTTTTACTTAAAGGTGTGAACTTACCCAAACACAGTAAAATCAGCACTATCCCAGTAACATCAGTCATAAGATTATAACAGTTCTGTGTGGCATCAGCTACTAACAATATAAGTACATCCTACCAGAAAACCTGCACTGACAATAAGGATGTTGTTTGACTTAGCTTCTCTTGACGTCTTATCTAACGAATTTAACATAGTATAAAAACACACAAGGCTTAAGAGAAATCAAATGGAAGAGACATAGCAAGCAACTACCCCAAGGGTCATCAAAAATATTGTAAAAGTAGCAACATCGATTTCACTCAGGGAGGTTCAGCTGACCTGGAGGAAAGGGGGGGTGGCTCCACAGTTATTCAGGAACAGGAATACGACAGCTTCCTTGTGCCTTCCATGTCCGTGTTGTGACTGCTCTGCAATTCACACTACTGCAAAGCAGAATAAAAGCATTTCTAACTGGACAGACTAAAGCTATGGCTCCACCCAGAGTTAAGAGGTTTTCTGAGATTCTGGACTCAGGGACATCTAACAAGGCTGGAAATGAGGAAAGCAGTTAAATGTCAGAGGATAAAGGAATTGAGGCAGAAAGAGACAGATGTTTCTCTGGCACATGGCTAAACTGTCTGGTGGGAGACTTTGGCAAAACGTCGTGGTCTGCGTGTTCCTATTGCTGTTGAGAGGAACTGGGCTTTGTGTACAATTCTGTAAACAAACAAATGACCTCAAGACTATCCCAACTTTGAACCCATTTTTCATCCAAATGCACCCACTCTCCTGCAAAGCCTTGGTATTCAGTTTGCCACGAAACCAAAAGGGCAATGAGGCTATCATCCCCTGGTTCACATAGTGAAGTAGCCCAGCAACAAGCAATGCAAAACTAAACTACAGATTGCCCCATCCATTAATCTGCACTCTTCCTTTTTCTATTTTAATAGTGGTGAGCCACAGGGAAAACAAGAAGCTGCTCTCATCAGAGTTTGGACTAAGCCTTTCCTACTTCAACAACAAGAAAAACTTGATCGGAATCAGCAGGGTTTGTGTTTTCAGATGATTTGGAAGATGCTTAAAGTGACATTTCATGCTATATTTTAGCAGTTCCTGGGCACAACAGAGAAGAATGCAAAATGACAGTAACAATAGTTGGCTTAATATTTTGAACTGAAAGATACAATTCATTAGGAACCTGAAAGAAGCCCAGGACTGCTCTGACTTTATTGGAGTCATGTTTTATTTCACATATACTGGGAAGGGTGGGAAATTCAAGCAGATGAAAAATCTTCTCCTGAATTCTGCAGAAAGATTGCCTGAAGAAAAGGTTTACATAGGCAAACACATTTTCTTGATTTACTTTCCATCCAACAGTGTTCTAAGACTGGGGTTAATAGCAGCAAAATAGAGTGGCTTGCAATAGAAATACTTAATGGTCCTACAGGGTACATGATAACTACATGGCAGGAGCTTGCAGGATCTGGATGACAAAAATGCGGTGCTCTGTTACGTTAATCTAATTAGAGCTCTTCCTTCCAGCTTTGATTGACAGTTTGGAAACCCATAAACTTCTCTAAACATAGACAGCCTTCCATTTGCTGCAGTTCAAGAGAGGACCCTCTTCTTGCACTCTTCTGTTTCCATGGAATGCTGTCCATATTCAGAAAAATGTACAGGTTGCCAAACTGTCAACTAAAGCTGTAATGAATGGCTCTAATTACATTCAAGTAGCAGAGAGCATTGCCATTTTAATCAAATCTGAGCCTTGTGAGATATTTGGCAGAAATACAAGAGAAAGCCTGGGGAAAACACTGCCAAAATGTTAGCAACCTTTTATTCTAAATTCTGCCTGTCGGAGAACTGAGTACCAACTGCTTAGCAAAGGTTTTTGTTTTGTGGGGGTTTTTTTTGTAGCCTATACGGTTTCATCATGAATTATTATCCCGTTCTCTAACAACAAAGCAAAACAAAACTGAAAACACCTCCCCACAATTTCAAGACTAAAAATGATGATCAGCAATTGCACTAATCAGCCTGCTACAGTCATGTTGCCAGTTGCAGGGGGAAGGGGGACCTAATAGCATCCTTCCACTCAAAGAGTTTCTGCCAGCGCTCAGCTTCGTGTTGTGTACAGCAAGAGGTGTACAAGCAAACTGCTTTGTCAGATATCCTGTCAGATGCTGCCCCAGCTCCTTTCCAAATGACACAGCTTTACGTTTGGCAGCACTTTTTTACCCTAACAGTGTGAAAGAGTTATCCTTACCAGTGTCTGGCGATCTTGATATTCCACCTCTTTTTACAAATCAAAAATTTGGAACTAACCTTCAAATTATAAATATTTATTTATTTATTTACCACAGCTTCAAGACCTTACAGTGATTCAAATGTAAAATATCAAATAAGTTACCCAGTCATTCAGTAAGTTTAATGGACAAGAAGAAAAACAAAATCTCGAGAATTTTACAAAATCTATCCTGGAGGGCGAAGGAAGGCAACAAAGGAATTCCTCCTTCTTCCAGAGGAATTAGTTTGGTAACGTAAGGTTTTCAACACCATTTCAGTTCCCTGTCATGAAAACATCTGCACCAAGAGCACTCTAGGTGAAACAAGGTAAAAGAGGAAGGATTCATATCTTAGATATTTCGGCTGCAGCACAATAGATCTCCACCCACCACCTCTCTTCATTTTCAGGAGATGGCTTTCATTTACTAGGCATTGTGCTAGCCTTATCCTGCCAGCTGTCACACAGAAGTCCTGCTGCTTCATGTCCCAGCAGAAGGCCAAATGCCAACCAAGTCTTACTGCTCACTGTGGCATTATTGGAGTGCTTTTGCTCCAGCTCCATTCCCAGCAACAAAGGCCCTCAGAAGAAGTCTTCTTCCGAAGTTCCAAAAAGTTCCCTTATTCATATTTTTTCAATTACATGCTCTATGTTCACTCAGTATGGTATTAAATTGTACAAAACCTAAAAGAGGGGCAATCTAGGCCCTTTGCAACCATCTGTTTAATAACTAATTTTGAAGTAGCCTCCACTACATCATTACTCATCTTCTTCAATAGTGACAGGGGTTGTAGAAAGGCATTGCCTAGCTATAGACAGCCCTACCATGGTCTCCCTCAGTGACAAAGCTTAGCAGCCCTCAGGAAACAGTGTCTCGATTTCTAATCCTAACCTCTTTCCTCACACAGAACTGAATGATTACAGTAGCAGTCTAAACCATTGCATTTTCTTTCCTTTTTGGTGAGGTTGTTTCTAAAGAAGCTTTCTCTATTTTGCTTGAAACATTTTTTTTTTCCACTTGGTAAGGACTTTTAGAAGACTACTGATGGGGTTTTTGGACACAAGGTAATCTTGCTGTTATCTTTTTCTGGCAACTGTATGTTTTGAAGCTGCTGGTGAATTACCTTTCCCATACACTGATTATCAACACTGGATATGTCACTGATGACTTCACTGTTGATGCAACTAAAATATCACATTAGCTAATATAAGGAGAAAGAGAGGTGTGGGGGGGGGTTTAATACTGTTTGCATTCTCCATTCTTTAAACGTATTCTTTAAATACATGCATAGGTCTTTCTGGCTTTGGCTAATAACAGATGTTTTAAACATGATGTAAAAGCTCCACACAGAAGGATATTTCTTTCCTACCAACTTCAGTTTGAAGCATGAAATATAATTATCTTTATATCATTATCTTAGCCTGCATAGTTCAAAGAAATAAGACACAATCTGGAAGCGTTTCTGTGCCAAAAAATGTGCTAGCCTTTTCTTCTTCTAAAATCTGAGTAGCAGCTAGGAAGGAGAGGAATCCTTTTTCTCTTCTTCTGGGTTAGTGAAAATGGAGTGATTTCTTCACTTTATGTTCCAACACAAAGCCCAGTATCACAACCATCCTTCCTTCATGGCTAAAGCCTGAGATAAGAGCATTCAAAATGCATGGAAGACACCTAAGTTGAAATAGTTTGCTTTTCAGGCATGCTGAGTGCTTTCTGCACCACTGATGCCTAAGGAGAGCACAGCCTTGGGCAACCAGAACCAAGGTCTGTTTAACTGGGAGAAGTAATATGTCCTGTTCTGTTCTGTATACCCTGACACCTTAACACATCTCTCATGTTACTCCAGTGAAGAGTAATAACGGCAGCTGTATGAGAAGTAAAACAGGTTGGAAGTAGGAGCACCAAAGAAAAAAACAGCTATTTTATATAAATCTTTGGATTCTATAAATTTCCTCTATTACTTTGATAAATTAAAGTGGAATTAGCTGCTCCATGTACTAGGAACACCGTTCGCCTGATGGTCGAAAGGTACAATGTGGATATTTACACAGGAGTTAATGACCATAAATTGTTCTTAGAGTCAGCGGGCATCTAGTCAGTCTAATTAACACAAACTGTGGAGCTACTTATCTCTGCCATAAGCAGATTTTTAAGATAGGTCAAGTGAATCCCATGTTAATGATACTCATTGCTTTCCACTGCCTTTGAAGGTAGCATGGATGACAAAGTCAGCTGTAGTGAGGTGAGAGGAACCTGATTCTAGGTAATAAAATGTAAAACGTAACAAACAGATGTTCATCTTCATTTGAGAAATGAAACATTGGGTCACTGTAGCCTTGCCAGTGGGTTCTTGCTGCTTTATATCAGGTAAGAAATCAACTCATTTCTGTTTGCTTTGTTATTGATGAGACTCAGAAGAACTAGTAGCCTCTTTATCAGGCTGTGAAACTTTCACATACTAACCCAATTATTTCGGCTAGAATGTAGGACATTAGACTTCATGTCACCTGACTTCAGACAGTTTAGTACCATGTATCATGTCTGTAATGTCAGTCACCTTCAGCTGTCTTGCAGCCACTGAAGAGAAACAGGCCTTTCCAAATGATGATTCACTTGACCTGTCTTGTACAAAACCTATTTTAGGATTAGATGACTCACTTTCCAGGCGTGTTTTTTTCTCTACATCAACAATACAGACACTAGATATCCAACACAACATGGATGTCTGATTTTGGTAAACATAAGGCAGGGCAGGATGATTTCACCTGCCATCTCACTGTCTCCAAGATTTGCTGTGACCGTTACAGACCTGATTCTGCATAGTATTTTCATAGAATCATAAAATAGTTTGCGTTGCAAGGGACCTTCAAAGGCCATCTAGTCCAACCCTTTCTGCAATGAACAAGGACATCTTCAAGTAGATTAGGTTCCTCATTTTACTTGAAGTACTTCATCCCAGACAGTATTTAGGTTATATTCTTCTTCTTGTCTATGCTCACTCTTTTTCTTTTTTCTTTTTGTCATTGTTGTGAGGACAGATTTTAGTAATGGAAAAGACATCCCTGATTACCGTCCCGAGGACAGCAAGAATTACATACTGAAGCTGAGTTAAATGTCTTCCTGTTGTGGAGATGAGAGAGTTGAAGATAAGAACTTTACTACAGGGGACATAATTTCTTGCACAAAAAAACATTCCACAAATGAAACTAGTCACATTTGTATATTTTTTGTCTTTGGAAGAAGGATAAGTATTGTTTTAAATGAAGATAAAATCCTGGGAAAGTGTAAATGGATTAGTAACCCCTTCTTTCTTCAGTTATGAAGAATTTCTGCTATCTCCAAGACCTCTTAAGGAGATGAACAGCTCCTTGGGAGAGACAGTGATAATCAGAAAAGAAGAGAAACAGCAAAAAGCTTATGTATGCGTTGTGTGCTAGATCATAATGCAAAGATCCAAAGGCTACAGAAGGTTATTTACTCCAACAGACTGCTGCTTTCCCATAGTTTTACTGCTACAAGATGTGAGCTGCTATACCTTAAAGGACATTGTACAATGTGGTGATACTAGCCCACTTCATTGCATAGTGTATGCATATCTCATGACAGCTCCAATTAGGACTGCTACAGTGCCTGGACAAGATGAGGATGAGTCCATGGTGAAGGAACCTGAGTCCAGAGAATGGCTGTGGAGATTTAGGGATCCAAAGGGTTTGCTGAAAGGGCTGGTAGTAAAGCAGTGTTTCTCACTATCCTTCCCAGAAGTCATTGCAAATGACTACTCCCAGTGTCAAAAGCCAAGAAGACATGAATGCTGCGCCATGTGAGGTCATTTTTAAATTGGAGGTGGAGATGGAGCATGTGCAATGTGCCACCATCCTGAGCTCGGTGCTAGGTTTTGGCAGGTTTTGGGCTGTTTTTGTTTGTTTGTTTCATTTTGTTTTACCAATATTTGTAGACAATACAGCCTGCTAGTCCAGATTTCCCAAAATATTTGAACGTCCAAGGCTAGATGAAAGCATGTATAGCACTCACTGAAAAGCCGTTCAGATATGTATTTATATCTTTTGGTGCCTTAACACAACTAGTTATGATACCTAGCAGAAGTAGCATGGCTCAGAAGCAGCAAGTTGCCCTGAACCAGCAGCAGGGTACGTGTGACTCAGCTGTCAACAGATGATACTCAGTTTCATGTAGAACTTACCACCATATTGCTGCCCACTGTTGTATGAAGAGCATGGGTCAGTATTATATTTTGAGTTCCAGATGGAGCAGACGGGGGTTCCCATCAGATTTTAAGCAGCAGATTTTACCTGAGTGTTTCACGAGTCAGCTATAGCTTGAGAAGAATAATCACAGCTTCCTCAGTCAACCACAAGTCTTGATAAGTTTGAGGAAGCATCTTCTCTTATCTTTCTTGTAATATAGCACACTGAATGATTATGCCAATAAAGATATGGGATAGTGCATGATTACTTGATATGGTGTCTTAATATGTATTTAATTAGCATACAAAAGGACACAAACCTCTTAGTTAAAATGAAATTCTTTAGTTAAGCCACTGAAATGACGGCAAGAATGCAATGATCACCAGTCAACCATGTTATACAAGAAATTAAATGTATAAAGGTGTGGCACAGTGCTTATTGCTGAAGCGAAAGCAATAGCAAGATATCAGCTATAGGTAGGTTTTCTGTATAATTTCATAACCTGTTATTTCATATTGGAGGCTGACTAAGCAATCAGGACAAATGACTTCATGCTGCAACACTGTGAACACATCAGAAATTGTAGACAAAACTAGGAATGACAAGATCTTTTACACAAAGGTTCTTCTATGTTAAAAACTGACATTTCTGGAGATATTTAAAGGGCTGATCAAGAGATTTGTTTTTAAGAAACTATGGAACAGCCAGCCTCTATCTACCTGCAGGTTAAACTAGCAGAGAACCTTGCAGGCTGGTACGTAGAAAGTAGTCTGAGTCAGCAGGGTTTGGACTGTAGCTAGAACTGCAAATATTCAGCCCTGATTGCATTAAGATGTCTTTTGCAAACTGGTCTACTCTGGGATTTTTTTGCCATATCTTAAAATATCTTAACACATTTTACATAAATTGAGATAGAAGTCATTGCTTTCACATGAAGATTTATGATCACCAAGTCCTGGGAACCAGAACCACAAGCAACAATGAGCAACTGAAAAAAATTAAAATGTTACAAAGGAGATGACTTGTTTCCCAATTGGATGATAACCAGAGATCCACTCATATTCATTCAAAGACTTCTCAGAACTATTTGTTCCCTTTTGACTGGCCCACACAACTCATTAGAAACTGTACAAAATGGGCTTTTTATTGCTTGCCACTTCGCTTCCCGAAGCTGAAAGGTCCCCAGAAAAGAGACAGAGAAAGTGACTGCTGCATGCACTGGTAGGCCTTGGCCTTAATTAAGGTCTTCATCATATGAATCAATGATCTGATGCAGACGCCGGTCAAGTGATTAAATCAGTAATTCCCCCTTGAAGAAATCTAGGAAGATGAGTTTCAACAGCCTGAGCTGTTCCTCATATCAAAGTTATTCTTCTGAAAGGCACCACAGACAGCTCATGAGCTGCTGCAGGGAAGTCTCCAGCCTCACAGGCTCTCCTTCGCTCCCCAAGATGATTACAGCTCTTACTAAAAAACTCCGTCATGTGCTTTACCACCATGGCTACCATGTGAAGTGATGGCCTGATCTGGGCATGCAGAGAGTCCTCTTGTCACAGCACTTTGAACACACCCCACCTGGACGGACCTTCTCTTTGCCTTAGTCCAGTCACAGCACGTGTGAGGCTGAGCTGAAGAACATGCCTGCGTGCTGTGCAACTGACAAGAGGCTTGGGCATATTTGGGGAGGGCTTGTTGATTTATCCAAGTGATGACAAGGGATGAGAACTCTGTCTGCAAAGAAGTCCTCTTGCCATAGTCACTACTGGTGCTGACACTCCTGCAGTCACTATCGGGAGCAGGAACTTCTGGGTGTGTAAATAACAAACATATGTGGGGCCTGATTCTCCTGTGGCTTTCACCAAAGGCACTGCCGTTACAGTATTGAGAAATTCAGATTTCTCAATCTGAACTATTTCAGATTGAGACAAAGCTTAGGAGGAGAATTGGACCCAAAAGCAGAGAGTGTGATAAATGCATCAAAATTTTTCAGGCGCTTAATCTTTTGGTAAATACTACTAAGTAAATATACAAATCTTTCTTAGAAAGTCAAAGAGTCAGAGAATAAAGCAAAACTTTGCAGTCAGGAAAGACACTTGGAAGTGCCATGAAGAAAGTAGAAAGATCTGAAAATCTCAAGCGGTTTATTAGTAGCTTTTCCTTTGACCTAGTCGAAACAGGGAAAACTTTTTTTTTTTGTTTCGAAAATCGAATCATGGGAAAACACCTTTCCCATGCCAACCTTCTACTGTGTGCAAGAGTTTCTCTAGAAGCCTTCTGAGTGTTTTGGCCCAGCGTAGGCACCACAGACGCAGGGCAAGGCCCAGACTGGAGTATAGGCAGCACTCTTCTAAAAAATAAATGAACTTTGTAGATTAGTTTAGATAAAGAAAGCTCATAACCACAACTTGTATTCCTGTGCTGCACATTGTGGCTATGCACACCTACTGATTAGCAAGCATGTATATGGCATTATCTTTAGTGGAGTAAAATAACTTTTGCATTCACCATAGATAAGATATCTGTCGTGCTTTTATCACTCACTTGAGCAAGATATCCCCATCTTTCTGAACTCCAAACTGCTGTTTTTAATAGGCAAAGCAAATCCTGCTGAATTGATTTTACTTTGTATGAATTAGGCACAAAATGTTTATGAAGGGCCACATATGAAAACACAGTAACAAAAGGTATGTTAACAAAAGATGGTACATTAACAAGAGGTGCGGGAAGACAACATGTCAGAAGTTTGCCGATTTTGGTGAGAGATATAAACACAGAGCTTTCAAAAGATCTGGAACCATTTATTTCGGTTGGCCTTTATTTATGATAATTATTTGAGGGGTTGTGTGGGGCCATAAAATGTGTGAAGAATTGATGCATAAAATGCCTTACGTGTCTGAAGCAGAGTTATTAACTATAAAAATGCAGGCAAAACGGCATCTACTAATATCTAACATACAAATTCAAGTCCTAACGTGACAGTACAGATTCATAAGCTGTGTTCACATTTAAGGAAAAATGTGCAAGAAGAGATTGTTTTTAAAAGTCAGTTGCTTTCTGTTCAAATGGGAGTTTCTTTTGCAAACACTTAAGAGTTTTCAAGAGAAATAACATAGAATTCAAGAATTTTTTAGCAGGAGCTAGGAGTGAACTTTAATGCAAACAGTGACAACTCCTTTGTACATAATAAACATAGTTTTTCCCTCCATGCACTAGCAGACAGCTTTAGTAATGGCTCCTAAAGAGAATGAATTCAGATGAACCAAGAGCACTGCAGGTTTTAATTGACAAAACACGAGCAATTGTAAGACAAAAATACGGAGTGCATAATACTTAAAACAGCGTTAGCATATCTTGTTAAATTGGGTGATACACTTCACCAAAATTTCTCATTGTGACTTACTTAAAAGATACACTTCAGCTTTTTGAAGTGTCTTATTTAGCCATGTAATTTTTAGATCCCTAAATTAGAGAAGATTAGTTCCACCTGATGTTACTCTTCACCAAATCTGTATTATGTTATAATTGCAAACATGCAAACTGTAATTAATGTCGCAAACAAAATGCAGCAGATAACTTCCCCAGGAACTGAGAATGACCAGGATCCAGCAGCCACGTTTGGAATCACCTTGCCAGGCCTCCCACACCGGCGCTGGCCCGCAGACCACACGCTGAGCGACGCCGGCCTCAGCGCGTTTCGAGGCAAACCGCCGCAGGAGAACAGGTCTGGGTGGGCGAGGGGCACCCCGGCCACGGCAGCGCAGCCTTCAGTGCGCGTTGCTCACTGAAGCAAGCCCCTCTCTGCCCGGGGCTTTGGCAGGCTGGGATCAGGGCCGGTTTAGGCAGGCGTGGAGCCTTGAGGATAGTTCTTTGAGACCACTAGGAAGCCTCAGCAGCCCCTCTCCCTGTTTCTCTCTGGAGAAGGTTTTAATCTGAGGTTCTCACCCTTGGTCAGAGCAGCTGCGTTGTAGCCATGCCCAGTCCTGTTCGCTGCACCCCACCAATTTGGACTTCAACCCTCATCCCCTGAGCCGGCTCCCCAACTTGACCATGGAGCTGCCTCATCACTACGACCACTGGACTGTGTCTGACCCCGGCTACTGCATCCCGTTGCTGACCTGACTTGCTGGCCTGGGGGCTTGCAGGTCGTTGGGGGCTTGTCTGGCAGTCTGGACTCTTGGCTGAAGCTGTTGTCATCACGAGACCTGCTCTGCTTCCGCGTCCAGGCGCTGCAGGACGGCATCCTTGTTGGTGAGGACACTGCCTCGGCTCGGCTCCTGGCTCCCCTTCCTGTTGAAACCTGTGATACTGTGTTTTATTTGCTACAGTGGTTACACCACCACATCCATGGGCAGACCCAGAGAAACGGGATGAAACACTCATATTTAGGGAGTAGCGTACAGAGAACGTGTAGGATCAAGCATATTGTCAATATGAAAAATGCCAAGTCTGGTAAAAACAGAGGGTAATTTTTGTATGAAAAAGTGTTCAGGTTTTCAAATATCAACCTCAGATGAGCATGAACTCAATTTTAAATGGTGTCTTCTTCAGAAGCTATATTTAATGTGACACAGAATTATGATAGATATGACTATAGGTGAGTACCTCATAATTTTTCCTCAAGGTTCACTTTTCTCACAAGCCCCTCTGATGCATGGTAGAAAAATTACAACTTTGGAAAAAGATGACACATTTGATAAATAAGTTCCATATGTACCGTAAATTGCCGCTAGTTTATACTGTCAATTTCCCAGCTGGAAATCACCAACCCAGGGAGCTCTCCTGACTCTGCACAGAATGGAAGACACTCAGTTAAACAGTGAAAGGGAGGGTGTTTGAAGGAAAATTGAGGGCTCCTATGATGATTTTCCTCTCTGTGCGAAGTGGTTGACCAGATCAGAATGCAGATAAGTCAACAGCTATAGGTTTATATCATTCTTATAATTACATTCTCTTGGAACAATGCAAGTTGGTGTTACCTCTCCATACGCAGTAGATTAAAAAAAGTAAAACACAACTCCCTGTCCTTGTCAATGTTAACAGATATATAGCATCTCCTAACTCCCTGTGCACTAATGCCATAGCATAGTTTCTACCTAGCTAGTAGCTTCTAGGCTTCTTTTGAATTGAAACTTCTGTTTGAAGGTGAATGAATGAGAAGGTATGAATCACTTTCTGCTCTGCTTTCTGACTTTGCAGACAATTTTCAGTATGCCTTCTCCACAAGTTTTATTCATTCAGGCACTGTAACACATAGAGAATTACAGGGAAAACTTAGGAAAGTTGATCTTTTATTTTGCAACTCCCAAGTTACAGCTCTCTTCAACTTGCTGTGATAAACATCAAAAACAGATTTTTATTACACAATCTGATTTTAAAGGAAGGATTTAAAGGCGATATTGGCGAATGCTTGTGAGCAACCACTTCCCTCTTATCTGAAGTAAGGCATCTAAATACTTACGGAGGTTGACTATGCCAGCCTTTTGTGTTTTGCCAGCAAGCTACATCAGACAGAAGAGAAAGCAGACATGACAAGTAACCGTATCTCCCCAAACTGTTAATGGGGCAGTACCTGTTCACCACACTTTCATTTCTGTTTCCTGGGGTTATTAATGTATTGTAGTTATCTTCTAAGTAGTTCTAAGAACAAATGTTACTCAGGCTGGCAGGTAATACTAATATTAAACAGGTGTAATTTTTTATGATAGATCATAATTAAAATGGCAGAAGCATCCACAATGGCTAATCTCTCTCCCGTCCGTAGTCAGTGCAGAAAGATGGGACCTCTATAAAGTGATTTACAGCAGGAATCTGACCATATTGTCTTTTATAGATTAATCAAATACAGGTTTAAACTCCAGCCAAGGGCCCTGCCTTTCTCCACTGACTGACTTTAGCACTGAAGGAGCTAAAGGAGGTTATCTTCACTAGGCCAGAGACAGCCTTCAGGAATATCCTTATATCGTGCCTGATTAAAACTACTGAAGCTGAGCAGTAGAGGATCTAAAGATTCTCTAGAAAGCCAAAAGAAATTAAGGTCTACCTGAAAGGGGGTTGTGGCGATGAGGGTGTTGGTCTCTTCTCCCAAGTAACTAGTGATAGGACAAGAGGAAATGGCCTCAAGTTGCGCCAGGGGAGGTTTAGATTGGATATTAGGAAAAATTTCTTCACTGAGAGGGTGGTCAGGCATTGGAACAGGCTGCCCAGGGAGGTGGTGGAGTCGCCATCCCTGGAAGTGTTCAAAAAACGTGTGGATGTGGCGCTTCAGGACATGGTTTAGGGGACATGGTGGTTCTGGATTAATGGTTGGACTTGATGATCTTAAAGGTCCTTTCCAACCTAGTGATTCTGTGATTCTGTGATTATCAGGCAAATGGCCCAAGCCAGAACAATGTGTGTAGTTTCACTGTTTGGTGTAGAAATGGTTCCTCTGTTTTCCTTGCTCATTATCTGGGACTAGTTAAGCAAAATTATGGGCCACTGAATTTCACCCAAGTCAAGAAGGCAGGAGGAAGAGGATGCTTGAAATACTTTTTAATGCCTGATTTTGTTCAGCTGATATGCAGAAGGAAGCAGAAGCCCTTGTCACTGCTTCTGTTGTGAGAAGTTTAACTCTGGAGGATCAAGTTACACTCAACAGCTCAAACTCAGATATTAGGGGTTGTGACAAGACCTTGTCACTTTTTTAAGGTATGGTCTAAGAGCAGAAATTATAGAATCCCCCCTCTAGTTCACAGTCAAGGGACATTTTGGAATATAAGACTAAGTTGCTTGTGACTCATTTTGAGTTCCACACCATAAGACACAGAGGAATAGGACATGTTCTGCAAGTCAGCTTCACCAACAGATGCTGGTCTGACCAACACACCCAGTGACTGATGGCATGAAGTCTCGGTATGACAGAACAATTGTGAAATGACTGGAATCAGTCCTAAGTTCAGCAGTCTAGAAAGAGAAATCCTGAAGCCATATTGCATTATATTTCATGTAGCTGATGTATCAATTTTATTTTTTATAAACTTCTTACTAAACAGCACAAACTACATTTTACTTTTAACTGTGATGGGAGTCAAGGCATTGACTATTCATCTTTGATTTCAAGGCACACAGGGGTTACACCTTTCTGCAGGGACAATGAAACTACACTATACGTGGCTCAGGCCACCTGTGGTGACAAATAACATCACTTTGGTGCATGGAGAAAGGGACACGAAGCAGAAAGCAGAATTAAATCATCTAATAACAAACAACATAACGGGGAACAGATTCTCTCAGCAAAGTTTAAATTATTGTGTGGAGAGAAATCTTGGGTTTACGTTGATGACAACTTTTGGCTTTAATGTAGGATATGATGTCTTAAAGTAAGACCATTGCACAGGGCTGATTTTAACATTTTGATAAAAGAGGGCACACCTCCCTTGTTGGCTGCCCCCAGTAACTTCAGTAGCGTATTAAACCCCATCTATGCTACTTATGTGCAAGGGTTCCCTCAAGTCCAGGCTAGCACATGCTACTTAATCTTCCTGGGAACAAACCACTGATGTGGTTGGTTTCAAGAAGGTTCCAAAAAGTGGGCCAATATGGCTTTCTTTCACCACATCTGCCGTTGCTCTTGATGGGCCACAAGAAACAGGGAACTGCCTTGAAGGTCCCTGTTGGCAACTACTACAAAGGGAACTCGTAGTAACTGGAGCTCAGGCTGAACCTGAGAGCAGGGGTGCTGTGATCTTGAGGGGACAACTGAGACTGGGGTATCAGTAGAAACACATTTTCAGTGAACCTGGTAGCACGCCTCTTGCAGTTGGCTAAAAGTTGGAAAACATCTTTGTTTCTGTCTCCAAAGGCAAATCAAAAATGTGAGGCTTCTCCTTTGTTATTGACTGGCAGTAATGTGAGATTTGGTTTAACTGGCTTTTGTGAAGGCAAGGAATAGGATGAGGAAGAAATCGATCTAGATTTTTGACTCTTTATAGAAATTATCAAGTTAGTAGGGTAGGTCAGCCCTCTGTCTCTCACAGCCTCTTCTGAAGGAAGTGGCTGAAAAAGGATTTCATAAGATGGTCTGTAGGGAGCAGAGGGGCACATAGACACCTAAAGAATGTCTAGAGCCAAAAATAAGTCACACTGTAGAGTTTAGACACCTCTATGAGTTGGTAGCAAGTAAACAGTGGTTTTTGGATTGCAGTTTTAAATTTAGGCACTTCTTTTTCTGGACTGAGTTCCAAGACACTAAATGGGATCAAGGAGACAGACTCCTTCAGGACCTCCCAGTCTGAATAGAAGAATTGCAGTGCAGATGAGAGGGTATTTATTTTTATTTGTTTAACTTCCATACATTTTGGAAAGTCTCCAGTTCTCAAGTTGGGATCTTCCATTTGATGACAGTGGACAGTTAAATCTGACAAGGATAACTCAAGATAAATCCTAAGCAAAAGAACACAACAGTCCCTCCATGCTAAATTAAAATCACAGGATTTTTCTCTGTTCCCTGCCCTCTCAAAAGTTCTTGATTTATTGCCCTGAATTTCCAATCAAAGCATTTCATTCAAAACTGAGAAGTTAAACAGACATTGAGTCCATGATTTGTGTAGGAGAATCTAGAAATTATGGCAAAAATTCAGAATACACTGCAAAAAGGAGCAAATAACTGTCTAAGAGGAAGCTTTATTAAACTTGAAAAGTTAATAAAAAACATAGAATCAAATATTTCTGCTCTGTTTCATCAGTATATTATTCCTCCAGATTTTACTAATATGAAAAACATCATTCTTCTTAAAGCATAGAAGACCACACTTTCAAAATGGATAGTTTACTTTTTGCTAGAAAACATGTTTAGTTAGAGCTCTATCCTGAGACATGCCAGTGAAATCTTCATGTACCAGTGTTTGCCAGGCAAAACTCATATTTGTTCATGCAAATGTCCAGCTAGGACACATAAATATTGATTTGTTTGCATAAGGAAGATATTTTTGCTGGCAAAAATTTTTGAAAGCGTGGCCCTAACATCTAGGCCCACACTTTTTTATGGCCTCCAAAAAAAGACTGTTAGCAGCCAGATTTTTTTTAAGCTTGTCGAAATACAACAAATTTGAAAAAGATATGTTCAAATATTCAGGTTTGACCATTCTGAGTCTTGAATACAGCATTTCAGAAAGAATAAGGTTTCACAGAAGGAAAGAGGGTCTCTATTTAAAGCAGGGGCCTGGGAAAATGAAGACGTATGTTCAGTTCCTGTTACTGCAACAAACTTTGACACTCGGCAAGTACCCTAATCACTCAGTCACTTAGTGCCCAGCTGGAAAAAGCAGGAACACTGATGCTTATTTTTCCTGTCTTGCTTCATTAGCCTTGAAGCTAACCTTGAAGATCTTTGGAAACAGCATTGTGCCTGATCATGTATGGTTACTGTTTGCAGGAATAAGACCCAGCTCTCAACTGGAAGATCCAGGAACTACAAGGAGCAGGAGCAGACAGCATGTAAGTAAAAGGGTGAAAACTTTCAATACAGCATTTCTAAACACATTTGCTTAAGTGCTCTTTAGAAAAAGGAGAGGGAAATTTCTAGTTTTCTTTTTTCTAAGTTTCAATTAACCAAAATATTCACTATGTCTTTTGAACACTGAAAAATACAAACAAAAAAAACCCTCAATGCTCTAAGTATACTATAAGTAAATTTCAAGTATTTTAAAGTTTAGCTAGTATTTTGGCTATTTTATAAAAATAACCTGAGCAAGTTAGCCTTAAGAACCATGACAGTAAGACCACATTCTACTGTTACTCCCCTAGGTAGTGATATTGAAAATTACTTTTTCCACATGAAGTCCTGGAAGGTTATGTTATGTGGGGGAAGTGGGTACAGATACTTTTCTCTTTTACAAAGATTTGCACATGAAACAAGAGAACACAGCATGATAGAAGACAAAAGTTGTGTCCCATCTGTCAAAGAGTGGAGCTATTCCTTTGCAGCCAGGACCGAAGATTAATCACTTTCATAAGTGCACACAGTCTTCCGCAGCAAACTGGCAATGTTGTGTCACAGGTAAAACCACCACTTTTCTTCACATTTCCAAGTTTTAATACTTGTAATTCATCATCTTTTCCATGGTAAAAAAGCATAGTTTGAGGCCATGGACAATATTTTACTTTTAGGTAAAATGGGCCATGAGAAAACAAACATGAAACATGCAATTTTTTTAATTGTCACAGAACCGAAAGGCAGTTATAACTAGGGCAGCACAAACAGTTGACTTAATGTTGGCTGACCCTCGGCCGTTGGCTATTTTTTTTCTACAGTGAAACAAAAGAGCAAAGGGTGTTCCATTTCAGATCAAATGAAACTGTTGTGCTTGGGTGGGTTTGGGTTTGTTTTTAGTTTTTCACCTATCTTACTATTAAATGCAACTAACATCTGACATTAAGTTTTTTGAATAAAAATTAAAATTGCTGTTTCAAAAACATCACTATTAAGTTGATAACTCTTCAGTTAAAACAACCTGTGTTCACAAATGTTTTTATTTACTCTGTGTACAGAGAAAGCAATTAAAAATGTTTCACTCAGCTCCACTTGGCAGCACTAGACAACTCTTGGTTTATGTTACTGTCATAGAAAAGATTTGTCAGCCTCCAAAAGCTCATGAGATTTGCTTCATACTATCAATGTAAATGTTTGTGGCAAAATTACAGCTGTTTGAAATCAAAGGAAGTCTGACCATACTCTTTGTGAGCCTGATGATATAATTTCAAAATGACTGAGCCTTAATGAATTTCAGGATATACCTGAAACTCACTGCTCAATAACCTAGACTCACCTACACAGAGCTTCGCAAAGCTGCAAGATTCAGACACAAATATGATTAAGAATTTGGTGACAAATAGCACTTCCAGGTCACTGCAGCTACATGGCTTTCACTGCACTTAATTGGCCACCATCTTGTAAAGACCAGCAACTAAAGGGGAGTGAAGACCCACAGTCTACCTGGATATGTTACTTCCCCGGGAGCAAGAAGAAGCCATAACTGAGCAGCTCACAGCCATTGATATGCTGGATAGCCAGTGTCCTCCATTTTGACCGATGACGTCTTCTGATGTACCGTTTGAGGTTCAAAAACTTCTCTTCAGGTAGCGGCATCACTATGGTCATTGCTGAGAAATCATTGTGTTAATGTCGCTTTTTCTCTACAACTCTGCTCTTGGCCTTTTTTATTACTGTTATTATCAAAATAAGACCTAGATTTTGTGAAAAGGGTGGAGTTTGCTTGTTGCTATGCACACTCAGAAAACAAATCCCTGTTCTAATAAATTGACCACCGGCTTCCATGGCTATTCCACTGCAGAACCAGAGCTTTGATGAAATTACCAGTTCCACCTGTCATCCATAACTCTCCCCTAAATTCATCTGATTAAAGCCCTGTTTTTCTGTTTCTCTTTTCTCAGAAAGTATCAATGAAGAGCTGAATTAACTGATTCTCAAGTCAGCAGAGGCTTTTGAAGCAACCATATAATTTGGGTTTTCGAGCAATCGTATCATCCTTTTCCTTCCTTTTCCCTTCTTTCCCCAAAAAAGGGCCAAGCTAAAGTAACACCGGTGCCTGAAACATTGGGCAAACATTGGAAAGACATTATCAGACCATAGACCAAAAAAGAAAATCTAGATGATAACACTCATCCCTTCTTTCAGAAAGGGCCATATTTTGTCTCCTATGGAGAAAGCTATGCCATTTCCAATCAGAGGTTACAGAAAGTTTTACAGACCTCCTGGTTCCACATGTGTCTGGGAGGCTTTTATATGACTAGGTTATACCCATAATTTATTTGTTATTTTATAGGGTTTTTTTTCACTTAGAGCAATTCCTATCACACTACCCAGCACTTGCTATTGATTCAAGCCAAGCTCAGACATCCCTTGGGTGGAAATAGAGAGACAGAACTGATACATCAGTTTAACAGCACCCACATATCCTTCGTGTCATGAGGATCTCTGTGTAACCTATTAGGAGCAGCTCCTTGTACATTTTTGCTACAGAACTGTACAAAAGATCAGAGAAAGAGTGACGGGGTGTGTCCTGAAAGGTCATTTTCTGATCTTAATTATTCTGATGTAATTCCTTTGAATTATAGGTCCCATTTTTGCCTGTGAAAAGATGATCTAAGGTCTACCCTGAACTCTGACTTTATAAACATAGCTTTCTTATTCCCCCCTCCCATTTATCTAATGGATGGCTTTATAGGACTTCAAATACCAAGGAAATTGGTGTTCTATAAAGGGTGGAACAGAAGAGAATTTCTTTTTTATTTTTTTACTGAGTACTGAGGAAATAATACTAGCCCTAGCGCTAGCCAGCAGTGTTAAATAATAAGTTGTATTCCAAATCCCATGAATTTCAGGTGCTCAACATGTCTGGTAAATGATGCATTGCTTATTTTATCCACAATATAGGGGTTAACCATAGGGAATAGAATTTTAAGAAAATGTTCACACAAGTGTACTAATATCATGTGTATAAAAATACATCCCACCAGGGAAAATGGTGTAATAATAAAATATTATTTATGGAAATAATAAAATATTATTTAAATATGATAGTATATACATTGCAAATATAACAGTATACGTTACCAGTTAAATGTACTTTTGAGAATTTTTTTTTTGTCTTTTCAGTGAAAAATAAGGGGATTATTAATTTCAGGTGATATCTTCTGCTATCAAAACAAAGCAAGAAATACTTGCCTGAAAAATAGCTTTTTAAAAAACTGTAAGTACATATATTGTTTATTACTGCATTAAATGAGGTAAAGCAGAGAGGACATGAAGGACTCTCTCACATGGACCATACTGGTTCCTTTGTTTCATGTACAAACCTATTGGCTTTGGTTGTTTTCATGTAATTTAATTCTAAGCAGAACTGGATCCATGTTCCACTGTCCTCCATAGGTAGATGTCCTCGTAGTCTATAGTAAACATTCTTGGCCACTTGTCATCCTTTATTCCAAGCCATGTGAGACCTTCTTTCCCAGACTCCCCTCCCTCAGATTAATCTGTAGGCTCATGACACGAAAAGCACTGTGAGTTTACAGTCAGTTAACCAGTTTTCCGTAATTCAGAAATCTGATAGCATGGCTCAGATAGGCATTTGGAACTGGTACAAATCCATTGGCTATTTTTTTAATTTTTAAAAAGTAATTCACAGAAACATAACTCTAATAGACTTTATTTCTGTTTGTGCACAACGGTCCAATAAAAAACCTCACATTCAAACACTGATTATTGTAATATATGCAACAACCACAGATATTTCAAGAGAGATTTTATGTAAAAATATAGTGTATACTCTCTAGATGCCAACCGTTCACCAAGTAATCTGATTTATTAAGAAGTTCTGACCTCCATACTGAGTAAGTAAAGTTCAAGTCCAGAATGAGAGAGGAAATTAAATAATAAATAAATTAGTGCGACAGAAGTACAATAGTGCAAATATTCAAGACAGAAAACTCCACAGTTTTACATATATTTGGGGTTTCTTGCCACTTCAAGCACAGTTTTCAACCATTCTTTTACATCGTGTTTTCTGTCTATTTCACAGTAAATTGATCATCAGCATATATCAACACAAATTAAAAGTCAGTAAAGGCCATCTACACCACCAAAAGAATTTTGCAATTATCATTGCACTTTTTCCATTCCCATTGTAAAAATTGCTTCCTTCCTTATCATCAAATTGAATCATAGAAACATTTAGGTTGGAAAAGACCCTTAAGATCATCGACTACAACCATTAACCCAGCACTGCCAAGTCCACCACTAAACCATGTCCCTCAGCACCACATTTACACGTCTTTTAAATACCTCCAGGGATGGTGACTCAACCACCTCCCTGGGCAGCCTGGTCCAATGCATGACACCCCTTTTGGTGAAGAAATTTTTCCTCATATCCAGTGTAAACCTCCCCTGGTGCAACTTGAGGCCATTTCCTCTTGTCCTGTCACTTGTTACTTGGGAGAAGAGACCAACACCCATGTCACTACAACCTTCTTTCAGGTAGTTGTATAGAGCGAGTAGTATCACTTCGTACCAATTTAGGCAGAGATTTTGTTCTCTCACTGTACTCTGCAAAGGCAAAGTTTAATACTTTTGCTGGGGATCCAAATTCTTCATTGTGGCCACAGTACTGTCTTGAGCTATACCATCACATATCTTCTTGTAAAATCATATATTCTAATTATATTCCCATTTTTTCTCAAGCAGCTGACAAACTGAAAATATTTGAGCCATAACCGACCTATTTTTCTGTAATTCCTTCATCTTCTCTTACTAAATCCTCTGAGTAACTGTTACGCCTATATAAAGCAGTAAAAGTTAGATGGGGTCTTAGGGGGTGAGTAATTTCTGCAGTTGTCTTTCATTTTGTCTGTCTGAAAAACTAGGGATTTAATTCCCACTTTGCATTTACTTTGATTTTTTTTCAAAATTCCTGACATAAGAAATAAATCTGTAGCTCTTTGACTTACCTTACACCTTCCTATGTTTTAATAGTTTGTCAGACACTTTGTTGTTCCTTTATGCTCTGATTGCTTCCTTATGCTCTTTAAAAAAACACTGCTTCCACAAGTGGTTCAGCTGCCTAGAAAATGTCTCTGAATCTTTGTCTTTATCCACTTCACCACTGAGAAACTCATTAAAACAGTCCATCCATTCTTTATATGACTCCATGTCTTGTAACAGAGCTAGACTATGAATGCTCTCTGTACACTTCAGTCAATGGTTTTCTAAAGCCAGCTTTTGGTGACCAACATCATTGCGTGATTCTCGCCTATTCTTTGGATTCTCTGCTTTAGCTGTGTCTCATCTCTTATTTTCATTTCTTTAAAGAAGTTTTCTCCCTTACACAATAGTGGCCTGAATCAGAAGTAGTTCACTTTAGTCTGAATGTTGGTCTGTTTTCTGAAGTAAGTTTGTCATTGGTCTAGTAGGTAAGAACTCCATCTCTCAATATTAATGTATACTTGTAAATGCCATTGTGAGTACATCGAGACAGTCTTCAGATCCACCAATCTGATTAAGCTGGTTCTACTGTAAGCAGCTGTGTCACAGGCATAGTTCCTTCTTCTTTTCCTACTTTAATACCTTTGTGTAAGGATCATTTTAATGTCAACATCGGGAGCTGGTATAGGTTCCTTTAAGTTCTCTCTAGACTTGATTTACTGTTTCTCCAGTGAGAGTACACATGCTATATCAAGTTTGCTCACAGCTTGCTCCAAAGACAGTGCACCAGCAGATTTTCGTACTCAAAGGTTCCATTTCTTTTCCATTCTGCTTGAGAATAGGATGTGCTTTTGAGATAATTACTCCGCCATATTTGGCTGGGATTTCTGCCTTTGATGAGATCCAGATGTTCCACGTTCTCAGCTCTTAGTCTGTTTTCCATACCTGGGTAATTTATCTCTATTATTGCTTATCTGCAATATTTATTTGGCTTTGTACCAAAAGGAGACGAGCGTTCAGCCTTTGCCCATTGGCCAAGCTAGAAGACCAGCTCCCGACTCTGGCGCATCCCCTCTAGCCTGCCCTGCTCAGGAGGCTCTGCTTGCAGCAGAGCATGATTGGCATAGCTCTCAGGGCCGTGGGAACACACCAGAGCTGCCACCACGACTGGAGACTAATTTAGAGTAACGAATAGATTCAAGGAAGACCAAAGCAGCTCACAAACAAGCTACAGACAGAGGCAGAGCTAAGTTTGTCAAGCAACACATTCAGTCCACTCTCTGCTCATTCATCTCTAGTGGTTCTGCTTGTGAGCATAATTATATTTTTCTGCAGTGGTTGTTTGAGAGTACATTTTTATGACTGTATCATGAAGCAATGTTCTAACTCCTCCAAAATAAAGCTTTTTTTGTTTGTTTGTTTGAATAATTAAATTCTAGATGAAAGATTTGGCTTCTCCAAAGAGAGCATAGAAGATCCTTTCCAATATTAATGAAAAAGTATTATAAACTAGATTTTTTCCTAAGTCACAACATGTAGAAAATCATTCTTAATATAATTTTCTGTTTTATTTTTTGATTATAGAATTAGCTTCAAAACAAACTTAAGAAATCTATGACTGATAACTTCCTGTAGCAGAAAATAAGCAGGACATTCAACTCCTTTGAAAAGCAGAACTATATTCATTTACCAGTTTTATTTATGTCCTCTAAATTACTCTTAAGCCAGTCATTATTCCAAAACCAAGAATAATACTTTGCTAGGTGTCCTGCAAACCATTTTTTGAAATAATAAGTTGTAATATTTGAATTGAATATTTATGAAAGCTAGTAAGAATAGCTCATAAAGCCTGGCAAACATATAACTGTTAACCTAAAAAAAGAGAAATTGGATACATCTGAATGAAAGATGAAGTTTTAAGTGGCCAATGAAGAGTCGTAAGTAGCAAATTAATGATGTCCCACTTAGTTTACTTTGGCTGTAGAAAAAACTACTCAACATCTTCTACACTCACAGCAATTCCAAATTAAAAAATAAAGGGGGGGAGGGGGGGGGGTGTTGTAAATTACTCAGAAATAAGAGTAATATTTTTAGACAGTTCTGTGGTCACACTGTTAGAATATGGTACACAACTAAAACTTCTCACATTTTGTTCCAAACTATAGTCACAAAAATCCTGTGGCCTTACTGAATTTGTGGGACTATGGTTGTTCACAACCTCTGAATATTGTGCCCCTTATTATGCCCCAATATAATAATTTTAAACATAGGAATCAATTCCAGAATGTTTATTAGGGAATGAAATTTAAAGAAAATTAATCAGCAGCATACACAGTCAACTACCAACTTTTACTCTGCACTTAAGGATTAGATTCCCCTAAGATATTGGCATGTTTGGTCATGCAAGGCAACCTATACCGAGCTCTTTCTGAAAATTGATGTCTGTTTTGAAAACCAGGGCTTTCGTGAATCTCTTCCAGGCTTTGACTAATCTTATCCTGGGATATCTAGAAGAATGTTTTTCCCTCACAGGCCTCAGCTGCCCTTGGGTGGCTTTGTTGCTCACCATCAACAAAACTATCTATTCACAAGTTTAAATAAATGGGAATTTACTGAGACACAGACAAAAACTAAAAACTCACTCTTAGCTCACAACCACCAGAACTTCTAGAACATACAGTAAAATGCGTACATTTAGAGCCTGTTTTCTGATTGTAGCTATTTGAGACAGTAAGAAACCACACATATCAGATATTAATCTTTTGAATTGAAAGTGCTGTGATAATGACAGAGGAATATTACTCTCAAAACACTGTTCTCAACATCCTTAAAGTAAATGGCAACAGTCCAGTGGTCATAAGTGGGACCAAGATGTGTCAAGAATATTTTTCCTACTACATGATGACCTTCATATTTTCTTCTATGTGCTTCTCATTACAAAGCAATTAACAAAAGAAAGGGGACGTCATAAAATGGTTGGGAAAAAACCTTAAGGGTTAAATGGCAATTAAATACATGACAAGAAAGTATTAATTCACCAAGAAAACAACTGACAGGATTAAACAGTAAAGTAGCAATACCATTAAAACGGGTATTGTAGCAGAAGTAGAACACTGGGATAAAGCAGGGCTTTTAAGCTTGTGAAAAATATGAAAATGACAAATATTAAAATCTGTGAAAATTATATACTGAAAAGTCTCTTCTCAAAACCAAAAAGTGTACTAGAAAATCATTCCTTACAAATATTAAGCACCTCAGTTGAGATAACACATGTTGAGATAAGCCCCACTAATGTGTTGTGTCTTTCATGAAGGACCTTCCAGATTTTATTGAAATCAGTTACTTTTCTCACACTAGGGCAGGGCAGGGCAGGGAAGGGGAGTTGTAAAGCCTAACAAACATAGTAATAAACATTGCAACTTGTAAACACCGTCCTTTAAATCACAGCCCTCAGGAAGTATTAAAAATTAGAGCGGACTTCATAAATATGTGTTTGGATTCAGCTGCAAAACTGTATCTGAAATGATACAGTTATGTGCCAAGATTATGATACTGGATGATCAGCCTCAACTAGAATTTGGACGTTCAGTTATGTATTTTGCATGTTAACACAGATTCTGAGTTCACGGTTGCTTGTTTGTCCACTCACTTCCCCGTTGTTCAGGCCTGCAGACTCTGACAATAACAGACATTTAACTCAAGAAAAAATCCTTGAGGGCCGGTAGAAGGCTAACAGGCAAGACGTATGATTCTATGATTCTATGATATGAGTGGCAAATTCAAATTGGCCTCAAGAAGAGTGTTTAGTTGCTAAAATTTAGGTCCCCCCAAAAACATTGTTTCTATATCATGAACCTTTCTTCAGGTGGCAGCACCACAAAATCTGTCACAATAATATCTGTTTTTAATACGAGTCACATAGAAATCTGGAAAAGTACGAATAAGCAGAATGAAGTGAAAGAAAGAAAACAAAACAAAGAAAAATCACTTTCTCTAAAATACTTCCAGAAAGGACAAGAACAGGCAAAAATTCTGTATGTAACAAAAGATAGAAAGCAGTGAAAAGCAGCATGAGGAGAGGCAAAAGAAAGAACGTATATAGTACTTTTAAGCATATTGAAGTGGTTACTGATAGAGAAATAGTAAAACTTTATCACCTTACTAAGACTGCAACAGGTAAGTTTAGGGCCATCCTAGGATAAGCAAGGAAAGACTTCTCAAAAAGACAAGAAATAAAGCAAGCAATGGGTAAACAGTTTCAAGAGCTGCTAAACAAACCTGTACCATAAAAAAATTATTAAAAAATACTTTCTCACGAGAAAAATGTAACACTTCAGATCTCAAAGTAACAAAAGAGTTGGTAAAAAAGATTACAAATAGAAACCTTACATCTGAAGTAAGGTGTAACAGAGGACCAAGGAAAAAATGTAGAAATCAACCAAATGCTTAGCACAAATGCTAAGATTTGCCCAAGTACCACTATTTGTTGCCTTTAATGTTACCCATTAAAAAAAAAACTCAGAGAAAATCCTGAAAGGGAAGCCAGTCAGTGGAACACAAAACCAGAGCTAAGCTAAAGCACATCTCCATAAAACAGCCCCGAAAGGGAGTTCGTGGGCTTTCCCACAAGGGACGCGCCAGAGGCAGCGCAGGACACGCAGGTGTAACTGAGCTATCTTTGTGCCATATACTGGCAGCACGGGAAGCTTCAGCTCCGTTTTCCACGCGCTGGAGCTTTCACCTGGTGTGCGAACGGAACCGATACGATTTTTTGTCTCACGATAGCATTTCTCCGGAAGAAAATGCGCTTTCCTAACTTCTGCATCTGTTTTGCAGTGTATAAGTTATTGACACAAAAAATGCAATATTGAAAAAACTACCTTACGGGATTTGAAGTGTGGGGTATTCCTGGAGGCTGAAATGGAACTCCTGAGAACTGGTGGGAGTGGAATCAATGCCGCTCTTAAAAAACAGATTCAGCTTTAGCTTAGTGCATCCCTCTTACTTCTTTTCAGATGCAAAGGTCCAATACTAAGTCACCCTGAGGGATGGGATTTGTTACAAATAGAATATTAACATAGTTATGTTCCTGTATTCTGTATTTTACGTATAAGATTTTGCAATTTTTACCTCTTCTTATGAGAATGCAAGCGTACAATAGGCTGTTCCACTTTATATTTAACTGAGATTTTGTATATTAATGAAGCGCTGTGTGTATGTGTTAGCTAAATGGGCCAGAGCACAGTGTTTAGGCACATACCTGATTTTAAATCCATGAGTGACCTCATTAAAGTTGACTGGTTTCCTTGCTTATTAAAAGTTACTATGTCCTGCGTATCCTGTTGAACTGGAGTCATAAAGAGGGTTGTACTTGATGAACAAAGATGGTACAAGATGTAGGGAGAATTATTTCCCTATGGAATATACGATTCAGTATGTCAAGTGAGCAAAATAAAACTGCAGGTAAAGTTTCCATTTGTTTTTTTCATTAAATCATTTCAGCTCTCTTCTCTTTTTGTTTGCTTTAGCACATTAGATCATTAGACAATTATAAATGGTTTTATATTTTTTCTTAACAGAAAATTGCTTACAAACTTCTATTCATGCTAAAGTTTGCGAAAACAACATTTAGCATACACACTGGCAAAGCTTTATGCCAAGGGTATTTTACGCGTGCATTGCAGAAGCTGATGGTGATCCACAATAAATACATTTTTATAGGAGGGAAATGGCCACATGGCATTTCAGGATGTGACCTAAAGAACATGACCGTATTAGTTGTCATTGTTATTGAGTGTAATTGAAGTAAGAAAAATGAGCCAGTTACTACACATAATGCAGTATAAATTCCTGCATATAAAGCTTTATGAAAATGTTTATGTTGTGTTATAAAACACTAAAAATCTGCATTAAGAGAATAATAAATCTGCAAAATAAAATTTTTAGAAGTAACATCAGAATTAAAATTGCCATGTAATTTTAACACAGTTCCATTGTGCTTTCATATAACACTGAGTGAACTAATTAATTTTGTACCGGCTTTTCTTCAGGATTTCTACCTCAGTTTGAAAGTCAGCCAGTGGGTATTCAGTCAGTCAGCAAGGAAATTTACAACATTTTGAAATTAATTTCCTGTAAGCTTACTAATGGTGTTCATCACTGCAGCTTCTGAGTGAAAGCTAAAATTTGAAAATGTCAACTAATTTATCTTTGCAGCCTCCCTGTGAAAAGACAGGACTGACTACCCCCAATTTACAGTGGGACAGCAGAAACAAAGTAGAGTTAAGGACAAAAACATTCAGTAAATTTGGATGTCCATTTTGAGATGCCTTGTACTCGTATTCCTAAGAGCACTTGGTGATATATGTAAGTTGCATTTTATGTATCCAACACTAGGATCCTGTTGATTCCATCCCGTCCACTGACAAGAGTGTAAAGTGATAGCAGAACAACTTTTAAGTGATCATGCATAAAAGACTTGGTTTAGGGAATTATCGCATGTCTACAACAAATATAGAATTCAATTATCTGAATAGCACCCAACTGTCTTAGAAGAACCTTTGTTTTCTAGCCTTACATAGTCACCTGGGTCATTTCTTGCGCATCTTCTAATTTCTGCAACAAATCCAGGAAGCCTACAGAGAGCAGACTCCTTGGCTGAGCAAGCCTTCTCCACTGTGAGTCCATCATGTCTAAAAAGGTGGAGGGGAGAAAAGAATGGGCACACAAGAATGGGCACACCATACAGTTGGAGAGTCTTTCATAATTCACAGTGAGGAGGGAGACAAACACTTTTTTTTTTCTTTTTCCTTACTAGGGTGATTGGGCTTAGAATTCTGCTGTTTACCGACCTTTGTAGAACAAGCTTATGTTATGAAATTAGATTTTATTGATAGTAATATCCACAAATACTGTACTATATACATTTCATAAATGTATCAGCAGATATAAGATATGGCCTTGTGATAACCTGTAAAATAAATGATTCAGAGCATCTCTGATATTGTACAGGTGAATAAGGAGTAGTTTAGGAGTACACTAACTCACAGGAGTGTACAGTGAATAAGGAGTAGTTTACTTCCTTCCATTCACTCATAAATTCCTAGGTGGAAAATCTAGGTCCTTGTAACTCTTTCAGTAATGACCCAGGGAGTGGCTGCTGCCTTCTGGAAGGAAGGATACTGCTAGAATATATCCCATCAGAAAGACTTCTCTTTGATACTGCAATATTGTCTAATCATATTTTAAAACATTTAAGAGCAAAATAATACAACTTCATATATCAAAAATGTGATCTGAGGTGATAAGCAAGGATTTCACAAACATCTTTTTTCTTTTTTTTTTTTTTAAATATGTGTTTGATATATCTATTTTGACTGATGGGAGCAATAACTGGGCATACATATTGGGGACCAAAAAGTGCACAAATACATAAAATCTTTATAATTCAGATTAGCTGACTATTCTTCTGAAGCTGATAAATACAGGGCAGGGTATGTACTTGAAACGTATAGAGAATTGTGCACCCATGGTAGCTATTTAACAGGGTTCTGAGGACAGATGCTTCCTGAAGCCATCTGTAACACTAATTCCAGCAGAAAACACTGTTCTCCGTGGGAGCAGGGCTACAGAAACTACAATTTAAGTGGACAAGAAGTCAGATACAGGTATGCTGTTGGGGCTGAGTGTATCAGTCTAACAACTAGAGAGGAAAATTATTTACCTTGACACTATACTACTTCTTCCAAACCAAGTTTGAGTATAGATTCCAGCTCTTTTTACTTGTTAATTTTACATACACTAGTAGCAACTGCATGCTTACAAGAGTGATACGTACTTCTAGAAAGTGACCTTGCTCAACCCTAAAACAGGGCTACTCTGTTTTAGATGTGTTCTTTCTCTCTCCCTCCCTGTTCCCTCCAAGTTAACAGATTTGCTCCAATTTTGTTATGAGCTTCTCCAGGCTGAATCTCCTCTTGTAGTTTCCCACCTGCATTTTTCAGCCTTCTACTTACCTTTGACAGACAGAGGGCCCGACTAGCTGATTACATTAATGAACAGAATGCACAGTAGAATCAGGAGTAAGCCTCTTGATTTTAATTTGTTTCCCTCATCATATGTCAACATTGAGGTTTCTTCATGGTTCACTCCTGAGCACCTTCTTCTTAAGATCTAATTTAGGTCTGTAGTTTAGAATTAAGATTTCTTCATTATCAACCATCTTCCTTCCTCAAACTGTATGACTGCTCTCCATAGGTCATGGCAACTTTTCATACTACTAGGCTCAGACTGTAAGTTCTAGGAGACAAGAAATCAGCTTCTCTCCAAGAAAACTGGTGAAGGGGCTGCTTCAGCCATGTCCCCTCCATTGCTCATCTTGATTAGAGTTGCTAAGGGTACAGAGAAAGTGAGCCCCAGAGGATCAAAGATAGCAAGACCAAGTAAGAAATTGCTTCTGTTTCTCCTTCTGCCTCCCCAATAGCTATGTTTTCTGTTTCTGATTACTTAGAATTGTCTACAGTTCAAGCTGCAAAGGTATCACGGGGAGAAAAGTCTAATGGCAATACCTTATGAGGAGAAAATTCAGACCACCTTGAGGAAATAAGATTAAGTTGGTGGACTGGTGTTAAAGAAGCATCTTTTAACTGGTAAGCAGAAACAATCTAATAGAGTGGTCTTTGAGAGACAACAAACATGGAGGTCCTAGAAGTCATTCTCACATATACACTTTAAAGAGTAGAACTGCACTGTAATGAACCAAGTTTGGATGTTTATAGCAGATGTCCACATCATTAAAATTTCCCCAAGGGTAAAAGAACTATGTGGTTTTGAGTACCAGATGAGTTGATCCAGGATAGTTTATTATTCTGATCTAGCCTGGTGGTCTCTAGAAGAACACAATTCTATTTTCAGCTTATTTTCTTCTTTCTTAATCTTCCCACAAGCCTTTAAATAAGAATTACCATCAAATTATATCTCACTGTTACTGAACACATTTCTGGCTTTTGATGTCCTTTTATCTTTACAGTTGTATCCAGACATTTCTTTGGTGTTCCAGTTCTGTATGATTACAAGTTTCCACATAAACATGAGTTTTCTACAGCTTCAAGGTGGTTCATATTGTTTCCTATCATTGACAGAGACTTCCGCCTCAGCCAAATTGCTGACATTGGTTTAGAGCCAACATATAGGTGAAAGTACTAAATGAAACAACAAACTCTCTCTCTATCTCTGTCAGAAATAAAACACCCATGTTGTTTTAGAGCTACATATGTCACTGAACTCCTGACAGAACAGTTACACTATAGGATCTAGTTAAAGTCAGTTTTATTAATGTAGTTCTTAAAGCCCAAGCAGGAAAACAACACAAGTCAATCATAGGCTGGGTCATGAAGACCTACAGGTCAAGCATACTCCTTGAGCTGGAAAACAGTAGCATGTTTCAGGCAGTTTATTTTTGTAGCTCACATATCCAAACTCTCTCACATTTGATTCCCTCGTCAAACTGTTTCTAAGGTGCTCAGTCTCCTGGAAGTCCCAGCCAGAGAAGCAGCCATGAAAGTGGCCGAAAATTTTTCTTGCCAGAACTGGCAAGAAAATGCTTCCAGAATTGTAATTTACCTCTGCCACCAAACCAGGGAAACTTTCTTTGCTTTCTAAGAGGAACAAAAAAAGCCCTGCATAGAATCATAGAATCATACAATTATTAGGGTTGGAAAAGACCTTTAAGATCATCAAGTACAACCATCAACCCAACACCACCATGCCCACTAAACCCGAAGTGCCACGTCCACATGTTTTTTGAACACCTCCAGTGATGCATCTCTGGGTCTCCTTTTCTTGTCTGTAATAGAAGTAAAATAATGTGTAGATATACCCCAATAAGACAAGTAGGCTGAATAAAAATGCTCTTCCAGGGTCCTATCTGAGTGTTCTGCTTCTTAGCCTCCCTACTGCTTTGAGCAGGAGCCCACAACAACTGTGTGTATGTCAAGGAAATCCAAAAAATTGCTTGTGCATCTGGTAAGAGAATGAATGAATACAGGAATACTAAGTGTCTGTTCATGGCAAAAGAGATTATGTGGAAGCAAAGAAAATATGAAAGAAATCCATCATCACTCCTATCTTCAAAGCAATTAATTTCATTTCAAGGGCAAGAAGGAAGATCCAGGGAACTACAGGCTGGTCAGCCTCACATTGGTCCTTGTGAGGGTGATAGAGCAACTAATCCTGGAAACCATTTCCAAACACATGAAGGACAAGAAGGGGACAAGAAGGACAATGAAGAAAACACACCTGGTTAACATGTGGCTCAGAGGCTGGTGCCATCAGTGGAATTTTGGGTTTTTTGACCATGGGGTGGTTTACACGGCACAGGGCCTGCTGGCAGCAGATGAAGTTCAACTGTCTCCAAGGGGGAAAAGGATTCTTGCTTGCGAGCTGGCAGACCTCATCGAGAGGGCTTTAAACTAGATTTGAAGGGGGAAGGAGATAAAACCAGACTCACTAGAGATGAGCCTAGGGGTGGCATGACGGAGTTGGGGGTGAAATCGATAGTCCAGCTCAAGTACATCTACACCAATGCACGCAGCATGGGCAGCAAACAGGAGGAGCTGGAAGCCATTGTGCAGTGGGACAGCTATGACTTAGTCGCCATCACAGAAACATGGTGGGATGACATGACTGGCGTGCTGCAGTGGATGGCTACAAGCTCTTCAGAAGGGATAGGCAAGGAAGGAGAAGTGGTGGGGTGACTCTGTTTGTTAGGGAGTGTTTTCATTGTATAGAACTCAACGATTTTGATGACAAAGTCAAATGCTTATGAGTAAGGATGAGGAGGAACAAAACCAAGGCAGATATCCTGCTGGAAGTCTGTTATAGACCACACAACCAGGATGAAGAGGCAGATGAAGCATTCTACAAGTGACTGGCAGAAGTCTCACAATCACTAGCCCTTGTTCCTGTAGGGGACTTCGACTTACCACACATCTGCTGGAAGTATAACACAGCAGAGAGGAAACAGTCTAGGAGGTTTCTGGAGTGTGTGGAGGATGACTTCCTGACACAGCTGGTGCGTGAGCCTACCAGGGGAGGTGCCGTGCTTGACCCGCTGTTTACAAACAGAGAAGGACTGGTGGGAGATGTGGTGGTCCGAGGCCGTCTTGGGCTTAGCAACCACGACATGACAGAATCCTCAACTGTGAGTGAAGTAAGGACAGGGGTCAGCAAAACTGCTACCATGGACTTCCAGAGGGCAGACTTTGGCCTGTTCAGGTCACTGGTTGAGAGAGTCCCTTGGGAGACAGTCCTGAAGGACAAAAAGGGGTCCAGGAAGGCTGGGCAGTCTTCAAAAAGTAAATCTTAAAGGCGCAGGAGCAGGCGGTCCCCATGTGCCGTAAGATGAGCTGGTAGGCAAGGCAACCGGCCTGGCTGAACAGGGAGATTTTGCTGGGACTCAGGAAAAAAAGGAGAGTTTATCACCTTTGGAAGAAGGGGAAGGCAACTCCTTCTAACGAGTACAAGGATCTCGTTAGGTTAAGCAGGGACAAAATTAGAAAGGCAAAAGCCCAGCTAGAGCTCAGTCTGGCCATGGTCATAAGGGAGAATAAAAAGTTTTTACAAATACAACAAAAAAAGAGGCAAGGAGAAACCCCATCCCTTATTGGATATGTGTGGGAACATTGTTACCAAGGGTGAGGAAAAGGCTGAGGTACTTAGTGCCTTCTTTGCCTCAGTTTTTAATAGCCAGACCAGGTATCAGCAGGGTATTCAGCCCCCTGAGCTGGAAGACAGGGATGGAGAGCAGAATAAAGTCCCCATAATCCAGGGGGAAGCAGTTAAGGACCTGCTATGCCACCTGGACACCCACAAGTCTATAGGGCCTGATGGGATCCACCCAAGAGCACTGAGGGAGCTGGCAGAGGAGCTTGCCAAGTCACTCTCCATCATTTATCAGCAGTCCTGGTTAACGGGGAGGTCCCAGACAACTGGAGGCTTGCCAATGTGACACCCATCTACAAAAAGGGCCAGAAGGAGGATTAGGGGAACTACAGGCCTGTCAGCCTGACCTTGGTACCAGGAAAGATTATGAACCGAGGAAGGGGTTTGCCTTGAGGGCTCACAGGGCATGTGCAGGACAACCAAGGTATCAGGCCCAGCCAGCATGGGTTCGTGAAAGGCAGGTCCTTCTTGACCAACCTGATCTCCTTCTACGACCAGGTGACCCGCCTAGTGGATGAAGGAAAGGCTGTGGATGTTGTTTACCTGGACTTCAGTAAAGCCTTTGACACCATATTCCACAGCATTCTCCTGGAGAAACTGGTGGCTCGTGGCTTAGACAGGTATATGCTTCGCTGTGTAAAGAACTGGCTGGAAGGCTGAGGCCAGAGAGTTGTGGTGAATGGAGTTAAGTCCAGCTGGTGGCCAGTCACAAGTGGTGCTCTCCAGGGCTCAGTTCTGGGGCTGGTCTTGTTCAATATCTTTATTGATGATCTGAATGAGGGGCAGATAACACAAAGTTGAGTGGGAGTGTTGATCTGCTGGAGGGTAGGAGGGCTCTGCAGAGGGATCTGGACAGGCTGGATCGATGGGCCAAGGCCAGCTGTATGAGGTTTAATAAGGCCAAGCACTGGATCCTGCACTTGGGTCACAACAACCCCATGCAACACTACAGGCTTGGGGAGGAGTGGCTGGAGAGCTGCCTGGCAGAAAAGGACCTGGGGGTGCTGGTTGACAGCCGGCTGAACATGAGCCGGCAGTGTGCCCAGGTGGCCAAGAAGGCCAACAGCATCCTTGCCTGTATCAGCAATAGTGTGGCCAGCAGGAGTAGGGAAGTGATTGTGCCCCTGTACTCGGCACTGGTAAGGACGCACCTCAAATACTGTGTTCACTTCTGGACCCCTCAATACAAGAAGGACATTGAGGTGCTGGAGTGTGTCCAGAGAAGGGCAACAAATCTGGTGAAAGGCCTAGAGCACAAGTCTTCTGAGGAGCGGCTGAGGGAACTGTGGTTGTTTAGCCTGGAGAAGAGGAGGCTGAGGGGAGACCTTACTGCTCTCTACAACTACCTGAAAGGGAGTTGTAGTGAGGTGGGTGTTGGTCTCTTCTCCCAAGCAACTAGTGATGAGAGGAAATGGGCTCAAGTTGCGCCAGGGGAGGTTTAGACTAGATATTAGGAAAAATTTCTTTACTGAGAGAGTGGTCAAACATTGGAACAGGCTGCCCAGGGAGGTGGTGGAGTCACCATCACTGGAAGTATTGAAAAAACATGTGGACATGACACTTCAGGACATGCTTTAGTGGGCATGGTGGTGTTGGGTTGATGGTTGGACTTGATCTTAAAGGTCTTTTCCAAACTCAATGGTTCTGTGATTCTGTGATCAGAAGTAGCCAGTGTGCATTTACCTAGTGGAAGTCATGCTTAACCAACCAGATAGCCTGCTACAATCAAATGACTACCTTACCAGATGTTGGGAAGAGTAATGGGTGGTGTTTACCTCAACTTTATTAAAGCCTTTGACACAGTCTCCTGTAACAACCTCATAGAGAAGTTGACATAGTATGGGTTAGATAAGTGGACAGTGAGGTGGACTGAAAGTGGATGAACAGCCAAGCCCAGAGGGTTGTGATCAGTGGCACAAAGTCCAGTTGGAGGCAAGTCACTGGTGGTGTACCCCAGGGGTCAATATTGGGGCCAATATTGTTTAAATTCTTCGTTAAGGACCTAGAAGATGGGGCAGAGTGAACCCTCAGCAAGTTCAGAGATGATGAACAATTGCAAGAAGTGACTTTGAAGCCACTTTCTCACAAGGTGAGGAACTGGGCAGAGAGGAATCTGATGAAGTTCAACAAAGGGAGATGCAAAGTCCTGCCCTTGGGAGGCACGACCCCATGCACCAGTAAACACTGGGGGCTGACTTTCTGGAAAGCAGCTCTGTAGAGAAAGGCTTTGGGGTTCTGGTGGACAACAAGTTGAACACAAGCCAGCAATACACTATTGCAGCAAATGTGAGCAACAGCATTTGGGGCTGCATCAGGAAAAGCATTGCCAGCAGGTTGAAGGAGATGACCATTTCTATCTACTCAACACTGATGAGGCCATACCTGAAATACTGTGTCCAGTTCTGGCCTCCACAGTGCAAGAGAAAGATGGACTTACTGAAACAAGAGAAGGGTTTCACTGGAGAAGGGCTAAGGAGATGATTAAGGGACTGAAGCATCTCATATGAGGAGAGATGAGACACTTCTGCCTGGAGAAAAGAAAGCTCAGGGGGGATCTTGTTGATATGTGTAGATACCTGACGGGAGAGAACGAAGAAGAGCCAGACTGTTCTCAGTAGTGCCCAGTGACAGGATTCAAATATTCAAACATTGGTTTGGACACTTGGAAAACTTTTTTCAGTAACTTAATAAACAAAAGATCGAATTAGTTTTTTAATCTTTCAAAATAAAGATGACTGCAGAATATTATTTTTAAGCAATTTTCATTCATTTAACTATATGTTTAATAAGTTTGAAAACTGTAAAACTTTCATTTTCAAATGATGAATGATGGACTTTTGTCAGATATTTTTCAGAAAGTAGAACTTTTGTTTCCTGGAAAACTCTAACATTTTAATATTTCCCCCCTTCTAAATTAAAGCAAATTAAATGTTTCCCCTAGGACAATTTTTTAATTCACTTAAGGTCAACTTATATGAAAAGTTTTAGTTCTGACTTTTTTTTGCCTAATTTATACTATCAAACACAATCTTGAATGAAATGTTGTTGAAAATGAAACATTCAAATATTCTGTCATGACAAGATTATATAAAAGTTATCAAAAAGCGTTGTTTTGATTGAAAGCAAAACAAACAAAGTATAGTCAATCCTGACACATTCCCACAGAACATTTACAACTGAATTAATTGGCATTTTCTCACTGAGAAAAATTCTGCTCAGGATTTCTAAGCCCCCTCCATTGGTAAGGGCATGGAATCATTGCAGTATCCCTGGCAACCCACCATACCTGCACACATCCTGATGAGCTGAGAAGATGTCTGTTGAGAATGCTGGCCTTTTTAAGGTGGAATCACATTACTATATTCCTGTCACAAAGGTAGAATATGGAGGAAAAGTGGAGAATCTGTTCCCAGAGGGGTATCTCAGATGGATAGGTTCTCCCTGTGTTTCCACCAAGACAACGTTTTTATCCATCGTTTTTGCTGCAGACCATAACTAGAAGTAGTAGCTAGTCATTTAATAGGTCATTTAATATTATGGCATGATTACATGGAAGATTTTGGATATTCACCAAGGTTGGTCTCTTCTCCCAAGTAACTAGCAATAGGACGAGAGAAAATGGCCTCAAGTTGCGCCAGGGGAGGTTTAGATTAGATATTAGGAAAAATTTCTTCACCAAGAGAGTGTTCAAACATTGGAACAGGCTGCCCAGGGAGGTGATGGAGTCACCATCACTGGAAGTTTCAAAAACCTATATATGTGGCACTTCGGGACATGGTTTAGAGGGCATGGTGGTGTTGGGTTGACAGTTGGACTTGATGATCTTCAAGGTCTTTTCCAACCTTAATGATTCTGTGATTCTGTGTGATTCTGTAATAAAACTAACCTGTGGGGAAAAAACATAATGGAGCTCATGGGGCGGTTTATCTTTACCATTATCTTTAAAAATGTTCAAAAACAGTCTCAAAGTATGCTACCAAAATGACATGAATTAACTGTGGAACCTTGCTGATGCACACCAAGCTTCCGTTAACCATGTTAAAGCATCACATATATTTTACCATGATTTACACAATTCACTGCTATTGATTTTTGTATTCACATTAGTATTTGAAGGGTGATGTACTTTTGAAACTTATTGCATTGTTTTTCTTTTAATCATTTTAGATTAATAAAGTTTAAAAAATAGATGAGAAAGTACTGACCTCCATTCCTATTCATCCAACTCATCAGAGAATTTATAAGGCCAGAAGATTTCTGGTTCTCTCCCCACGTCCCTTTTTAGGATGACTTGCTATAAAGATCTCTACCCTTACTCCTAGAAACAAAGGTTCCTGCAGCACACCATTGAAAACTGAATGGTAAATGTTCACAGGGAATTTCATTAGCAGATTCAGTTCACACTTGTCTGAATCTTAAATGCTTTGCTGTTAGTAAATTTTAGACCGATATATGACCATATCAGAAGAAGGGAGTCCCACAGAAGCTGTAAGACTGAAGGTACATATACATAGTACATACCATTTACACATCATGAACTTTAACTGGTGCAAGCAGAAAACTTTAGTCATAACTGAACCCAAACAGGAAACTAAAGCAACACATGTGTTGTTTTGGCTCAGTTATGTATAATTTTGCATGAAGTACATCAGTTTATTCAAGCAGAAGAGCCTCTACAGATCCACAGATCTGAACAGATATGACAGGAAGAACTGAATACACAGTGGTGACCACTACACATAAATATTCTGAATACAATGAACACATAGTTATATTTGAGATACAGATTTCAGAGAGCACACAGGTAATAGGCATAAAATCTTGTCTCCTATTAGGTGAAAAATTCTGGCTTTAATATTGACTTTATAATGGCAAGTAGCAAGATAGAAAACAAGAGTATTGACAAAACAGCTTTTATTTTCCCCTGATGTCATCTGGTCATGTCACTCATCACAGTTAAATCTAATCTCTAATTGCAACAACCTATTATGAACAGCATTCATGAATTTATTTCATGGTACTATGCCAAGCCTATATTTGAGCACATGCTCCAGTCATTTCTACTTCTACTTTTACAACTATCTATGTCTAAAGTCCTCTTCAGCTCAAAAGGACTGGGCTTGTTGATAAACAATGTGTGTGCACAGGTAGTGTGTAATACAATAAAAAACATAAGCACACACTTTTTCTTGTCTACTTTCATACCCTTACCTTCATGAAATTTTTCTATTTCCTTTAGGATCCTATTGTATTTTACAGTTTCACCTATGGAAAGGATTGAAGTTTGAACATTCAGGAATCTTGCATTTGGTGCTCCATTTACACATGTGGAAGATGACTGCAAAATGCAAGCAAAACACAGTATTGTCAATATGAAAATGTTTCACCGTCACGTTACATAAGCAGGGTGTAGGAATTGACAGACAATGAACCACTGTCTTCTGTGTTGCATCATTCACATATTGCACACTATAAGTCATTAAGAACTCATTGAGACTGCCATGTCTATGAAGACCCCTGTCAAACCTGCAGCCACTTTCAAGGCTCTTGTACACAAACAAAATTTTAGAAAGGAACAAAAATACAAAAGCTACTCAGCCCATAATATTTTAGTGCTAAATAATAAGATTGGGTGCAATATTGCATATCCAAGACCAGTAAAGACACAAAATGTCTACCAGTTATACAAGATGCAGCTTTATTATAATTGTATGTCAGGAATATTATTCTGAAACATAAAAATGCAGGTTACCAGATGCTGACGTGCACATGACTTTTAATGTGCTTCTTTAATGCTGGTAAACCTAAAATTGAAGAAGTGACTGTTCTTACTTAGCAATGGTTAGTGACAGCATGATGAATGTATCAGTCTAGTTTTGAAAAATTCAGTTCTAGATCTTTTTCCTCCATTTGCTCACATTTTTCTGCCTAGATGGTAGCAAAGTCACCAATTGAAATTAATTTTATTGAACTTTGCTCAAGAGATAGAAGGTAATAATTTCAATCTCAAAGCCCATACACATAATTTAAACTCACAAAACTCAGAAGTAGTTGATTTTAGACACCAAAATAATGTCTGATTTCCAATTCTTCTAACTCAGTTTTTGGGAGAATCATTCAAAATTCTCAAGGACTAAAACATATAGTGAAATCATCTATTAAAACTAAAAAGCAGTTTTAAATGTTTCCTAACTGGTGGGGATCTCAACAGAATCCTTTGCAGTAGGGTCATGGGGGGTGTATGCACAAATGAAGTTTAGCAGAGCAATGCCATCCAAAACATGACTAATACAGGTAATGAAGGAACAAGACACTAAGATATATGTGAATGCACAAGAACTCTAAAATACTTAAGTTAAAAACTTAATTTAAATGTTAGAAAAATAAGAATTTACAGAAAGTCTTTTACAACATGTAACAAGTTGCAACACAAAATGATTGTTACAAGGTGTAGCCTTTGATGGTGTTTTTCCTGCCTTATCCTCAGGCTCACAGCATCAGACATGTGGCAATTCTGCCGAGGGCAAAAATGCATGCATCTGGAAAATCATATGCATATGTATAGGCAAAGTTACAAAGTCCTTCAAAAGAGCATGACCTTTTTTTTTTTCCCCCAAAATGTGAGAGCTAAATAGTTTCAACTTCTTCATATTCTCTTTACAATGAAAGACCGACTGTCATGGTTTAACCCCAGCCGGTAACTAAGCCCCACAACAGCCACTCGTTCACTCCCCCTGCAGTGGAATGGGGGAGAGAAACAGAAGAGTAAAAGTGAGGAAAACTCGTGGGTTGAGATAAAGACAGTTTAATAAGTAAAGCAAAAGCCGCGCGCATAAACAAAGCAAACCAAGGAATCCATTCGCCACTCCCCGTGGGCAGGCAGGTGCTCAGCCATCTCCAGGAAAGCAGGGCTCCATCACGCGTAATGGTGACGTGGGAAGACAGATGCCATCACTCCGAACGTCTCCCCCTTTCCTTCCTTCTTCTTCCCCCCAGCTTTATATACTGAGCATGACGTTGTATGGTATGGAATATCCCTTTGGCCAACCTAGGTCAGCTGTCCTGGCTGTGCCCCCTCACAGCTTCCCGTGCACCCCCAGGCTGGTGGGGTGGGGTGAGGAGCAGAAAAGGCCTTGACTCTGTGTAAGCACTGCTCAGCAGTAACGAAAACATCCCTGTGTTATCAACACTGTTTCCAGCACAAATCCAAAACAGCCCCATACCAGCTACTATGAAGAAAATTAACTTTATTCCAGCCAAAACAAGCGCACCTATAGTGTTCTTGCATTGTCCAACATCGTCTCTTAAATCTCCATTCTGCAATGCCACCACTACATATCAGTATTAGGATAGAAAAATGAAGAAAAGTAACATCCATAAACTTGGAAAGGGGAAGAGAAACACAGAGGTTAAAATGACGATGTCAGAATCTTCTACAGCTCTTAGTAATATTTTCCTCCTCTGGAAAAGAAATTTTCCAACCATCATACACAATAAATATATACACAATAAATATGTACATACTTAGTCCCTCTTACAGACAGGGACTGCAGACTCTTTTCCTTAAGTTTTTATTTCTGATTTTAATTTTCCTTGCTCAGTCAATACTTCCAGCATAGAGAAAAAACAGAGTATTTCACTAGAGCTTCATTATTTGACCAACTAATAATAAAATAAATAACTGCTGACAGACTTGGGTAGGTACATTTTTCAGATGATGTCTTCATTATCATTCCTACTAAATATCTTTTTAATTTTACCTTACACGTGTGAAACAAGAACACAGCAACCAATACCCTCAGGAATATTTTTCAGTACTCTGTTGCTCCCATTAGGCTATATCTTGGCATACATTTTTAAGAGATTCCTTATGATTTTAAACCCCACCACTCCCATTCAGCTTAAAAGTAATGCCTATGTTGCCAGAAGTTAATATTTTCATAAATGTTTCTCATAAACATTTACTTCCTTGCTTTCAACTCAGCATTTCTGGGATCTTTTGAAATTATTTCTTCCTCATGTCTACTGTGATCTTGAAAGCTGTTAGCAGACTAACCACGGGCAGAAAGAAAGATCATCTTTGTACGTGCAGCGTAAATTCTCCACTGTCTTTGCTGGCGCAGTTCCATTCAACAGCTCCTTTGGCACCCACAGTACTCTGCCTCTTTACACTAGAGCTTGGCCTAAGAAGCTTAACTGCCCTTTCCCTCATAGCACATATATCCATTTTACTTTCTTGGTGTTTTCTGTATGTAATTTCTTCATGCTTTAAGAAATAGGCATTAACTGAATGAAGGAATGATGATTTCAAGCATGCATCCCAATCAAGTGTATGAGGGAGTGTATTCACATGAACACTTCCACAATAATAAAAAAAGACATGTACATTTGCACTCAAGGCTGCTCTACAGGCTGTTCAGCCACTGAAATATCTTAGACAAACAAAACTGAATGAAATAAAAAGACCTTAGACCTCCAATCCCTTCAACTCTCAGTTCTGTGCTGCTGTCTTGATGGTTAGAGCCTTCCCCTTGTTCTCCAGGTGTTAATTCTGAGTTTCTAAGCCTACAAACAAGCTACTCCCCTGCCTTTCTACTTGATTCTTGGCATTCATGTTTCACTTCCAGCAAGAAAAACGCTATGTAGTTTCTCTAACTGCATCTAATGCTAATCACTTCCCCTAGGCATGCAAGTTGCAGCTGCTGGTGTCCCCTGGAGCCCTTCCCTGTGGCAGTGCTTTAGCTTTTCAGAAAGGTACCTGTGATGCAGCAGGCAGAAATTCCTTGACATGATTTCTCTTTCCTTTAAAAAGGCTTCAGTCTTCCTTGTCAACAGCTCCTATGCTTCAGATACCTCAACCCTCCTCCCATTCATGCTGTAGGTTGCAGTATTTCTTCAGTGACCTCTTTTCCTCGTTACCCTAGGGATGGTTGCCCAGGCTTTTCCAAACAAGGATATAATCATGTTCAGCTGGTTTTTGTTTTTCTTTGTTTAAGACATGTTCTCCCTCAAGTTAAAAAGTATCTATGAACATTAAACCAGCTCAGGCCTGACACACCAGCCAACATCAACAGAATACATGGTCTTTAAGACGGCAAAAAGACACTGTCATACCAGTCCCAAGAGCTGTGTGCAGGAACAGAAGCAAAGAGACTAAGTTCCTCTAGTGCCGTACCACATGTGGCTACTTAGTTCCTCTGCAGTCCAGCAGATGCTGGGGTCAGCTGGACAATGCTGTCAGGTCATGATGAGGAGAGGAGGTGCCAGCACAGAGATGTAAGTTCACAGCAGTTCCAAAGCAAGAGAGAGGCATGGGGAGCAGGGAAGGAACATGAAGTTCTAACAGTCCATACAGCACACATGGCATGTGATGAACCGATAAACCTACTTTGGTGAACAAGGTAGGAATCATCTACTGAGGACAGCACACAACACAGACAGCAGAACAGTCTTGTCCCTGGGCTGGCACCTGCTCATTACCTCCTTCCAACCAAGGTATGCCACATTTCCCTTTGGAAAAGACCTGCTAGCTAATGTCTCACTGCTTATAAAGTGTGGGCCGTAGACTAGGACATTCTCCCTTTTTCCCATTTGGCTGCCTTTCTGCTTTTACTTTCAAATTGATACGTGCTTCCTTCTACTGCAATGCTGGATCCAATACAATCCCAGTTTTTCCTTTTTTCCTTCACCCTCTGAGTCTTTCTACTGCCTCTCTTACATTACAAAATCAGAATCACAGAACAGTTGAGGCTGGAAGGGACCTCTTCAGATCATCTAGTCTACCCCCACTGCTCAAAGCAGAGTCAGTTACAACATGTTGCTCACAGCTGTGTCCAGCCAGGTTTTGTATATCTCCAAAGATGGAGGCTCAACAACCTTTCTCAGCAACTTGTTCCAGTGTTTGACCATGCTCACAGTAAAAAACCCCAAACATTTTCTCGTGTTTATATGGAATTTCTTGAATTGCCTTTTGTGCCCATTGACTCTTGTCCTTTCACTGGGAACAACTGAGAAAAAGCTGTCCCTGAGCTATACATCCTCAACCAGTTCTTTCTTGTTTGCAAGTACAAGGTACATCAGAGTGCCTCCCATTGTCATCTCCTCAATCACCCGTATTAGAAAGCTACCATTAATGCACTCCAGAAACCTCCTGGCTCATTTGTGCCCTTCTCTGTTGTCCCTCCAGCACATATTGCGGTGATTAAAGTCCACCTGTGAGCACCAGGGCCCAATGTCTTGCCCACTGAGAAAGCAGATAGTCTACAAATTGAGCTTAGAATGAGCTCCTGTTGCCATAAAATTGCCAATTATGTTCACCGTACCCCCACCCATTTTAGCACGTTCAGTAATGAAGCAGATGTGGTGCATGCCCTGCAGGCCAGGCAAATTGTTCATGTGCTATGTTTTGCACAAGAATACAATCTGACTGTCAGTGATTTCTTATGTAAACATAAAAACATACAGAACATATTGGCTATTTCACTGGGAGGCTGCAGTGAGTGCAGCAGGTTCTTCACAATCTGACATGCTTGGGAAAATTTGCAGCCACATGTCCTCAAAACACGAGTCACAAACCAGGTGGATTTCTCACTTCCAAAAACCTTCAGTGACAGTTTCTGCAACGTGAAGCCAGTAAGGACTTTTCAGTGGCAAAGAGCGGGGCAAATAGGGGCAGTTTACACACTGAGTGCACTCTGACAGAAAGCCTACAGGTAGAGCCATTTTTACAAGGCCTTTTAGAGGCTCTATGATAATAGTAAGTTAAGGAATGTTATCTGGGCCACATTATCCTCTTTGTTCTCATGGTCAAAGACTAAAATGCCTGAAATTAAAGCTGCATTGTTCCACTTGGTGGACACATAACTAGCTGAACCGCACAATGAATTAGTCATGGCTTTATTTTTAGACATCCATTTCAGGTAGTCCTGCAACTATCCACTCCGGCAAGACAATGCATGGCTAGGGAAGTCAGATCTCCAAAAATAGTAAGCATTCTACATTTTTAGTGGGAGAGCACATTGGAGCGCACTCATACTGTCATACCCTACATAATCCTATCTCTCTTGCTGCTCCAGATACCATCTTTGTGACTTCTGTCAGCTCCTAAAATGGAACCAAAAATAAGGAATCAACTTCTGTGTAAGAGCAACTCATAACTGGCAGAGGACAGTTAAAGCAGCCTTTAAATTATCAATGTACAGAAGAACCCCTTATTAACTCTTCCACAAATCCTCTCTTTTTTCTCATCCCGTTTCCCTGTAAATAGACCTCTGTCTCACAGATCGCTTCTGGATGACTGCTGTCCTCAGATTTTCACTGTCTGCTTTTGGGTAACTAGAGAGATCATCTTTGGACTAGGGTGTCCAAAAATGTCCTCAATAGTGGCACCTCCGTGACTTGTGAAATCAGTTACATTTCTGGCTTCATTCAAGTATTTTCCTGGAAAAATATATTGCCTTTTTACCAGCTCTAGGAAGGAGTAATGTATGATGTATGTCTTGTCATACCATCTGTGTAAACTTACCACAATATATAGCAACTTTCACATCTGCAGTTCCAATTATCCATTTTAAAACAAATGCATTTTCAGGTAATTCCAAAACCTTTTTTTTTCTCCAGTCAGAACTCTTCCTCTGGTAAGACAAGGAAGCACATGCTTAACCAAAGCATGTACGTAGTCCCACCACTTTTTGTAGAGATCTTTACATGTGATGAAGCTGGTATCTTGGTAACTGGAACTCAAGGGCCAAATTCTCTGCTAGTGTGGTCCTGTAAGACCATTTCCTTCAATTCAGCTCCACTGATTTATAAGCCCAAACGATATAATGAAATTTATCCAGCTGGAAAGTAGAATATAAAAGCATTATGATGCTGTCAGCTTTACAGTAGAAAGCCTTGTAGCTAGTATTTGTTTGGAAAAATAACAAGCCCCAAAGACATTGGCTAGATTTTGTTAACAAGTCGTCTTATTAATGGCATTCCTCCGTGTGGAGAACACTGTGTTAATCCTGGGAGCTTAAAAAGAACCCCCCAAAAATTTAAATTTTTCATTTGTCAAGGTCTTTTGAATAAAATGAAGCCCATGATGACAAGACCAGCAAATAGGTACACGGTTCCCTCACAACCTGCAGTTCTCCCCCGTACTTCAGCCTTAGGATCAGGGATGTGACACTGCAGTTCCTGACTAGCTATCCAAGAAACTGCTACTGCTGTGCCCAGGTAATAGTTTGAAGGAACATTATTTGGAAGTTCCAAACAACAACCATCTTGAAAACCTTACAGAGCTGATGGCTTGCTTTCTGCTGGTTTCATTCAGCTGGGGTTTCTGTTTGTTTCCTTTGGCTCCATTTCTTGCTTGTTTGTCTCCTGTTGTGTAACTTTTGCCCAGTCAAAGCTTCAGACTGACTAAAGCCCTGCAAGGTCCACAGGAGGGTGAAAGGGCAACGTGCCGCGAGGTTTGGGCTACGTCGGCAGTGCTGTATAGAACAGTGGTTTGCCTTGCGGTTCCCTGCGGGTTAGGCACAAACATATATGGGTTGTCTTGTTCGTAAAACAATTCATCTCTCACACGTTTTCCCATATCACAGGTGACGTAAAGAGTAGCGTAGCTAGTTAAACAGAGATGAGTACCACTCCAAAGCAAAATCTGTTTATATTTATATTTAACAACAGGAGGTGTATCCTCTAGCAGATATTCCAGTCTGCCTGGAAAGCGTATATGCTCTATTAAGGGAGGCTTACAAAGGCTTTGACGATTCCTATGGTAACCCAGTAGAAAGGCTGTTACCATGGGGACTAGCCAAGCCTATATAAACCTTCTGTCTTCATTAGAGTATCTCTGAGACTGAATGCTTTAACAGTTACTGTTCTGGAATAGTTAACAGCAATCTCTGCTTTGGGGAAAGAATTAATTATTTCTTTCTGGTGGAAGTCCAGTTATTTTGTCAGCTTTCAGTAATGTTCAACAGCCTGAATACCTGCCCTATACCAACATAGTGAACAGACTGAACAGCTGTGCACACTTCAAAAAGCGCTCTGATATTATCATACCCAGTATTCTAGTATACATACGCTATGCATTTGAAATTGCAGCAGTAAATCATACTTCTTAAGTTTAAATTAAGGAACTTGCACGCACCAAATACCTTCTATCTGTGTGCATGTGTAGTTGGTTATCTTTGAAGGTGATGTTCTGCCTCCTATTCAGATTCCCCTTCTTAGTTACCAAAATGAGACAAAAAGTATTTCTTTTGAATGTAAAATTTCATGCTTGGTCTCAGACAAATTTGGTTTTTTCCCTCCCTTTTTCCTTTCTCCTTTTTCCTTTTTCCCTTTTCCTTTCCTATAAATGTAACAGTTTTTGAGTTCTGCAAGTAGAAATAAAAGCTTCGTTTCTTCCATATGTTTGACACAAAATGTTTGTACATTCACAACTCAAAAATGCCTGAAGGAAGAAACTTCAAACTTCATCTCAGCAATTTCTGAGTGATCATTAATTTTCCACCTCTTTCCTATATATTAATGAGACTAATTTCTCTTTTTTATGCCCTTTTCCTTTGATGTAAGAGCCTTTCTTAGCACCCTCCCTCCCATATCCTTGGGATATTATTGTGCACATAAAGACACGCTGTCTAAGCTACAATATGCAGACCTCAGAGTAAATAAATCAGAAACAAACAAATTAAAATCTCTGAATAATTCTTAAAGAGTTTAAAAATGTGCCCCCAATTGCCTTTGTCTCCAGTTGCAGCACCACATGTGCTAATGCAATGTGAGTTCTTGACTTGAGTCTTAGAATCAACTGGGAGTAGACTAAAATGATTTCTCTCTTCCGTAAAAAAAAACTGTCCAGGTGCTCTTTATGATAATAATTGAGGTCTTTCCTAAAAGAAGTCATATTATATAGCTGCATTCCCCTTGAAGTTCATAAAGCAGCCCATTTCTGCTCTATTTAATAACAGAAAGTTCTCTTTAGGGTAGGAATTCAGCATTTTTCAGAAAAAAAAAAAAAACAAACAGAACTTGTTTGTGATATAGTCTTTTTCCACATTTGCAGATTTAAAACCAGCAAAGAATATCACAACAACACTCCATTTCAGATGGATAATGGCAAAGATGATGATTGATGCACCCAGCCAGGACCACTGTATCTCTGCTCACTTCATGAGCTGCTGCTAAGAGGCATCCTCCAGTCTGGAATGTTTATAAAACTCAAAGCTTTCCTGCGTCTCTCTATGAGCCCAAATCTTGATCAGCCTCCCAACAGTTTTGCAAGCGGCTTAAGTTCATCAAATAAGATACTGCTTGGACTAACCTGTCTTTTTGCAGCACATGTGACAAAGCCAAAAAGTACCATCACACTTCACAGCTTTGCTTTCTGTAAAGATGCTTTGGTCTCCCACTTGATGTTCAGTATGTGATGAAGACAGAAATTAAAAATTGTTCTGTCATCTCTCATGTTTATACCTCTTTTCCATGAACTTGTATGCTCAGAAAAGCACCACATGCACACCGCCTGGAAGACACGTACCTTGGCATTTGCTCGTAACTGCTTATTTTCCAGTATGTATTTAGACACATGGCCAAAGACAGTATCTGAATGATACACTTGATTCCAAGTAGGACTTGATTACAGATTACAGGGTCTAAATGCACCTCCTAGCATGGAATAATCTGAGGAAACTCTTGGATCAGTCAGACCGTCTTCTATCATAATGATTTTCTTCTTCAGATTAATGCTGAGGTCCAAACTCTTCATTAGCTACCCAAACTGGGAGCAAAGCTTCATGTATTCACTTCAAATCAGTGCAGCAAGCAGGAGGATAAAGAAGCCTTACTTATTTAATAACTTTCTGATTGTGGATATGCTGTGCCTTTTAAAAAATAAATGGTACCTCATGAGGAAAAATTAAATTTAAAAAAGGAGAAGAGAGAAAAGTATGTAGCATAAAGCGCAACACTAGTGTATGCCTCAGTTCTTGTGACTATCCAAGTTTTCAGGCTAAACTGGTTTTCAGAACTGCAATATGATTAAAATCCAATTTATTGTGAGTGCACTACTCACTGAACCACTTTAGGCACATGGACCATTAGATATGTATTCCATCCCTCACATTTACATTTTATTACAGTTGCGCACACACTCATGGCAATTGCATATGCCAACTGGACACACAAATGCTTACGTCGTTCTGAAAAATCTGGGTCTTGACATGTTGTGAAACAAGACAGAATACTGGTTTACAGCGCACTGCTGGGCAAGCAGTCTCTGTATTGCATTGAAGCATTGTCTATCCGTATCTCCCTGTCACCATACTCTACAACTTCGCAGGCATTCAGAGTAAAATGAAATGATACCCAAAAGGCATTGTAGCAGAATCCCTGTGAATCTGAACAATTAAAGCAATTCTTTTGAGGATGAGCTCTACTAAGGAGATTCAACATTTTACATTGCTCTTAAAATACCAGTATTTGCATGTTGGCATAACATTTCTGTATCGGGCAAAGACTATCAAATTCTGCAAGGTGCATGAGATGGCATTACAATTCTTGCCGTATTTGTTGAAACTACGTATGCTGAGTTTAAAGTGTATTTTTAGCTTTTCAGCTCATCTTTTCTACTTAGTTTTCTATATTTTTCCATATCTTAGCTAACTCAGATGGTAACATTTAGACAGTGACATAACCACCAGCACCTCTTTAAGCAGAGCCCAGTGAATGCCCCTGAATCAGCAAGTGTACGTGCCAGCTGAACGGAATAAGGTCATTTCTCTCCCTTACATCTCTTTCGCAGCAAGTAATTGCTCAAAGGAGCAAGCCTTATTTGATGTTCTTGTAGTCAAGGAATCATTGCCAATTATTGCAGTTGTGAATGATCCCTGACCAGGCTAGAGAGGGCTCTTTAGGCCAGCCCCACAGCCATGCATCGGGCACGGTGTGTAGATGTTGTAATACACATGGCCTAACAGCCTCGTAAAGGGAGAAGACTGGGTGATGAGTGATACGTTCGTCCCTTTTGCGTGGTGAGACTTACAGTTCGAGATGACTCAGTTAGGGAGTATGTCAGCAGAGAGTTTTTAATCTTATTAAAGAAAGCAGTCGTCTCCCCTATTGGATACCTACCGGCGGTCTCTAGAGAGATGACTTCTTCCCAGTGCTGCACAGGATCCCACTGCTTGCTGCGCTGGAAGGAATGTGTCAGAACTAATCTTACAATAACAAGTTGCACTAACTGCTGGCAAGAATCTTGGCACTGACGTAAGCCTGATTTGTTTAATTAGTGTTTATGAAAGATGAAGTGATACCATTCTTCAAAAAATGGTAACACTCTGATAATCATAAACCGATATAAAGATTTCAACCAAACTAAGATTACTTGGATTACTGCTATCTACAGTTTAATAAAGCAGAGAAGGGATTTGGAGAGCACAGCATTATGCAGAAGTAAATACATAAGCTTTGGCTTCGCGGTATTTCCTATTTTGCTTCTCAATAAAAACAATTTAATGTTGGGAGAAAAATTCAGCTCACTATTATGAATGTGTTCCAAAAAACAGGTGACCACCACAATACTTTTAAAATATAAAATTTCAGCAGAGATGTACTCATTGACCACATTGGCAGTATGGGGAGCAGTATTTAATATCTCCCTAATTAAAAAAGAAACACTTCCATGATTCATAGACCACTATTCAAAATGCAGAACTTCATTTTCATAGCCAGCAGAACCTAACAGAAATGCATCTAATTAGTCTTTGGTAGATTTCTTTAAATTGATAATTAATGCTAAATTCTTACAGATGAGTAATAACATACATATACACAGACACAGTACATTATTCCAACTTCAAAGAAAAAAATCCGTTTAAAAATCGTTATTAAAAGACCCCTGGGGACATTTTCAGGTGTTTTTCTACTGGAATAGCATTAGCTCATGATAAATTCTGCTCATAGCTTCACGAATGTTTAATTTCCCATAGTCAAATTGCTCGCCTTCATTGAAAATCCCATGGGAAGTGGTTTGAATAAAGGGATACTTAGCAATGTTCCTCTTCTGTTGTATTTTTTAAGCCGATTTTTGCATATCTCTAGGGAATGACCAGTGACATAGGGCAACCCATAAAGGTGGGAAGACATCTGAGCATGAGTATTCAGCACAGTGGTGTTCCGCGTTAGCTTTTTCATTAATCTACTCTGGGAATGAAGCAGACATCTCCCAAGTGCTGCACTTGCTCGTCCTCAAAGCTCCTTTCCACACATCTGTTTGTGTACAACAGAGGGCTGCTGGAGGCCTTGCAGGAGTCTGATATTATCAAGGTAAGTGACCGTCATTCCACGCCTCCCCTTTTTCTTCCATACAGAAAGGGAAAGTGTGTGTTTGTCAGACACCTTCCTCATGTCTCCACTACTTGGACCAGTCTCAGTTCTTTCCACTCAAACTTTCACACATTTTGTAAAATCTCCTTCTCTCCTTAGTATCCTCCTTCCCAAGAATCACCATTCTCTACACATTTGCTGCATTTTAATCATGTGATGAATTTTGTCTCCACGTAAGGACTTTATATTCACTAAAATACAGTCTTTGCTGTAATATGTGTCCCCAGTAAATAGTATATACATGGCACTACTTTGACCCTCTCTTATCCTACCTACCTATCACAATGTAAGGATCACATCTTACTTTCCTCTGAAAGTCCCCCTGCCTGAAAGTCTCTTTTTTTTCCCCATTACTGTGTTTCCCAGTGAAAGTCATTGTCTGCTCTCCATCTTCTGTAGGTGGGCTGGGAACCACAATGCTCTCACGATTTATCTGTTCTCCATCTTTGAGACAAGATCCTCCACTTTCATATACTGCCTCACACTTACATCCATTCTGTCCACTTCAGACATTTGGCCTCCTCGTGCTAGTCCCTAGCCTATTCACCCAGTCAAGCACAGTCCATTTTCACCTCTACCAATGACTTCAAAACTTCTCATAGTCATATACGTACATACATATACATGTCTTTGACATGACAGAAAGGTGAAGACTTCATGTATGAAAGCCCAATACTACACAGCATTGAAAGAGGCCTCTTTATCTCACTTGAGATCTGCTTGCACATGAAATGATGTTCAGGCATGAAAAACAGTCCTCTGGCTGGGAGGAGAACACCAAAGGACCTACATCATGGTAGTGATGTGTCACTCTTCTCTGCCCCTCACTGTCGGATGGCTACTACGGGAAGCAGGGCCAGCACTGAACATACCCCCTCTAGATTTTTATCCCCAAAAGGTTAAGCAATGTTTAAGATGGATGCATAGGGGAAAAGTCTAGTTCTCACTGATTACTGAAAGAGAACTACTGAGTGAGGCAGGACTAGTAGGCCTAGAAACAAAGTAATCTGTTACACGTATTTCTGCCTGCACCACTTCTTCAATCACTCTCCCGTCTCTGATTCACAGAGGGTGAAAGTCTATCAGAACCCTGGCATTTAAACAATTTTCTGGCATCTCACGGTTTTAGCTGCAACGTCTTGACCAATCCCAAAGGACGCAGGAAGGCCTGTAGGGGAGACAAGGCCATGGACTTGTCCCCTCTAGCTGTGGGGTTAGGAACCCATTTCACCTATCTGACAACCTTCCACACCAAGACTCAGAGCACCAAGAGCCTCTCAAAGTCCTCCCGGGTCGGTACAGCTTTATGCCACCCCCAAGCAGGCGGGTGGTTGTCAGGCACAATCTGGCCTGGACTGTTTTTCATTGTATAAAGTTGCTATGGTATCACCAATTAAAAATTCTAAAAAATAATCTGCATCTGTACAGCATGCTAAAATAACCTACCAAATGACACGTCCTTTCGTAGAAAGCGATTCTACTAATTGCTGAGGGGCAGATTCTTCCACCCTTCCTCTCGATGAACAGTGCCTTCAAGCTGCAAATACTCCCACAGCTTTCAGCATTTGCCAAGCCGAAGTTTTCCACAGAAATCATGAGTCAGGCTCCAAAAATCAGGAGACAGGCTTAAAAAATCATGAGATTTAACTACAGCAGGTGAAGTATTTTGCCTTAACAATGGGATTTGACAGAGCAGGCATTCAGCATAAGAGTCAACCTCACAGCTAAAAAGCAGGTTACCAGAAGCTTCAGCAGAGAGGGATCCCAGACACGTCTGAAAATATGTGGCCTAACACTTCAAAAGCTTTTTCTTAGTGTCTAGCAGAAGGAAACCGAGATCCTAATTTCCCTGATCATTTTCATCCCTCCCCATTTTTATATTTCCCATTTCATCTTTTTTTTTTTCCTTTTTCTGTCCCTCCATCTTAATTTCCAAATGCATTTCAATAGATTGATCATTGCAGGAAGAAGATGAAAGTCAAGACTCAGAGAGCAAGATAGTCCCAGTAGCCAGGGGTCTGACGAAGCCATGGATGATAGCACTAGCCTGTGAAGGCAGCACCGGGCCCGCTGGGAGAGAAGGTTTTGCTGACCAGAAGGCAGAGCCTGGCATCACGCATCAGTGATCTGGTAGAGCTGAGCAAGGCAAGGGTGTTTGATTTCACAAAGCTTTGCTTTCCCCTCACTCACCCATCGGCTTAACATCATGCACTTGAGGTCAAATGACTTAAAAATTGAACTTCAGTCAACAGTACCTGAGATCACAAACTAAAGATCTATTTTCCCTCTTCAGCCTCACAAGCTGCCCCTTCGCAGTCAAGGATTCAAGCTCATGTCCCCAGCTGAGCACCACACACAGCTGCCGAGGCGCTGGACAGACCAACAGGCCTTACTGGCCCTGACTGGCCTCCACTGGCCCTCTCGCCATGGTTGGGGGGCTCCACGTACACACAGGCCTTTGCTGCAGCCCAAGCTATGTCATTGGGTAGGCCTGTCCTTAGCTGCCCTCCCTGACCCTGACCTGCTGACCAGTCCTAGACTGACATTAGACCTGACTTGCTGCCTTGTTTTTGCCCAGTGATTACTGGGCTGTTGACAGAACCTGCCACGGTCACCAAGCTGCCCTGCTTTGGGCTGTCCGTCCTCAGGGAAGATCACTGTTCCTCCTCAGTGAGGTCAGTGTCCTTCCTCAGTTCCAGCCTTTGCGCTGCCTGACTCCAAGCCAGTTGTGTGACAGAAGGGCTCATGCCACAACTTGGAGCAATCTGAAATTAACTCCAAGCTGGCCACGTGTCAGGAGTCCAAAAGAGGCTCTGTCCAGCCATGGACAGCAGAACTGAGGACCATCGCTTTTTCTCTGATGACAGGCACAAACATGAGTGTGAGTACTACGTGTTGAACTCCCCTATGCAAAGCAGACAAATCAGAGGACAGATTTAAACCTGGTCAGACCTGATGCAACAAGAACCTACCTTCACTTGCTTCCTCCCACTGTAGTGAGCCTTTTCACCCCCATATGTATTACCAGCAATCTTTTACACCTTCCACCAGAACAGTGAGATGGAAGGTCATAGTGCACAGAAAATGAGACCTCAAGATGTTCTCTCTTCGACTCAAAGTTTACATCTTCCCCACACAGGGAAAGCCTGAAAGCTCTGCAGCATCAGCTTGTCAATGAAGGTCAATTTAGCTTCAAGACATTAACAGCACTGATTAATCTCATGAATTTTGAAAGCCAAGTCCTGGAATGAGTTCTGTCACATGAGTTTTATGAGGTTCTATTAATTAAAGACACAAGCATTTATATTTGTTCACAGCATAAGCTTCCTACCTATTAATTTGACTAATTAAATTCATATTTTATTTCATGGGAGTTTATTGCACTTTGGTCACAAACATGGTGATAGTAGTATTTACATAAGAGAGCAAACAAGTCCAAATAGGCATCTGGATTTTGGTACAAAAAACATGAATTTGTAAGTCATGAGATCAGAAGGATGTTGCTAAGTATGATGGAAAGACTCTGGTCACTTTCAAAAGGAAAATATTAGTGTTTTTTATTTTAAATGGGTGTTGAGAAGAGCTAAGCAAATAACTGTCTGTCTGGGTGCTGCAAGTGGGAACATGTCTAGATGCTATAAATTTAGAGATGAATAATCTTTCTTTATAACAAGTATAAGAAAAGTACAGAAAAGATGCTCCATCTTAAGAAAAGTCCATATAAGCGGAATCAGCTTCCCTATGAGGAAATAATTACCGCAAGCTGCAAAAATTGAAATAAAATCTCTGACGAATGGCTGGTGTATGAATTCCTGCTACAGTTTATTTATGCAGACAATATAGTGTCTGGGATGAAACAGCTCTGTTGGCAGAACGAGCCTGAGCCACTGTATGTGGGCTTTCGGAGCACTGCATGGGAGTGTTTACTTCAGCTCTCCTGGAACCATGCAGAAGTGACGTTATCATGCTAGAGCCTGAAATAGGCAGTGAAATCGCCAGCACCAGGAGAAAGCGGAGCGTGTGGCTGAGATCTTCGTCATCTGACAAAAAAAAAAAAACAAAAAACACCACAACACTAAACAAGCGGAGAGGAAAAAGTATTTGAAACCTCTTCCTAAGCAGGTCTCACTGAACTGAAAGAGGGGCTGCTGGACTCAGTCACTCCCACTTTGCCACTGTGATCGTTTGCCTGTAGCGTTTTCTGCAGGACAGGACAAACCACATCTATTTGCCTTTTTGTGTCTGTATGTTTATATGGTCTTATTCTTCTTAAATTAGAGTTCAAATTGTACTGGGTATTGTAAAAAAAAACCCAGTAATGCCCAGTAGGAACAAAATACTCTGACTGAGATAAAAAAATATGGGTTATAAGTAACTTCTTTTTCTCATCTAAAGGATGAACCTAAAATTAAAACGCATTGATTAAATATGATCAGTTTCAGGTCTGGAAGACGTGCTGATCTATTTTGACGAAAGATACCACCGGTAGGCCTTTTCACAGCCCTTTTACTCAGAACAGTTAGAAATGAAGAAGAGCAGAAAACGCGTATACGTGAGAAGGGGTGCAGCTGTGGCACACCACGGTGCGAGAGCAGACCCTGGAGAGGCCGTCAGCAGAGCGTGCTCTGCTTGCCGTGCGTCACCCACCTGCCCAGCACCACCACCCGGGGGGTGGAGGCCAGCCCTCCTCGCCTGCCCGCTGCCGCGTTGTCCCGCCGGGCTCTGCGTGCTCCCACCGCACCCGCCGGCTCCTGGAGGGGCTCACGGTACGCGTAGCGCAAGACCAGCCTTGGAAGACAGTGTGGACACCCACCGCAGGGACACCATACCGCAGCTCGCAAGGGGTAGAGCTAAGAGGGACAGTAAGGAAGGGGGACTGTGGGAACACGAATGATCAATGCTACGCTGTCCCTCCACCAGAGGAATTCCCCATCAGTCATCAAATAACTCTCACAAACCAGTAAATCAGGACAAGGACCAGATGCCAGCTCATAGCCCAGCTCTTTGGCCCTGCACCCCCTGAAGTAAATGACATTGACATTTGGACAAATCCATCGGCTTTGGGGACAGAGCATCCATACCCCACCAACAGGAATCACACACAGTTGTTTCCTCAGACACTATGTTCCTGTGAAACCACAATTTTCTTTTGCCCTCAGTGTTCAGCCTTTGGAAGACTTTTCCATGTGTGCCCCAGTAACACATTTCTGAAGCGCCTCATGCACTCATGTGCGGAGATGGGCTCAGCAGTGATGCAGCTGAAGAAAGACAGCTATCTAAACTATTTAAACTTAAAAGTGCGCTGAAGCGATGTTTCGTTCCCTTCCACTGGAGTCAGTTGGCGTCTTCCCATTGATTGCATAACAATGGAACTGGCATTTGGGACTTGGTTGCAGGGGAAGGGAGGTTGGCACCCATAATCTCACCAAGAACAGGCAGTGATTATTACTCCATGAGTTCTGAATTTCAAATTTTGTCCCTCTTCTCTCATCGGGGATTCTGTAGCATTCAGCTACTTATTTTTTCTATTAAATAGAACAATTGCATCAGGATCTATGTTGCAACCCTAGCAAAAATATTTAGGGGGAAAAAATCCCATTATACATGGACAACTTCCAGAATGGTAAAAAGATTATACATTTGACCCTGCAAAAGATTTTAATGTACCTCAAAAAATAAATGGTTAGTTAAGTCGTATTCTAAGGGGCAGGTGACCAAAACAGTGCACCTGAGAAGAGCAAATTGCACCCACTCATTATTATGATAAAATTATCAGTGATGGGCAGTACAGTGGAAAGTGATCAAAAATTCATGTGTCACCTTGAGGAGGAGAAGAGGAGAGAAGGCGACATGCAAATAAACATCCTGATGCAGAATAGGTTTTTTCTGCCTCCAGATTCTACCAGGCAAAAAAAAAGGTATGCAAGTGGAGGTGTCTACTTTTTCTGGGAAAAAAAAAACAAACAAACCAACATGGAGAGGGATCATTTCATACATTTTCCAATTCTAATATTTTATAGTCCTATGTCAGCATCTGTTCGAGTTCTCCGAGCACTGCTTTTGCATTGTATGAATCTCTAGTTTTGTCAGTATGTGCACTGAATATTATAATTTTTAAAAGAGTCTGATTTGGCTTTGTTCAAAAGTGGAGGGAAACCTTCCGGGGCGGAAAAATAGAAATTATTCTCATCTTTAATTTCTACAGCCTTGTAAAAAGGTGAAAACATGCAGAACAGAACTTGTACTCCTGGCAGGAAAATCTAAGTTGCTGGTGTTCTCATCAAATTTACCTGTATTTTTAAACCGTGTCTTCATTTGTAAAGGAAGAAATTCTGTGAGGCTAGATATTATGTACATGCTGAAACAGATGTCAGTACTGTTGTAAAAGTATTTTTCTACCTCTTAGAGATCCAAACCAGAGCTATTCTTTGGAGAGTGAAAGATCTTTAGAGTGTCTATGGCAGCAGTAAAAGCAATGGCAGCTGATAGCACCAGCCAAAGCAGATATAGTGGATGAATGGGTAGTGTCAGTGAATGTTAAAAAATAATTCACAATAATTTACAATAATCTAGATGCAACTGCGTCTAAAGGCTGTATGAAGGAAAGAAAAAGGTCACTTGTCATAATAATACATGTACCTATTCTCTTACTTACATGCATAGACATCTAACTACATGCATACAAATAGATATCAGTTTTAAGATACTGGGCTTTTTACAGGATATGAGGTGAAGATCCTTTTCAGGCACTTAACTCTCATTTCTGTTTCTCCAAGTGTTCCAGCTGAACATTATTACTATTAAAACTTCTTAGGGAGTTTTTAAAAATTCCTGAGTTTATTTATTTGTGAAGCATAGGATTTTGAATATATCCATTTTTAAGCCTTTTAATCATGCACTTATTGTCTGAATACATTTAGTCACTATGCATTAAAGAAAAAATCTTCTCTGTGTTAATTTAAATAGATGTCAATGATTCAACTTCAGCTGAATCTTCAGTACCGCATTTCCTATCTATCTTTCATGATATTACAGATGTGTAGTCTCAGTTTGTTTGTTTGCTTATCTTTTAACAATTTTTAGTAACAAAAAAGGATGTATCATAATGAGCACACGAAGTGCTGTATCTAGCGTAAGCTGTAGCTTTTCACCATTTGAGTACAATGTTCCCTAAGGCATCCCTTGGTAAAGGACATTAGTGTTAATACCAAAACCTTTGGACAGGAAGGCCTGGGTTGATCCCTTCTTTTTACTCTGATGTTTACCATAAGAACCTAATTCATTTCCAAAGCGCTTACCCCTAGCTAGTTTTAGATTCTTCTAAGACTATTGTTATTGTCCCTATCAGTCATTTGCCCTAACAAACACAGATGACACAGACAATGTTCTGAAGTTTAAACATCATTCCCGTCTTCCTTAGGCTAGGATACGAACAGGTGGTCTTCATCCCTGATTTGATCTTAAACAAGCACAGTCTTGGTGGCAAGTGTCTGTCTCAGACATCCTCAGATGACAAGAAGGTAGTACTTTGTGCATATTGCTGCCTCTTGTTTTCCTGCTGTGGTATTATTTATATGTTATATGTTAGTTATATGTTATGTAGACATTTGACAGGACCAGTGAGGGAGATTGCTGAGGTGGATCTCAACTGTCATGAGATGTAATGACAAGGATAACCTTTCCCATAAAACTCTATAGAAGCCCATCCAGGGAGGACTTCAGCTGCTTTAGAGAATTTCAGGATAATGCAAGAAGACCCCACAGAATAAGAAGAATGTCAGCATGCCCTTTACTAACAAAAAAGCATCCAGAGCACCCATGGGAATAGCTAACACTGTCCCCATTGCCTATCCCACCCCAAAACAGATTGAGCGTGGACTAGGATTACTCATTCAGTTACCTGAGTTGCACCTAGCCTCTGATGTAAGAGGTTCAAAACTGGCAGTACTGCTAAAACAGAGTGTATCTTCCTACCTGTGGCAGATCCTGGGTGAGGGCCAAGTCACTAGCCCGGGCCAGCAGGGGTTGCGTGTGCTACCAAAAGCACTGCAAGGATGTATTAAAAACATTTGGAAATTGGAGAAATAGAGAAGTCTTCAAGACCTATGGGGACTGATTAAGGGACAGGTTTCTGTGCTTTGGAAATAGCTCTAGATGACTTAAAAATTAACTGGGAAACCCCAAAAGTTGTAAAGAATTTGTAATATGTGAGATAATTGATGGCTGGTACAGCGTTATATGCACTTTTACATATTCCTTTAGTAATACCCTCGTACAGTAAAATCATAAGGGCAAGAAAACACTATTTTCATCACTGTTGATTCTTTCAGTGATCCCAAAACATACACATTTTTCTTCTCAGAAACATTGGGTCATTGTGCCTATTATTAAAAGCTGAGATTGTGTTGCTGTGAGCTGCCACATGGGCTGGGTAGGAAGCAAGTCAACACCTGGAAAGAACAGTAAAGGAATCATAACCCAGGGGTTGTTCCATCTTTCATTTTTAGATGACAGTGTAGTAAGAGGGATAAATGGTGAAATGCTGTAGGATGTAGCCAGGAGCTAAGGCCACACAGGCTGAAACTGTGGGGTCATATGGAGCAGTTGAGAAATGAAAACATCCCTTGGAGAGGTAATTTTAAGCCCTGGTCTTACATAACAGATGGAAAGAGAGTAAGTGGTGTAGTCACAATAAAAGAAGACTCTATCCCCAAATAAAATATACGTAACTTTTTTTTTGCCTTAAATACATTTTTATGTTTTAGGTATAGCAATCAAGACCAGATCAGAGTAATTTGGAGATGATGCTAGTTACCCACTGTGAAAGGAGCAAAATGTTATTTTAAGGGGTATAAGGAAGACTTAGCAGGGTCTGAGAGAGTCCGTCTGTGTAGAGTCTGTCTGTCCCAACACAGAGGCCCAAACCCCTGGGGGGTTATAGCATAAATTAAAACAGAGATGACCTTGCATACTCCTTGCGAACGCTTCATGCTTTCCTGCTAGCTGCATGTCCTACAAGATGCCTTGCCATGAGCACCTTGTTCATTCCATTCATTTACACTTTCACGAAGTCCAGTTCAGTCGGTCAAAATCAAAGGTGTCCACATAAAGGGGTATAAACTCTAAAGGCTTAGATATGAGTGGAGATTAGCTATGGGCAACAATTCTGAGAACTACAAAAGGGAGTACTGCATCACCGGATGAGCTCTGAACGGAACAAAAGGATTAGCTTAAACACACGCTCAAAATAGAAAATAATTTTAGCAGTGTTGTTTGACTAGAAGGGGTTTTTTTTTTTCTTAGAACTGATCTGCAAAGGAAAAACTACAGCAAAGCGACTTCTCTTCCATTGAGCTCTCAGGGCTTAATTCTCTTTCAGTACAAATTCTACAAACTAATTTAAGTATCATCTCAAACAATGAACTGGAAGATTCAATACAGTCACATTACCATGAGCATTGTGAATGTTGCCTTTTTTTGTTGGGGAGCTTGCCAATTTACCTGACATTCGCATGCCGCCTCGCAGCCTGGCTGGCCTCTCAAGCAATTAACAAGTCTTTGGGCAAAGTTTAGAATTTGGAAGAGTGAAAGCATAGTTTAACTGTGTGTATACTTTTCCTTTTTAGAAGACATGTTTCAATCAAGACTGTAAAGGTCACGTCCACTGCCTCCTTTTTTGTTAGTGCTGATTTGGGCAAGACGACAGTCGTGTTTGTGGGGCAAATCACAGTCTGATGTGATATAAGCAGCAGTTCGGAGCCCAGGATCAAAAAAGGTTGCCCTCTGGGAGACTGGACAGACCATATTTGCCCCATAGCATGCTGCTCCGTGGTACTTCTGCTTCAGAAAAAGTCCCAGGCACATGCGAATCGGCAGGGCTTACTGGAGCCCCGCTTACGGTACTAATCCAAAGCAGTTACAGGACACCAATCCCTGGCTGCCAAAAGTATGTGCCGAGCTCAACATCTGCTCATAGTTCCTGTAGGAGAAGGAGGTTAGGGAGTGAGAACCAAGACCTGTCCCTCTCACACCTGTTTCACTTTATTGTTTCTCTCCAGGAGATGGGCACATGTTCACAGCCTTATCCCTGGATTCATTTCGAATCATAGAATCCTAGACTTTAAACTACTTATAAAGTCATCTTCCCTTTCCAGACTTTCAATAGCTGCCCAAATACAATTAAAAACTCTTTAATCAAGCCCACTAAATTCCACAAGTGTATACCTAGCAGCAGATGTGCATATTTGTTATTATACTCGAGTACCTGGCAGTTCAGCCAGCCTTTAGAAAGAGGAGAGCACTAGTTATTGTCAGAGCCTCAGTAAAACTTTTTTGTTAGCTTTTAGGATGAGAACAGCTTCTAATGGACTAATGGGGGAATTTAATTGTCCTGCAAAAGCCCAGAGTGTGTAGGACCAATGTTAAATTATTAGAGACTAGACTTCACAGTTCCTGAATGCCGATCGTTTTTTTTAAATCTCACAAGTTTGCCATTTCATTGTAGTCTTTTTTTGCAATTGCTCTCTTAACTTAGTTCAGTTCAAAAGGATGTCTGAGAAGTGACAAACTAGGACCCATTCAAATATTTTAGTTCAGAGAACTCTCTGAACTAGAGAAGTAAATTCATCCTTTCCATTTTTCCAAGTACAACTCAGTCCACCATCACTTCTGTTCCTGATAGAGTTTCCTGATTTGCTTTTATTCTTTTTAACAGTGGGGAAGATTTTAAAGCTGAGCCCTTTATAGCCATAACCCATTGAATTACTTTCTAGTGAAGTGGTTGAGAAAATTTTCCTTTGGAAGAACTAGTGACAGTGTGTATGTATTCCAAATCATAATGCATGCACCAATAAGTTTCTGGGTTTAAAAATGCCTTCTTTTACTTGTGTGTAGCACAAATGAAGTCAGTGGGGTTTCAAATTAAATAAAACTTGGCACTTCCTTTCAAAAAGCCATATTTTGTTTTGCTAGATATGCATAACTCAAAATTGCCTAAGTGAAAGTTTCTTGCACATGAGAGATTAATTTAGCTCAAGAAAGAAATTCTGTCTTAATTTAAATCCCTACGGCAAACAGGTGTTCGTCTGTGCAGGATTTGGCCCTCTGGGTCCTTTTATTCTATCCCTACATTTATGTTCTCTCAGAAGCAATAGGGCAATTTCACCATCCACTCAAAGACATGTTCCATCACTCTGAGACCAAAGCATGTACCTCCCAGCTCTGCACAATGCCAGTCCTAATAAATGAAAGAAACAGGGAACAAATGCAATCCCAAAAAGGCACTAGAGAGAGCTATATTCTCTTATTTAATTTTTTCAGTTTGCCTAAGATATGAAGAAAACCATGGAAGTATTGCAATTTTTTTTTTTAATCACTGTTCAAGTATACCTAGAAAAAAGCAATAGGGATTAAACACCTTTATGCCTTTTATCATCCTGAGGTGGTTATTTTTTGATCTCTGAGGACGCAAGCAAGAGCCACTAATGTTTGTGATTACATTATCTATTCTAGAAGATGCAGCTCAAAGTTTTATCTGCCTTTAACTTAATATGATGAGTTAAGAGTAATTTCAAGGTAGGTAAGTAATGACAATACATTCCTTACCCAGGTATATGGAACATACAATTACACATTAGCACAGTATTCTAATTTACTACACACTATGGTTTTCAACACTGACAGAGATATCCTAATAGAACAATTCAAGTATCTAGAAGGTCTTGGGAAGTATGACTACATTCTAGGGTTTGCCATATGTGGACTTCACTATGATGTACAAAAGAGTCTTCTGATGAAGATCGATGTTTTCCATTATGTCCAGATAGGGTCGGCATATAGAGGGCTCAAACCAGTGCCTGACGAAGAGGTAATCAAACTCTGTGGATGTACGCAGCACATCCCCCTGTACCAGATGAGTGACTTCTATGGCAAGGGTCCGTCACTTAAGCAGTTTATGAACATTTTTTCTCTTCCTGAAATGACGCTGCTGTCTTCAGTCACTGATTACTTCACAACTCATGGCATTGAGTTTGACCAGGTGCATCATTACAAGGATACATCTGATGCTATTAGAGATGTACGTGTGAAAGGAGTGATGGAAAAATGGATTGAAAAAGATCTGGAACAGTATATGTTGTACGGGGATGAAATCTATGTTGTACTAAACCAGCTGGTGAACCATACAAAGAAACTCTTCCTCATTACAGGTACCCCAACTCTTCAGCAGACCTGCTAGAGTATTTAAAACATAAAATTTCAGGACATTTTGAAATTATAGCTTTCTTTTGAAAGAACCAATCAGAGATCTTAGTTCCAGGCCACATGAATCTGGAGATGCGCAGCTTCTGGTGGACAGCAGTAACCAAGGAAGGTCTCTGGCTGTCTCTGTGAAAAGGTGTGAGGAGCAGATGCTCGAACTCAAGGCTCCCCAGGAAGTTTGTCCCAGCCACCAATTATTATATTTGAAGAAGCAGTCCAAAAATAAATCTTATTTATTTTCTGTCCTCTATTTCAAGACAAAAGCAAAAGTTTATATGGTCTAAATGAATAGCCAAACCCCCCCAAAATAACAACAACAAAACATTTACCTTGTTTTCATTGCTGTATCATTAATGCACCATGTAGGTATGAAGGAAGAAAAGGTATTCCTTGGGGAATATTTCATTTTCATTGTGAATTTAAGGGAGCACACTCCAAGTGTGTTCCTGAAATGCAGAGGAACAGGGTGGAATCTAGTGGTAGCTGATATGCCAAAGAATTGACTCTGTTCCTGCCAGTGGCCAGCAGGAGACAACGTTGCGATGTTAATAAATCACGTTTAATTCCAACTCCCGAATAACAGTGAGCTCTGCGAACCACCTAGCTATTCTCTGATGGTCAGTAAAGCATATAAGGTTATTTTTAAGTCTTTGGAAAGGACTGAATCATAAACAGTGTTAAGTTGGGCTTCCTGCTGGGCTGTGCTAATTTACTTCTCCTGCAGATCTGAGCGAATTACTTCAGTCTTTTGACACTTTGCAGGAATTTTGAAGAATTATTTTGCAAACCTGGCTTCTGTCACTGCTCTCATGTGCCTGATATCATAAGGTAGCATCATCCCAAGGGAAGGATTTCAAAGATGTTTTCAGACAAATTTTTTTTAAGAGACTGCTTTATAAAGAATTTCATCAATTTGTACACATATACAGGGACAGATACCCACACAGTCTATGTAGAGAGTGTAAGAGGGGCAAGCACATAGGGACCTTCTTCTAGAAGTGGCTCTGTAGTAGCGGTATCATTCACATGACAAGTTCAGGAGAAGGTAGTCCAATGGTGATATCGGTCATTGGTTAGGAAACCAGGTATACCAAAAACAAAACAGTCATTCCCTGGTCTTCTAAGAGCTTTCAGGAGAAGGATCTACCTGCTCTCCACCTTTTTTTTGGCTTCATAATCTACAACCCTTCATGTAATAAGACTAGGATTTGGCCCAGTGCCTTCATAATTATTATGAGTCCAGTGTTTTCCCATTTATTGATCTATGCCTGAGAAGAACATAAAGAGGAGTTAACACATCACCTTGTTTTCAGCTGTTCCTCTCTGTCATTCCCCTCTACCTGGTGCTATAATGCTGAGACTACATCTAGAGTATAGGAGAGATGAATGAAAAAATTCAGTGGGCAACTCTGAAACGTTTATTTTACGCACATCGTTTCATCTTGTTTGGGAGGTTATATATATGAAGCTGAAACAAGTTTGCAGATTGGAAAATAGGTATCTGGGGCAGTGAATAATACACCTAGAATCAGTGGTTACCCTCATTTATGTAAACACCTTGCAGATTCTAGCCACAAAGCCAGTAGTTGTGTGTGCAGGGCAAGAGGGAGGGAAGAGATGATAGGGGAAATTACTTAAGCCTCTTCTAAACTGAGAGGTAGGAGTGCCTGTCCCGTGTATGTGAGAGGTCTGAGCATAGCTCTGTGTGCTGCTCCTATGCTCTTACATAGAGCTGAAAACCAGGAACTGCTAGCAAAACTGCGATGGCTGGCTTAGAGTAGTACCAGAGCAAGGAGAAGGGAAATGGTGAGCAGCTAGTCAAGGGCAAGAGCAGCTCCGACTGAAAGATCACTGGCAGCTTCAACTGGACCAACTTACCTGAGGGAAGACTCTGCATCTGGCACCTGTCCATCCCAAACTGAAAATGAAGTCCTAGCAGAGAGGGCGGGAAGCCACCAGGTGACCTATCAGCAGTGTCAGTAAAAAAGCAGAGGAACCGTGTGAACAACTGAACTTCAGGAAAAAAGTAGTTTGACACTGCATGTTATCCTGTCAATCTACCCTCCTGGTTATTTCCTTTTTTTCTTAGATAAATTGTTGTTTGATAAATCAATTGAATTATACATGTCAAGGGAAAATTAGCTCACTGAACAACAGGAAGTTTAATTTCATTTTCTCAGGGTTTTTTTGGTTGGTGGGATGGGGACAGAGGCTCAAGCTGTTATTTCTTTAGTATCTCCTCAAATACAAACCCAGTCCTTATTGTGGCCATCCCATCTTATCAGGAGGTTTATAACTGAATGAAGAAAAGCTGCAAAGAAGACAAAGGAGCCCACACACTTTTCTCCCTTTTTGTCCCCAGTGCAAAGCAGAATACAGTCACATCCCTACTCATCCTCCTCTGAAGTCCAGGCCAGAATACCAGATAACTCCACCACGTTTCAGAGTTTGGTAGAGAACAGTCATAAAATCAAAAATATGTTTAGAGAATAAGACCTGTCAAGGGAAATGCTATCATCCATCCTCCAGAAAGAGTCGTCTTTCCTGTGATTAGGCATGTCTATAATAAGAGACTGGCTGCAGAAAAGGGACACTGGTGCAGCTATTCTTAGAGATTAGCCAACAGGACCAACAGGCTTGTATGTCATTCCACATGGCTCAGGAGGAGTTTGGATGCTGAGCTTATCTGTTCTGACAGAGACTCTATGATCTGTGTCAGTGAGGAGCATGCTGTTTGTACCTGAAGGCAAAGCAAAAGGAATATGCAATGATAGCTAACTGCCGTTCACAGCTGAGCTGAAGTCACAGACACTAAGCTTTACCTTCAACCAGAAGAACCCAGTTATGGTAGGAAACAGCAAAGCTGGTGCCTACAGAAAGCTATTTAAATTCCAGGATACATTGCTTTCTTAGCTATGGTACTTTGTGTTAGAGACTGCACCTCAAATACATGGTTGTTGTTACTATGGCTGTCCCAAGACTAACCCTGAGAGTCCTCTGTTGCCTTGTATGAAAACAGTGACGTAATCCCTAGCAGAATCAGTCACAGAGCCTTTGGCTAAGTAGTGAGCAGTCAGTATTTCTGGATGACTACTTGCTACCTAATAAAAATGTCAGCAAATTGGATATTTATTTGCTGAGCAAATCACTGTCATAAAGGGTTACTAGATGCAGTTACAAGTTAACAGTTCTAGCACAGAATGAAAACAACTATCACAGTTGACACTCATGTGATTGTAGTTACATTGCAGCTACTCAGGTTTTATATTCGGTAGAAAAGCATTAGTATCTCATCTTCCTTTGTCCTGAATCATCAGTGATATGGAATTTGGCAAAAAGATGCACAGTTAGGGGACAAAAAGTGACACCTCTTGATAGCCAGCAAGATCCATGAATCTTGCAAACTCTACAGTGAAAACAAATTTCTGTCTTGCAGTAGCTGTACTTTTCAAATCAATAGGTCAAGTTACTAGAGAGATAAAAAGGGAGGAGATTTATCTATATTAAGCTGGCAATGCCGCACTGAACAGTGGGACATCCTCCATTAAAAGCAAACTGGAGAACATCTCTGTGGGCAACCATGAGTAAAGCCATGTAGAAACTGCTAATGTTTGGCCATGCATTTCACGTAACAGTTACACAGGCTGTTGAGCTTGCTTAGACTGCTTCAAGTACTCCTTTGATTATTAAAAATTAAGATTTTTTTTAAATGAAGACAATATATTTTGCTTCCTAGATACTGACTTGCTAAGCTCATCTGTGCTAACTGCTGTGAGGAGCAGTAGTGTCCTCTGCACTGAGTCTCCATCATGCTTCGGGCTTTATTTACGATTCTTTTGCATGCTGACTGGCTTATTCTTTATGGTCCCTTCCTCTTTTGCCTTAGAATCATGGAATCATAGAAACTTAGAATCGTTTAGGTTGGAAAAGACCTTTAAGATTGGCCAGTACAACCATAACCCTAACACTTCCAAGTCCACCACTAAATCATGGCCCTAAGCAGCACATCTACATGTCTTTTAAATACCTCCAGGGATAGTGACTCAACCACTTCCCTGGGCAGCCTGGTCCAATGCTTGACACACCTTTCGGTGAAGAAATTTTTCCTAATATCCAATCTAAACCTCCCCTGGTGCAACTTGAGGCCTTTTCCTCTTGTCCTATAGCTTGTTACTTGGGAAAAGAGACCAACGCCCACCTCGCCACAACCCCCTTTCAGGTAGTTGTAGAGAGCGATACGGTCTCCCCTCAGCCTCCTCTTCTCCAGACTGAACAACCCCAGTTCCCTCAGCCGCTCCTCAGAAGACTTGTGCTCTAGACCCTTCACCAGATTTGTTGCCTTTCTTTGGACACACTCCAGCACCTCAATGTCCTTCTTGTATTGAGGGGCCCAGAAGTGAACACAGTATTTGAGGTGCGTCCTCACCAGTGCAGGGTACAGAGGCACAATCACTTCCCTACTCCTGCTGGCCATGCTGTTTCTGATACAGGCCAGGGTGCTAGTGGCCTTCTTGACCACTTGAGCATACTGCTGGCTCACATTCAGACGGCTGTTGACCAACACTTCCAGGTCCTTTTCCAACAGACAGCTTTCCAGCCACTCTTCCCCAAGCCTGTAGTATTGCATGGGGTTGTTGTGACCCAAGTGACCTGTGCCTTCTAGATGATTGTCCAAGTTGCATTATGCACAATACTTTCTTGGCATGTTAGTGAGTGATACCTCACTCTCCCTTGGTGCAGAGCGATACTACACTCTCCGAATCAAATATAACCTCTCTGGATTTTGCCATGCTCAAGTCCTCAAGATCAGAAAATGTCATGCTCCACAGCTGCGGTTTTTACTTGGGCGGATTGTCTGGACTCAACACAGATGATTCTGCCCTCTGTTCATTCAGACTCAAATGCCTAAGGATATAACCAGCTCATTGGTTAAATAACTTCCTACATCACAGTGGTACATGCCTCAAACCACTTCAAAGGGTGAGAGGAGTACTTACTTGAATAATTTTGCACAGTGATGGAAATATCACAGGATTTGTTATGAACGATATCAATTGTTTTCCAGTTGGCATCACAGTTGATAGCACAGTTGAGTTTTGTAATACTTCGTAGTTCTTTTGTAAAGAGTTGTAACAAACTTAATCTGATTAAAAATCAGCCAGCCCAGAATGGTCTGGATCCTATAACATTTTCTCAGTAGCTGTCAGTATCTGGCCAATGCTTGGAGATCTAACTCTATATCACCAAAACAGGGAAGCTTCCAGGGAGTCAGATCTGTTTTACAGCAGCAGCTTTAAGAGATGAAAAGCATTTCTTCCCCAGCTGTACAGATAACTCCGTAAGATAAAGGAAGACCCTCAAGCGCTATTACAGCTGTCCAGTTCAGTAACTGAATTCTGAATCACATCACTCATCCACTTCTGATCCCAGACGTGGTACTACCCAGCAATAAATGTAGCCTGCCATTTTATTTATTATAAATTCTGCAGGCTTAACAGAAAATAAAAGGTTTTTTCTCAGACAGGTACATCTGCCCTGTGTTTTATCTTCATTTGGCACTCTCTTTAAAGACACAGTAAACAGAAAAGCAGTATTTACTGACAGGAGTTGAAAATTGCTGATATCCATGGCCCCGTGTTAACCTAGCATAGTTAAAAATTTGACCCTTTTTCCCCAATTCCACTCTTTACAGGTGAAGGTCAACCATAATAATTTCACTGACTTTGAAGACCACAATTTGGCTTCATGTATCTGATCATCAGTTATTAGCTTCTGCATAAACTATCTTCTGATGCATTATGTTGCACTAGAGATGAATCAGAGGTCACAGTAGTAGTTTTGTGAAGACAGTAAATCTTGGTGTTGCAGAAAGTGGTGCTAGTGGTTAGAAGACAGCTGTACAAATTGCAAAATCCAATTTGGTTTTTGTGGACTATCTGTCCTCTCAAGTTTTATGATGGTCTTTTACTGTGATTCTTATGATCTGTGTTAAGGAGACAGGAGAGTTATACCTACAAGTCTTCCTTTAGAGCAGACAACCATTCACTAGCACAGGCAGAAAGACGGGATGACTTAACTCTCAGGGATTTTATTTTTTTTACTCCCTTGAACTTTTTAGTTCTTAGAACCACAGAAAGACCACAGAAAGAATTATGGCATTAGAAACTAAGGAAAGAGCAAGCAAAAGAAACATGAGGAGCATATGGGACTGATCTGTAGGCTAGACGTGGTCAAAAGAAGAAACCGTCTACAGAAGACAAAGGAGAGGAAGGAGAGAGAAGGAGAGAAATGGAGGGAAAGAGAGAGAGAGAGAGAGACGCTGTAGTTTGAGAAGATACAAAAAGAGGATCCTGGTTGCCCTGGAGGACTCGTTAAAATGTTATAAACTCATGAGGAAGCTAAGAAATGTATGCAGGACTTTATTATTTTTTCCGGTTCTATAAATCTTTTATGCTTGCTACACTGAAAAATAATTGGGTTTAGAACCGTTTACAATTCTCATTGCTTGTATGCTTCCTCCATAACACATCTGAAGACACAAATGTAACCTCCAAGCACCCAAATGGGTTACATAGACAGAAAAAAGTAAGAAATGAGAAAAATTATAGTTTTATATTGAAGGTCTAAGAAATCTTAAGTCTATGTTCTATCTTAAGCCAGTTCCACGCAAAAGTGATAGCAAGAGAATTGTACCAGAATGGCCGAACTAAAAGATTGCATAGTTGCCTTTTCCAAACACAAGGAGTTCAAGCATGCATGTCCAGCATGATGGCACTCAAGCACAGTTATTTTTCACTGTTAGCTGCAGGGATCTCTCCCACGACTGTTATGACAGAATCCTCTGCATTAGGAACAACATTGTCATCAGGCCAAGCAAGGTAATCCTTCCTTTCTGCTCAGCACTGTTGACACCATGTCTGGAATATTGCATCCAGCTCTGGACTTCCCAGTACAAAAAAGATACAGACTTACTGTAGCAAGCCCAGAAAAAGGTAGTAAAGCTGTTTAGGGAAGTAGAGGAAAAGCTGAGAGAGATGGGACTGTTTAGCCTAGAAAAGAAAAGGCTCAGGGGGGATCTTATTAAATGGATAAACACCTGATCAGAGGGACGAAGAGGGAGCCAGACTGTTCTCGGTATTGCCCAGGGACAGGACAAGAGGTAATGGGCACAAATTGAAACACATAAAATTTCATCTGAACACCAGGAAACACTTTTTTACTGTGAGGGTGACAAAGCATTGTCACTGTTTGCTTAGGGTCTTAGAACTTAGAACTTTTGTCACAGTTGCAGAGTCTCCGCCCACGAGATATTAAAAATCCAACTGCACTTGGTCCTGGGCAATTTGTTCCAGCTAGCCCACCTGAGTGCAGGGGCAGGAGAAGAAGATCTCAAGAAGTCCCTCCCAACCTCACTTACTCTGTGGTTCTGTGACCTTGTGGCCTGTACATATTATTTGCTACAGATGAGGTATAAAACTTAATTCCCAGCCATGTGAAGGTTTTGTAGGACAATGGCATTTGTCCAAAGTACCCTTGCAGCACTGACTGCCTAGAACCATTGAGGTATGCAAACCTAGCATGATCAGCTGGGAGGAGCAACACATCCAGCTCTTTCTAGACTAGAAAGGTACATCTTGGAATGCTCATTCTCAGCTGTGCTGCCCTTCAGTGCTTGGGGCTCAGAGTGATTTACTGTCCAGTGATAACGATTATCCAGAAGTTAGACCCACAAAAATTAATCGATACTTTACTGTAAATTACAATTTTAAATATTCCCTGTCATGAATACCCAGCTTTACTACCCAAAACAATCAGTTCCACAAGATGAGTATGTTGCTGAGTTATAACTGTCTCGCACATAAAAAATTTGATTCAGAACCTTCACTATTGAAGACATTAAATGAGTAGGACAGCAGTGTTGATTGTTGTTGTTAATTATGAATTAATTATGAGTGGATAATTAGAACTGAACCCAGCATTCTTTGTATTGGTTTTGAACCGAGTAGCGTGACTAAACTAAGGCGATTGGCATGCCTGTGTTGTCTTACATACACATTTTGACACCACAAATGTGGAATCACATGCTCCCATCAGCTGCTGTACATACTCTGCTCCCACTGGAGAGGACGGTGAGGGCAAGAGCCCGACTCCGTAGCTCTGTACTGAGGCCAGGGCAGGGATAAAGGAAGAAGAAAGAAGTGTGATAACATGTCATGGTACAGTCCTCATCACCAGAGAGAAGGAAAGAGAGCATGCAACATTGGATACTTTTCTCAGAAAGAAAATACTGTGCCAACAATTTCCCTCACACCTGTGCATGGATTTCCCAGATCAGAGTTACTCCTCCTTTGGACTATTCCAAATTTGTAGCTACTCCACAGAGTAATAATGACAGTGACCTGCTGCTAAAACACTAATGCAGTTTATGAGGTAGATCAGTACCTTTCTCCTCATTTAGCAGGGTGAAAATGGATGTAGGGGAACTTGCCCAAGGTCCTCCAATATGCCAAGTGGTGGAGAAGCTACTCTGTCTGGATCCCAGCATCGTGTTCTCTCTACTGCACCTCAGCCAGGATCCCTCCACATTTAAAAGACATGTGCAATTAAAAAACTCAAGAAACTGAAAATAGTTTCTTCTCAGCAGGAGAAGAAACTCATCTCTTCTACAAAGTCGATAACCAAACTATTATTTCAGGTAAGGGAGACAGTAGATGGCAGTGTCCCCCAATACTTCCTAGGGAGACACAGCTCTCACTCAACAGCCCTGCTACAGAACACAGACCCACACCCCAGCCAGTGACAGATGCTAGACAGGACAGACTTCACTCCCCACTGCAGTTTAAAAACAGGCAGAGTCTGGAAGAGTAGCGCCATGCAGCCTCTTAGCTCACTTCTCCTTAGGAAAGCCTTGTAGCTCGCTTTTCCTGTCTTGCAAGTTAACCTGCTATAAATGACATCTGACAGATGACAGTAGAAGATGATGACCATTTCTGGACTGAAGGAAACACTGGTCAGGCAGCTCATCAAATATGTTCCATAGTAACAAATTATGACAGCTTTCGATTTTCTAAAATCCTGACATCTGGCCTTCAGACACAAGGTATTAAAAAGCCAGGAAAAAAGGTCCTAGGGCAGAACAGAGATCTGGCTTCAAATTATGTGCTTCTGCTGACTTCCTGTGTCACAACGAACAAGTCACTATGTCTCTGCATTCTAGTTCCTGCTGCAATGCATAAATCTCTGCTTTGGGATATATACTAAACATTAAAAAAAAATCTGATCTCCCAATCAATGAAAGAATTCAGAAGAATTCTAATGACTCAAAGAATCAGGTTTCTGTGTCAGATATCTAAATATTTGCTGAAATCTTCTCACAGGAAATTGTCAAGATTATTCCATTAATGTTTGTAAGACAACCACCTTACAAAAGCCCTAAGAGAAACCTAGAACAGAGATAAAGAAAAATATGGAAAGAAGCAGCATTTTGTAATGGTTTTCTCAACAACAGACAAAACTGGAACCTGTTGTGAGGCAGATACCTTCCAGATTTCTTTGAAAGAAGGGGAGGACAACAAATGGACTTGATGGAAAGGTCAAGAATTAAAATATCTGCTCTTCCAGTGCTGCTGGATATTCTGTTCCCTTGTAAAAATCAACATAGTTCTGTCAACCGTAATATTGGCATATACAAGTTGGTTATCTGACCTCTTTTCTGAGCTTTAGTATTATCTTGGACTCTAAAGACCATTACTAGAGTGCTTTGCAGCTATACAACCACCGCAGAGCACAATGATGTGAACTTTTAACACCTACAACGAGACTAGAGCAGGGCACAAATCTTGTAACAGGTCTTTGGTGCAGGGATAAAGAATAACGGCAAACTAAGCCAATCTGACAGGACATGCCACCAGCATTTAAAATTAGCCTTAATGAGTCATCCAGACATTAGCTAGAAGAGGACATCCCAAACCATCCACATTCTTAGCCTCCTTCCTCTAAAGCTCCAGAGTGATACAAACCCTCTAATTACAGCACGCTAGTGATCTGGTTCTAATATACAAAAAGAGGTACAAAATTATAATTTTAAATATACTCAGAACATACTGTGATGCATCCCATGATAGTGAAGGACAGTACATACAAGGTTGAACAGGGATAAGGGGAGGCAGGAATGGATTTATAGATCAATTTTGATCAGTAGGTAGTTGTAAAGCTCTTTCTATTTCGGGCATGTTGAAGGAAAATTGCCCTGCAGAGTTACAACAGTACGAGAGGATGAATTTCAAGATTACTGCAGGCAGGGTCGGGGAAGATTCTCCTGCAGAAACTGCCCAACTGCCAAATTTGCAGCTAAAGCAGGTTGGAGGGCCACCTCACATGCTGCATCTTGCAGTTTCGCTTTTAATGGCCCAGTCAGTGGTGCTGTCGTTGTTGTGGGGAAAGACAGTAAGGGCCTGGCAGCTGCACCTTAAGATCCCTCACATGCTGATTTTAGAGTTCCTGCATGGTCTAGATTGATTCTTCAGCTCTTTCAAAGAGCCAGGAAGAGAGATTCCCTTTGTGCTCACAAAGACTGGTTTCTATGATCTTTGCCAAATGCATTCACTTGGTCATGTATGGGCATCTCACATTTTGTGGAATGAAAGACTTGCCTGGTTTGTGTGTCCAGAGCTAGGAGTTTCCTGGACTAAGCAACCACTCAGTAAGAATCACTGAAGGACATAAAAAGAAGAGATTGTTCAACTATTTAGGAAGAATAAGAAGCATACTTGTACATTAATCCTTAATTTTAGGAGTCTGCATGGTACACAGGTACCTTAGAAAAGGCACTTTGCCACAGATTGAAAAAGGTATAAATGGCAAAAGAAAGCTGTAACATCAGAGAAACTTGAAAAAAGGTGCTTATTTACTAAATTACCTTTGCTTAGTGCGTTTACTTCTTTAAAGGCATCATATTATAGCTACCCTACCTCTCAAGACATTCTTCTTTCTTACAATCCCAGTACTATATATGAAGCCAAGAAGGCCTTTACATGCTTTATTTAATATAAAGCTGTCCAGGCCACTACTGTTTGTTTGCACCACCGAGGCACCCTGCAGTACACTGCTCCTGCTGGACCCTGATACCTATATCCTGAAATGTCCTGACTATACATTCTGCTGTTGTGGTTTCAGCACCAACTTAGTGAAAGAATAAGCTTTTCTCAATGGCATCATCAGAAGTACCCCAGGAACACGCTGGTGGGTGCTCACTATCGCAGATCTTTCTTAGCGCATCAAGATGAATTGCCAAGTAATGGTTTGTGCTGAGGTTCAGAAGTTGTTTCTGTTGGCATTTTCAGCTATGCCACTGGTGACACTAAAGACAGGAAAATGATTCAAAGTGAGATACCTGACAGGTGTTGGCCAGCAATTTGAATAACAGAATTTACAAATTCTCAGAGTCCTCACTTTCCTTTAAAAAAGCAAGCCACTGGTTCATCTGGATGTTACAGAAGCCAAACGGTGACTTTGAAGACTTTATGAAGTTGATAGGCAGTCTCTCTGAACACAGGCCATAAGGTAAAGCGTTGCATCAACCACTGCTACAAATCCTTACCTTCTAGATGTGTCCATGTTTTCTTTTTCTCTCCGAGCTATCAGAAGAACACCTCGTCACTGTCCACTCTTCCAAAGAGTCTGTCCTCTCAAGTCACCCTTCAGCCAGCATCAAGCCCTGGCAGAACGAGAGCAACACGTGCAATGTAACCGCACAAGGCTCAGCTGTGCCCTTCAGCTTTGGTGTTTGCATCCAGCATACCTTGCCATGAGACTCAGTGCCACATTTTGTACTAGTCTGTGTGCAGGCATGCTTGTGTTTCATGCCACATTTAATAAAGAATATTTTTAAGAAGGCTTGTCCTGTTCTGTAACAGTTGGCATACACATACAGGTAATACAAGCACTTACCACCTGCTTTCACAAAAGTCAGTATTGAACAGGGATATGCCAATAACTAATATTTTTTAGTTCAGCCATCTAAGGAAAAGCAAACAGAAAGAAAGAAGTTATACTCATAGTAACCAGGTTATACATTTTTTCTTCCTTCTTTCACCTGCGTTTTTCAACAACAAAAATAGCTATCACACTTCTTTTCCCGAAATGACAATGCCCTAAAAGAACAGATCTCTACAGGTTTTATATTTTTCAGCCATCCTTTGAAGACCCACCACATTTTTTGTTTTTCTCCATGATGTTCCAGAAGTTCCTGAAGAGTGCAAATCACGATTTCAAAACAATATTCCTCAAAATCAATGAACAAAAAAATTATGAATTAGATGATTTAATACTGTGACTTCTTTCGGTTCTCATGGCATCCAATGTTTGCTCAGCACTTTCAACAGCCTTTTAAGAAGCTAGTTCAAACACATGTTGAGACAAATAGCTTGGACTTTTTTCCATCCTTTTTTTCTATTTTTGTTTTTTAAACTTCAGTATTTACCTTAATTATTTTGCTTTACACAGTCAGTCCTAATTAGCAAACTGAGCTGCTTTAGTAAAGAAATGGTGATTATTATCTGCAGCATGTAAGGTTCCAAAGGCCCCTCCCAAAAAAATCAGTTTCACTTTCTATATGATACAGTAAAGCTACTGGAAGAGGCTGCCATCCTACCTAAAGAGTACGCAGCCTTCACAGGCAGGAGGGAGCAGGACTAGAGAAGGAGAACAGTACGAGAGGGATAGTTAGAGGACTTTCCGCTAGCTCCTATTATGAGCGTGTTTCACTAAGAGTGAAATGCATATGAACACATTTATAATGTATTTTTACTGGACAAGCCCCTGCCTGGAGTAGCAGTGTGCATTACTTCAACAACAGCCGTGGCACTGTGCGATGTAGAAGGACTTAGAGACCTCACTGTCATCCCTAGCTGACCCCTGACCACCAACAGCTTGCAGACTACTCCTTGCAAAAGCGTGTACCCAACTACACAAGTCACAGCAGTACAAATCCTGGCAGGAGTAGCCTCCTGCAAGATTCCCCTAGTCATTTAAAAATCTCAAGGAATGCAAGTGTTCTATTCCAGGGAACCTACAAAACCATATTAAGACAAAGTTACGGACAGGATCCTCACGGTATAAAATACCCACCCCACCTCCATCTTTAAGGTGACCAGCTTCTTTCAATCTTGGCAATGCCCAGGCTCTGGGTGTTTCAGATCATGAATTTTAACTCGATGGCTAGCCTATTAATCTATGTTAAATGAAATCAAAGCTAAATCTCAAAAAAAAAAAAAATCTAAATTTTGTGATGAAGTTAATCTTTTTCATTTTTTCCTTTCTGTTTGATAACCAGCATATTCTGTTGAATAACCAGTGTATTTCCTAATATAACTGCAAGGAGTTTCACAATAGCATTCATTCATTTAAAAAAAAGGACAGAGTCAAAGCTCTACTGTCTTACATCATTTTCAATGAATGCTTTAGAGTGAAATGACAATCATGAGACCTCCAGCCTACACAGGGAGGAAGTGGTTTTGCAGGCTTGCCAGATTAAAGAGTGACATCACATTATCTTCGTCAATGCTGATTCCAGTTCTTCGATAATCAGGCGAACATGGAAAGTGCTGTTCTCGTATCACATGGTCAGACATCACTTTCCATTCATTAGTGGAGTTAGCGGTGCTTGCCTCAGCAGAAGCCCTGCATCCTCTACTGTAGGAAACTTGCAAAAGCTGAGAAAATGGGACAGAAAGAGCAACCATCTCTATTCTCAGGCTGATCTATTCAAGATGCACGTTCCAAAGTGACTTGCTCTTTCTTTATATCACAAATCAGAGAAAACTGAAACCCTGTCCTTCCACAGAAAAGTGTTATGTGCCGCTGCTTTCCATCCTAAATCGACCAGCAACAACTTTCGCAACTTTGCTACCTCGAATTCAAGCAGTGCACCATGAATTCTTTGGTGGCTTGTTTTTTTCAGCAGAGTGACAGTAACTCCGAGCCTCTTACTTTCCTACAAGGTTCTCACACTGCAACTTTGCTGACATGAGAGATAGCCTGGGTTCATAGCAGATATTTTAAGAGAGCTTTCCAAGTTGACAAATTACACAATGTATAGTTTCTGTTAACAGAAATTTGGACTTTAAGCTGCAGCCTTTTTGAGGTGAAGAGACAAGAATGTCTTTCTATATACACACATATATAGGTCTAGCATATTACACAGAACATCTGCTCCGGATCTGCCTGGAGAGGAAATTTTATGACTGTCACATATAGTCTCAAAATTAAGTTCGTTACTGTCCTTTAGCTGAGACTTAATGCTTCTTCACCACATAGGACACTGCCTAGAGATGCATAATGTTTATTAAACACCTCTCAGTACATTTTCCACATAACTCCAAAAACCGTGCCAGATCTTTTACAGAAGAATAGATGTGGCCCATGCCCCAGGGATACTGTGCAGTCCAAGGCACCCCTGAGTAAGTGTTCCACAGCAGAAACACGCAGAGCACCAGCACCAATGACGCTAAGCACCAGGCTTTCTGTAGAAACCCAGGGTATTCAGCCAGAACACAGTACTAGACGGCACCCAAGGTGAAGGTGAGGCAGCAGGCTTCTCTTTTCTGTTGCCTTGTGGACTTTTTCTTTATTCGTTTCTACTCTTCGTTCTGGAAGGCTGGAAACAGAATTCCTTCACTGCGCATCTGGACTGAGAGAACAGGCCTGGAGATAGTGAATGGAGGGTCTTCAGCTGAGATTGGCCCTTCAGAAAGCATTGGGCTATAATGCCATTCCAGCAACCCAGGATGAAGGACTCCTATTTTCTTCAGATTTATGCTTCCCTGATTTTGGCATCCAATTAGGCATAAGATTCAGATGAAGCTTTTCACATGGTTTGGGCTTTTGTAAGGTTCCTCTTTTTGACTTTCTGGTGTTCAGAAGGAGACCAGCTCACTAAAGTCAGCCCCTCAGTAAGAGTACAGGTAAGCTAGTTCTGGTTTATGCAGCCTCATGGCTTCTGTAGGAAACACATCTCTTTAAGACCTCAACCTTTTTGATGCATAAGAAGCTGCTGGAGGAGGAAAGGGGATGGAGAAAGAAGGCAAGCACACTCTATGACTGCATAACCAGAATTTCCTTAAGAAACTAAATTAAAGCACTGGTAAAGTAGAAGGCCTGCAGAGATTCATACAGAGGGTATGAACATGCCTACACTGAACACAGAACATATAGACAACTTTATATAAGCAGTTCCATCACAAGTTGCAGTGTTCTGCAACTAACACCTAGGTAGAGCATGGCTCCCAGCTATGACCCACTGGCCACAGGACTCTGGGATGGTTAATCTTCTCAACCTCCTTAGTGTCATACCAAAAACTTTAAGTGACCAAGACATTTGAAATATACAATGAAAAGCCATGGGAATGGGGGGCTGTATGATTAATCAGAGGTGGCAACTGATCCCCAGGGGTCTTAGTCATATTCTGTTATGGGCTGAGGCTGGCCTGGGTAAGCAGCTGTATCTCAGGCCAACTCACCCAATGCGATCTCAGCAGCATCCGCGGTTCTGCTTCCTCCTACAGCAATGCACTCCTCTGAGCACACCCCATGCCAGCACAAGGATGCTGTTGGCCGGAGGAGAGCCTACCATGTTCTCTCATTCCAATTGTTCAAAAGACACTTGTGATTGCTCACCCATGCACTGCCTCCAGGCCTGAAACATTTCCACTTTATATCAAAAATTTCCCTGACTACTAGAAGCGTGGAAAAACAAGCAAACAAACCCTAAAGCGTTCAGTATTACTTTTAAAATGGCAGGATTAAAAACCTCATTTGGCTCAGCTAATCTGAACTCAGTTTATCCTTACTGCTTAAACTCTGGGAACTCTGGATAAGCTTAGGGGTGAAAGACACCAAATCTTATCAGAGTAGGAGCAAGTTGTTCCCCGAAGTAAACTAAGTTCCCTTTTTCGTTTGCACAGCTACGTCATAGGTGGTAGAGAAGGAAATCTCCCAAGCCTGTCAGGCCCAAAAGTAGTATCACACGACAACGCCCACAAGGTTAAATAAGGTCGGATAAACCCCAGTCAAACAAAGGAAAGAATTACTGCTCCCTTTTTGAACTGGAAGTCCCAATCAAGATTTTAATCCCCAGACACTATGCCCCAAAAATACAAATTTAAAAAAAAACAAACAACCACACGTATATATGGAAAAAAATCAGCCAGGGAAGTCTGTCATCAGTATTATTATGCACACATTCATACAGTTCATCTGAACTGAAGCACTCTACAAATGAGTGCATCTTCCCAGGAGTTTTCATCATAAGGATGAAATTTTTCAGCTCTCAAGAGGCAACAAACAGTAAACCAACAGTAGATCATGAAACCTGGATAGCAAGCAGCAAGTTCAGAAGAGTGTGTCTTGTAGCAGAAATTCACTTCCTCAAAATAGTGGCATTTGCACTGAATTTATAAAAATCCATTTTAGCCACTTCTCTTAATCTAGAGTCTTGGGTTCACAGTAGATGAAAATGCTCTGACCACAGACATTTCCTAACTGAAAAGGAATTGGGAAGTGATGCCATCTCCTTCTGTCATTCAAAGGTTTTGGCTAATAAATGTCACTTTAGATCCATTTGAAAAATTTTCAGTTGTAATCACGAGATGTTTGCTTATTGCTGTTGTTAACATTACTGATTTGAAATCTAAAGGTCCAACAGGAGCACTAGACCATCATGCTACACACTATGCATACTATAGTCTTAAGTAGATTCGTTTCTAGAAAATTTAGATTTAAACAGCAATTCATGCAGGTTATTGGTTGTGGAATGAACGGGCTGTGGATTTTAAGAAGAGGTGATAAGATTATGCACTTACATTAGCCAGTTTTGCACAGCCTGGGCCTGAGAGCAGTTCACCACGTGGGGGAATGGTCCATAGTCTGTGCCCTGTGATGGCACATTGTGTATTGTTGATCTTATAGATGAAAAGTGTGTCATCTCTATCTGGTCTCTCCTAAAATCCCAAAGTCTAAAAGGCATGTAAGTTTTCAGGCAGCTTTATTTAAGCATGAAGAGAAAAAAAACCCAAAAAACACAAAACATTGCAAAGTAAGACAAAAATATTGCAGGGAACAAGTCTACCTTATTACCTTAAGGGTGTGTGAGCGTTACTCTAGATAGGCGCCTTTTGGAAGAGTTACAGCACACAATGGCAAACGGTTTCGTGAGGGTGCCTTTTCTTTGCCCCAGCTGATCTCCTTCTCCCTGACCCTGCCAGTGTCAGAGCCTTTAGGTAGCAGGCATTTTTAATCATCCCTCCCCCTTGCCTCCCTAGTGCCATTCAGTTACATTTTTCAGGTTGCTTTGATCTTCTCCCATGTGACTCTTCCCTCCAGGGTATTTCCACTGTGCTTTCTCAGAGGAGGAGATGACAGTCTCATGAAGCATAAGCTGCATGTTCCCAAAAGCCAGGAAACTATTCAGGGTTTCGCATGAATGGACCTGGGCCTTCTTTCTCCTTTATTGTTTAAACAGAATTAGAGGGTTCCTTTGAAGGTGTAGCCACACAATAGCTGTCTTCCAAGCCTTTGCATGATCTTATTTCCAAATAACACTCTTTTCACTCACCCACATCTCTGAGCACCAGCTGTTCTTCCACTTAGAACAAAACTGTGCAACTGCACGTTAATTATCCTAACCAGGGGACACGGGTCAGGTGGATCTGCCTTTGCACATACCAGCTTCATAGATTTCCTATGCACCCATCACATTTTGATTCTGGTCCTCCTCAATGTCTTTGCTATGGATGAGAGTTGGATGAAACCCAGTGCATTTTTAGAAATTACTCTGGACCCTTATTCTGCTATCCTTGCCATAGGAGTAATTCCTTGGTATACTCAAGGACTGCTACCCACTCAGTACAAGTGAAGTTAAAGTATCGAGTGTTTTAAGGATGCAATCTTGCACCACAAGGCACAGGAGAGGTGTTAACTACGCTGACCCAGTGCAGTTCTTCTAGGCACTGACTTCACCGAAATCCAGTTAACTCAGCGGACACTTGACCACTCCAACCACAAACACACTTTGCATCAGTTTAGTTTTGCTAGAAGTAGTTTTGCAGCGTAGAGCCAAGATACCTATCGCTCCCCACAGCAGCACATTTTGTTCACGTTTAGGATGGCTAGTGTTGAGCAATGAGACAGTACTTGACTCCTAGTTGTTCTCCTACACAGATATCCAGATTAAATCACAATGAATGTTGTCTGAAAATTTGTTGACAGTTCCCCCTTCCCTCAAAAGTTGACAAATACCATTTGTGAAAACCAAAAGAAGGCATCATAGAAACTGGGGTGTTTCAGGTCCGGGATGGAATGTTAGAGGGAGTAAAAACTCTTCAAATCACTTTGGGCTACTTCCAGTAACAGAAGAAAACAGCCTCCATGTAATTCAAGAGAAGAAATGAAGAGAAAGTGGGGCAGGGAGAGCTAACAATAAACTGCTTCCAAATGGATACAAAATAAAATACCAGCACATATTAGAGATGAGTGCTCATGATCAGACTTATTTTGCCGTAAGGCTGTTCTCAAATCCATCAAAATGTTCATCCTTCAGCCTCTCTTGCTATTCTCTTCTGTCATAAATAAGCCTCCACAGCATCATAACTGAAAAAAAATACACCTCATTCCATCTGAAAACAGCCTGAGCTTAATGGGGAAACAGATAGAAACTGCTGGACCAACAAATGTGAACTCTGATTTGTGCATCAGTCATTTTTCCTGTGGTGATCCTGTGGTGATCCAAGAACATCTGGGTACACAAAGTTCCTCTTTAGAGAGACAAGTTGCCTTTACTTCATACTTTACTCACAGTCCTTCTTCATCTGTTGTAGAAAAGTAGGTTTCAGCATATGCCAAATAGCTGATGCAGTTTTAGAAAGAGATCTTGAAGAAAGTAATGTATGTATAAGCCATTCGAGGAACATCTTAATCAGCTTGAAAAGGCTCCCAATATTTCCAAACAGTAAGGCTGATTACAAAAAAAACTGAGTCACCTAAATGTTCTAATTACCTAATGCAATGATCTTACAGAATTTTTCCATGATATCTAAGTTGTTCCATAGTCTGTCACTCTCTATCACCTTACCTAAAACTGAACTTCAGAAATACCAGCCTATAGTTAAAACTCAGTAGCCTCTTCCTCTGGCTGCAATATATTCATGGTGATTTTGCCAAAGAGCAGTATCCAGTTCATAGATCAAAAAAATCTAAAAAATCTTTAAAAAAAAAAAAAATCTAAAAAAAAAAAATCTTAAACCCATGGTTTTAAGACCTAAAAAGATAGTACTTGCACACATGTATATACCCAGTTTGGGTAACTGATGCTGTACCGCAGACTGCACACGAGAACAAAGGTAAATTGGTACAACTTTATCAAATCTGAGTATCTAAGAGTTACAAATAAAGACCAGTAAGCTCCTGGCATATTTAGAACAATCATGACAATTTTCTAAAATATTATCACCTTTGTCTACTAGTTTTTATGGTGATGCTATGCTCAGTAACAGCACATGTTTATGCTTTCCTCCAAAAACAGCTATTTTCTTTAAAAATAGGTGAATAAATAAAGGGGAAGGTATAGAATCTGAACTAATCTGTAGAATCCATGAGCAGGAGCTTCCCAGTCAGACGGCTGACAAAGTTGCTAATATAATTTAGTCACAAAGAGAGCCAGAAGTAAAACATGTGGCAGGAAAAGCAGCTAAGGACAGACTAAATCACCTGCAAGTGTTCTGTGCGCTGAATTGAATGCATCCATCCGTAGCAAGATTTTCAGAGCACCCAGATGTCTTTTGACTTTTTTAGATTTGTGGGCGCTTGACACCTCTGAAAATCAGGCCAGTGAGAAAATGAGATCATCCCAGGCTGTACAGCTAGCGTACCAAACAGAAATGTACCTACCTAGCCAGACCCAGCCTGAGGCAAAGGCAGGGAATTTGGTAGTCTGGGAATGGCAGGCTGCCGGGGCGGCCAAGCACCCATCCAGGAACGATCTGGACAAGCTGGTTTTCCGGACACACATTTGGGTTAGAGTTAAAACAAAACCAGTAAAAATCTTGTCTACTGTGCTCCAAAGAAAAGTATGACCTACATGTTCAGAGCTCGTGGGAGCAATAACAGCAAGACTCCAGTCTCCATGGATTCACCATATCCGAAGGGATATTCCATACCATACGATGTTATGCTCAGTATATAAACTGAGGGAGTTGGCCAGAGAGGGTCCACAGCTTGGGCAGTAACTGGGCATCGATCAGCGGGTGGTGAGCACTTGTGCTGTGCGTCACTTGTTTTGTATATTCTATTATTATTGTTGTTGTTGTTGTTATTTTCCCTGTCCTATTAAACTGTCTTTACCTCAACCCACAAGTTTTACCCTTTTTCTTTTCCGATTCTCTCCCCTATCCCACTGGGGGGCAGGGTGAGTGAGCGGCTGTGTGGTGGTTTTGGCTACCTGCTGGGTTAAACCACAACGGTATGGAAAATAACAGCATTCTAGCCAACAGACCAGCCTCTGTCCAACTGGGAGGCGTGACACAGTACGATGTCACTCCCTGCTTACAACCTTTACTGCACCAATTTCTCTTCTAATGTGCTAGTTGCACTCCCTCCCCCTTTCTAGGTTACTTAAACAACTCAGCAGAAGACAGATGCAATGTTACACTGCTCAGCAATCTCTATCTTTCTTCCCAGCAAGCACATTCTGCTGAGGAAACATCACCCTCAACACAGCTCCAAATCTCACGAGAATAAAATTTCTCATAAAGATTTTTAGCACTTTGCTGCTTCAGTGATCAGAAATACCCTAGAAAAAGCTTTTCTCACAGCAGGGCAATACTTCCACTTCTGGACAAAACCAGAAGGTGGACAGATGACCAGAAATGAAGGAAAAAGGATTAAAAAGCTGAACCTCTAGACAGGTCACTTTTCCAGAGAGAAATGAAGGCTCTTACCAGATCTTCCATCTATTATCTGTGGTCAACAAATAGAAAATTATCATAAAAGCTCCCTCATTAAATCCTCTTGCCTCACTGTTCTGCCACAAAGAGATATGTGGCCCTAAATTTTACCTGGCAGAAGTGTTAAACAGGGCTTTTGCAACGATAAACATCCATCAGGACCACATAGCTGCAGGAAAACAAAACACAACTAAGAATAGTAAACGGAGCCTGACAAGAGCTCTCTGTTTTTAATCACAAAAGCACTTAGCAACGGGACCAGCTTTAATCCCCTCCCTTCTCTTGTATAAGGGTAGCAATGTCACTTGCTATGGAGCTATGGAATTTGTTACTGGAGCTATGGGTGGAGGCAGGTAGAGCACTTGAGCAGGACTCTGCGTCTTCCATGTTCCAGAAGAAGAGTCCCTGCCCATGCCAGGCCCATCATTTGCACAGGACCAGGAAACTGGACGCAGAATTCTCACTCCCGCGACACGCTGACCTCGGCTCACAGCGACACCATGGCAGCCACGCCAGAGCGCAGCCGATAGATTAGCAGTTTGCAGTGACTTTCCTTCAGGCACAGGCGTAACTTCCTTGCTGGGTTGAAAATATTCCCATTAAAAATGCAAAGAGAAACCTTGGAATTGTAACAGGAGCAGAAATATAGGAAATACTTGTACGTTGAGCGCAACTCATTAAGAAATCAAGATCAAAGATTCCAGCTAGAGTCAACTGCTTTCCAAAATAATCTTTGTAGCTGCCATGGAAACTGCAGTAACCAACGGCCAGAGGCTCATCTCTTCTGCATGACATGGAAGTCCACACACACAGGGTGGAGGAAGGGGGTGTAAATGAAAGGAAGTCCTTCTGAACCAGTAGGATTTGCACACCAGGCTGCCTGCTTCCCTTACAGATCAGAAAGTCTGTTGTGAACCGGGAGCTGATAGCTGCTATCAGAAATAGGGTGCTGTTTCACACAGCCTGGTTCCTTGATGTCCCAGGTGATTCTCATTCATACAGGAACTGCTACCACTTATAGCATGACAAATTCCACCCTTAGTTCTACATTTCTGAGAGGGAACTGTAGACATTGCTAAACAGCCTATCCATCCATTAATCACACATACAATAAATTATGAAAGACTGTAGAACTATACATTTGGCCAAATAAGCCGTGATGGGACTAGAGGACACAAAAACAACATTTGAAAATGACTACAGGGTGTGTGCCAAACCAGCTTCTGCAACAGGAATGAAGAGCTGAAGATGCACCTGTTCAGTGCCCAGAGTTCACAGCTGGAAAAAACTCTACTCTTCTGGCAGGGACCACAAAGAAAACGCAGCACGTAGACGCATGACTCGTCTTTATGTTGCACAGAGTGGATCTTCTTTCCTACACAGAACTTGTCAGGCAGGAGAAGCAAGAGGAGGGAAACAAAAACTGAGGAAAGTTACCTGCTCCTCTGGAGCACCATCCACCTTCTGAGCAATATTATTTCCACTTGCCCTGCAGGCCAACCTTGTTCTCTGATGCAAGAAGACCTGGTTCTTAGCTGAGCAATGTTCTACATTGGACAGAGAACAATCAGCAGAAAAAGAGGAAGCACAGACTCTCCACCTCTGTTCTCTGCTCCACAGTCCACAGAAGAGCATCTTCAGTGATTTCTAGTTCCTTAACTGTGAAACTCAAACACTGAAGGCACTCAGAGACAAAGCGAAATAGGATTTGTGATAAAGTCACTGATATTTGGATGTGTACAGAAGAGAGAGAGTGAGTGATGGGAGAGGAGTGACAGCAATTGGGCAGAGCTCTGTGGTTGTATGATGTCCCATTATTTTCAGGGTTCAATGTTCCTAGACTGCTTATTCAGTTAAGGCTCCTTCCATAGCTGAATTTTTTTGAGTTTTCAGTGACTGAAGCCACTAGATCTGTTTAATGCCACATTTGCTTAGTTGCTGAGCGGGTCTTTTCCTTGCATGTGTATTTCTAGGAGGTCATACCAGATACACCAAAATGGGGTCATTATGCCATCTGCTTATTTACTATGTCTACATTAGACCTTTTATGTGCTATTTTTCACTTGTTATCCATCATTATATGTATTTATCTTCAAGTACCATATGGAGCAGTAGGATGGGGTATATATATGGAGTCAACAGATGGTGAGACTATGTGTGATTAATATGTTCTCATAACTTTTTATTGTCTCTCTTTCTTATATGTTCTACTTTGAAAGTGTCATTACTTTTGTCGGCCCTGTTCTCATTTCTTTATTCCTGTATGCCGTTAAACAAATACAAAAAAAATTCAATGCGTGGTTTTGAGATTTGTCTTTATAGTGTGCCAGGTGTTGCCTTTATCAAAGTAATTCATAGGTTTTTCAGGCCAAAAAGGCCCATGTACTCTCATTTCTTTTTCTAACATCAGACACAGCATTTCACCCTGCGGTTTCTTGAGTTAAAGGAGTGTTGCTCCCATCTACTGTATGGACATTGTCAATATTTTATTGTCTGTATTTCACATAGCAGTCATTCTGCAAAATGCTAAAAAAGCCTTTAGAAGATGAAACAATAATTCATACAATTAAATTGTAACTTAAATGAAGACAGAAGGGTGCATGTTGAGTTAGAACTAGTTTTATGCACTGGAGGCACTGCAGAAACCTAGGTGAGACGTCCACATGGGCACCGGGACACACGACAGGGAAGCAATTGTGCACATGCTCTGGCCTGACCCTACATATCACACCTCCCAGACAGTGAACAGCTTTACTCTGTTTCATTCTGACTGTCTTTGCTCAGTAGTACAATGGTTTCACTTTCCAGCTGTGGCACAAGAGGCACAAGCATGTTTCCCCACCTAATTCATTGTTTCCAGGAAGTCTTTTACATCTTCCTTATCTGAACGGGAGGGCATGTTATCAAAGTCTCAGTTTAGCTGTATTGCCTTTCCTGTCAGGTTTATTACTTCCATTACATGGCATTCATGTGCCCAGCACTAGAATTCTGGCACTTGCTAAAATTACTCAGAGCAATTGGTCCTAATGCCTGTTGATTTTTATTGCTAGGTTGAAAAGTTGCTTGAATCCATGACTGCCTCCTCTCCCCTTACTTCTCATGCATTCTGAAAACAAAGAAAACTTAACTGTTTACTGAATTCTTCAGGGAAGGACTTTTTTTCTTATAGCACCATGATTAGTTCAGGAAATCTACATGGCAATGTGTGCAAGCAAAAACTTTTATCTTGATCTACAAGTACACAACATCTCATGTCTTTATTTACCAGAGACCAGAGACCAGATGAAATGTAAACTGCGACTTTCAGAAACTGCTGCTGCAGATGAGACCTTACTGAAAAGCCTAAGCACAAGATGGTGAGAACAGCGTATTTCCAGATTGTACAGGAGAGGAGCTATAAACTCTATGCTCCTATGTTACGATTTCCCTGAAATCTGATTAATAGAAGGTTTTTATCTTACAGCTTTCTCTGGATGCACCATACCTGACACAATATTGTTTAACAGTAAGCCGTCAATTAGTAACAAAGGAGTAAGCAGCTTGCAATGGTATACAGGTTGAAGTATATCATCAATAACCTGTTATTCCCTCATCCAACAAATAGCTATTGAAGTCAAGGGAAATTTGTTTTGCAGATATTAAAAGGGCAGATTAGTATAAAAATAATACTTACTTTAATGTGAGGTTCTGAGTATTACTGTTATTTCATTTAAATGATACTGTGCCTACTTGTAACAAGACAGATCAGGTAGATAGCAATGGTGACCCAAAAGCTGTCTTGAACATGATAGCCGTTTCAAACAGTCACACAGTATAGACATATCAATTACACCCTTTTCAGATCGTATAGGGGAGAAGCACATGGGTTTCTGAGTTGGCTCTTTTGCCCGGATAGGGTCAACACAGACAACAATCTCAGATGACTGTCAATGACTGTCAAGAGCTAGACCCTAGCAGGTAACCAGAATTTATGCAAATACACTGTTTGGAGGGAAGAAATCACCTGAAGCATCAGCAATTAATCACAGATCATTGAATGCTGAGGATTTTTTTGGTCTTGAAATTCTGTGTTATGCTAGCGTCGATCATGAATTCTTGCTACGTTTGACTAGGGAACGAGGATATGTGGAAAAACACAGGACGTAGCTGGCTGGATGTGCAGGTGTAACCCTATGTGTTGCATAGAGGTTGATGTTACTGGTAAGCTGGAGCTCAAATGCTTGGTGAATCAGACTCAGTCAGGCTTTGAGTGATAACCAAACACCCACAAGCTGAATGACAGAAAGTGAAAAAAGAGACCAAAGATATGTCATCAGAGTTGTTTCTTCCCATCTGTAATAGCTTGGTGATAAACTGTAGCTATTTCATCATTTTTCTACTAGACAAGGCCCTACTAAAATAAAATGTAAATTCCACGGCAGATTTATAAATATGGAGGACTGCAAGAGAGGACCATGAAATTTGAGTGTATCAGTTACCTATTAGCTGGCTGATTACTGTTACTTCCCGGTGAGTACACAAAAAACCAACACAAGCAAAAAGGAAGAAGTGAGTGAGATTCAAGTTTTTGAATCCCTTGTTTGATTCAACTGGTTTAAGAAGAAGGAAAGGTGCTTTGTAGAAATCCAGAAGATAGGTTACGGTCTTTGCTGACATCCCAGAAATAATAACATTTTGTCTACAGGGAACATCCTTGTTGAATCAGATAAACTAAAGAGAACAAAGTACTCATTTTCAAGAGCCCTGAATGTTCTAACTGCTGAGGATTTCCCAACCAGCTTTCTGTATGTTCCCAGTCAAGAAGGATTTGGCAATAGATCCAGATATGTTGTGAATGCCTTTCAACTTCTGGAGGCTCAGGTTATACAAGCACAACATGTTTATGTTGAAGGAGGGGTAGTTATCTCAGAAGAAGAGGTGAAGAGAAGAGAAAGACTGCATATATGGTATAAATGTGTGTTAATGCTGTGCTGAAAATATGCTGTGATGATAACAGATGTTACAGCTGCCACTTTTCATGAACATAATGTATGGGCAACAGCAGGACTGTGAGTTAGTATAGCAGTACACTGGATTAAACTTCCTCAGAAATAAATGGCTTTTACACAGTTGTTTTTAAAGTATTCCAGAATGCATGCTTTTATTGCTTATGTGCTAGCTATAAATATTTTCATTATGAATAATTATGCAGTACTTTTTTGTTAAATAACAGCTGGTTACCTATACAAAAGACCTGAATTCAGTATTTGAATACTGTGCCTTGAATTTTAGTCTGTCAGGTATCCTAACATATGCTTCAGTTGACACATCTTTCTCATGCTGCAGCAAACATCTAAATGGAAGTATAAAGACAAACAGTGACTGTACATGCTTCATGCTGGTATTCTACATATATTAAATAACTTTAAGAGTAGAATGTGTTGTACTGATCAATGTGCTCCAGTTTTGAAGGCTTCTTTACTGTCTATAAATGAATGGCACACTTCCTTTTCTAGGACTGCATTTTCAAGATTGTTTTCTATAAAGAAGAGCTTTGGCTATTCAGCTACATAGCAGCAGCTACTGGAAAAAGTCACTTGAATTTCTTTTAGTTTTTGATTGTTCTTCTGGAAAAAAACACACCACAGTCTGAGATCAGAAGTCTTTTCTTCTCTATTGCCCATCAGTTTTATCAGGAACATGGTACCAACAGAAAGAGGAGATGACGCAGTTTGAGTAGGCTAGTAGAAAGACAAAAGAAAACATGGGAGTTTTTTAATGCAGAAATCAACCTTGATTTTGCACCAGCTATATGTTGACAAAGAGGTACACACACTGCACTTTACATATTAATAAGACCTCCCCACTGATCTTTAATCAAACCCCAGCTGAGCCTGTCTCTAAATTTTTCCTTGATATCTGGGTTTTAGTACATTTTACTAGCCTTCAAACTTGCAAATAAAGTATTTTTTTCCTCCATATATGCCCAGTTTGATTATTTCTCCACAATAGCTAGTCCTTGTGAGTTTCTTGTTGTTTGGGGTTTTAAATAGCGTTTTCTAAATACTTATTCATAAACTTATCCAAATACTTATCAACCAATTTCTGTTTTGTGAATGCTTTATTTTTGCAGAGGAGCACAAATCTTTCTTGTTGCTGACAGCTGACAAGAAAGCATTCCTGTCAATCTGTTCTGTGTTCAAGATCGGGTAGGAAATTTCAGCTTCCACTTCAGTATCATACACATACTGGAATACAGACCAATCTGGTCTTTCCAGGGAGAAGCAGTGAGAAATAACTACTTTTAAGCGCTGGGCAAAACTACACTCTTGCTTACACAGACGTAACACAAAAACAAAGAAGCCCTCTTAGAGATCACATGGTCCAGACCAGGTTGCTTATGAGCAGCTTATGACCCTGAATGTCATTTCATGTCTTGACTCTCGCCTTCTCCTGGAGCAAGAAATGAGTCTTGTGGTTTCAGCTACAAGAAGGTTTTGGTTTGCATCTTGTCCTGTCAAGGAAGTTCACCACCCTGCCTAGAGAAGGTACTTGAAGCCACCAGGGTGAGACATTTCCCCATCAGACATACCTTGAGCAGAGTCTCCTCACCCTGAGCAGCATTTTGCTCTGTTGAATGTGTCCTCGTGAATTTGGGAACACATGTCCCACTGAGTTTTGTGGGAGTTAGGCAGGAATAGAGCACAGCTCACCATCAGTAAGTGGGAAGATGTATCTTATGAAGATGTAGCATGAACAGAAAATTAATGATGACAATGAGTATTTGAAATAAAACCAAAATGGTTGCAGAGTATAAAAGCTTCAAATGAAAAGACAAACACTGAACTGCAGAAGATATTTTAATTCCATTTGGAAAGAGAGAAGTGTAGTGCTAAACAAGAAAATGAAAACATTTCCTCCTTTTATCTTTGTTTTGTACTGGCATGAGAATAGAGCCTTGCATTTTCCAAACACTACTAGGAAACACATTCATAATGATACTCAAATATAGCCATTACCATATTTAAATATTTCTTCACTGTTTATTACCTACACAGTGAGCTATAGCTGTTTCCAATTCAAGATGATTACGACACGCATACGAAAGAGCTGAAGGGGAGGAGGGAACAACTTTTGTTCCTAAACAGCTTACCTCTTCAAAAAAGAACAATGTTTACTGAGATAAATGAAGAGAGGGTGGTTGTTTTAGATCACTATGACTAATGTTAAGAAACAGCTGGTAAGGAATATTAGGTAATCACATACACAGGCTGCACATTGGGAACATTACGCTAACATACCTACTATAATTTTATTCTTTTCCCCACGCATTTATTCAAAGCTGCAGCTGTGATACTGGCTTTTGAACATTAGAAACTATCAGGAGAAGCAGCATGAATCATCATCTTTTGCTTATGTTATTTAACTTAGTCACTCAAGTGCAATTCTCCTAAGAGAACAATAATAGAAGGAAAATGATAGTATCTTTCAGAGATTTGTGAAGACTCCTATCCTCTCCTCTCCTCTCCTCTCCTCTCCTCTCCTCTCCTCTCCTCTCCTCTCCTCTCCTCTCTCCTCTCCTCACTTCCTCTCCTCTCCTCTCTTCCTCTCCTCTCCTCTCCTCTCCTCCCCTCCCCTTCCTCCTCCCTTCTCCCTTTCCTGCAAAACAGCCAGTTTAGGAAAAATACTGGCACTTCTATCAAATTTGTACAGCTAACCTGTCCATTTCCTGAAAATTATATAGACTGTTAAAAGAAAAACTATTCAGAACAGTTACTTCACCTGCCCCAAGACAATCGTGGTTCTCATAGGCTAAAACTGGCAACTCAGTTGACTGAAATGTGACAGTCAGTGGTAGCAACACTGAAAGTAAGGATAGTTTCAAAACCCACAGAAAGAACTATCCATTTTTGTTCTTTAGTGGAGATAATTGCTAGGATTTTCAATTAATTCGGAGTTCCAGCCACCACACAGTAACTCACTCAGATATATTTGAAAATCTCACCCAGGACCTCAGACACAAAGTGGGGTTCTGCAACAAAGTACTTGTGATGGCTCCCACTTCTCTACTGCAGGGTTGACAAATTTTCAAGGCAGGTTGAGCCTTTCAGAAGGCAGCACTTTCATTCCACTGGTTCAGAACAAACCTGCTTAGGAAGGAGAGAGACAGGAAGGTTTATTCTGTATTGGCAGCATGTCATATCCTCGCTGCTTCACTCTCTGACTGCTTTAGAACGAATTCTGATGAAGTGATTCCATCTCACGTCAAGCTGTTTCTAGTGGCTTTGTGATTAAACATGCTATTGCTCATGTGGTCATCTATTTAACTGAGGCCAGGTGACAAGTAACTTTATTCCTCACTCAACTGAAGGCAGGCGTGAAGCCCTAAGCGAGCTCCTGTGCTCAGTGCTCACCAGCCTGCTGCTTTTGTATCAAAACTGCCATTTCCTTCAAGTTCTATGTTTCCATGAGTATGAGTAGTCTATACAAGCCAATTCACTCAGAGAAGGGTCTCTACTGTTTCTGGGAAATGCAAATACACTGGTGTCCCAAGAAGCTACCCTAAAGACTGGAAGGTTCTTGGAAAACTGTGGTTCAGACATCTGGGGTAAGTGGACAAACCTGCAGACACCAACAGGAGCATTCCTTAAGACCCCTGAGTATTGTCAGAGAGGGGTGAGGAACTTAGAGGACAAGCACTTGCTGCCTCAGGTTCTTCTGGATGCTCAGTGACAGTGAAACCATAGCTCAAGCTGTCCTTACCTTCCCTGTATGTAGAGGATTCCTTCTGTCCCAGGTTTTCCCAGTACTTTACACACACACACGCACAGAGCAGATCTTCCTGGTTGTGGCACTGTGGTTCCCAGTTTAACCTCCAAGCCAGGAGTTATTTGAATAAATAAGAAACAGACACTATGATGCCATTTCTACTTTCAGTTTGCACAAGAGCACATGGAATTATGCAATGTAAGGAACACGTGCATGCAATATCTAGCCATGCTTTGACATTTCATCAGTAGCCTTTCAAGCCTCCCCCATCCAGATCTCATTTCTGTAGCTATGACTTTTCTTCTGGATCACAGGTCTGTTAATGCAGATTTACTGACGTGCTGATGAGGCAGATATCCTGGGAACAGCCCTGTGCCCTTGCCACAATAAGTAAAAAGTGGGAAAGCAAGCGTAAGGAATAAACACGCAGTGTCTAACAACAAACAGGTATTTTAACAGATACTGTAGCATGCTAAAAAAAACCTGTGCTGACTGACAGACAATAATTATGAGCTGGTGGAAATGGGCCTACCTTACATTTTCAAAGGCAGACACTGAACAGAGCAAGACTTTATTGCTACAGAGCTGTGCATAGCCAAAGAGGAAAGTGCCAGAGATCTGGTCAGTGACCTCCCTCCAGCCTGAAACCTCCAGTGTCTGGGAAGGATCAGCGCACTCACTCACCTGACATCTCTAGTTTTCAGGTTCTAGATCCTCTCTTGGGCATCCAAAAGATGGTATCAAGCTTTGTCCCCACAGGATTTAAGGCTGGTCCCTCAGGGTTGAAATACATTGTCTCCTAGAATTTATCCCTGGAAGTGCAAGCTCTCCAGTATGCCGTTTAGCTCTCTACAAGTACTTAATAGAGCTAAGTAAACCAAAACCAAAAGACTTATGGACAAAGTTCATTAAGACCCCACCATGACTTACTTCATGCCATAATAAATACATGGACCTATACAAAAATAAGGCCTTCCTCCTTTTCACCATGCTATCAGAGCCCTCCTTTGAGCTCAGTTCAGATCTTTTGGACCTATACAGGGAATTTCTGATCAGATCACACCCTTCTCCTGAAACATGGGGTACTCCCAAACCACCCAATTTTTCTAACCCAACTTCTCCATTAAAGTAGCTTACCTGTCTCCAATCTTGTCTTTTCCTGAGGACTTTCTGTGTTTCCCCATTTATATGTGACTTTTTTCTCCCCCTGATAATTTTCTTTTAACCCATACATTCTGTTCAGACAAGACAGACAGAATGGTTTGATCTAAGCTTCAGACAATCCTTGATTCAAATGTTTTCTATTTCAATCACTAACCATTGCAACTTAGGAGCTAACTAATACCCTTTATCTGAAGGGATGTGACAGAGTCTCACCTACAAAAATGGATGCACATGGGGAAAAAAGTGTTTATGATACAACAGCATGCAAAGCCAGAGCTAAAAAATAACTCTATAATATCAACCAAATTCAGGCACAAGTTTCTCAGATTGTGCAGGTCAGTGAGATAGAGATGTTTAAGAACACCCTGTATCTATCTTAAGAAAATCATACTCTAAAGAGTGCCGGTGAGACAGGAGAAGTCAGAGGTGGTCTCTAGCTGGCCAGCCCTCACTACCAGTCCATCCCTTGATTCAACCTCCTGCGAGGTGAGCAGCAGACAAACTCTGGAAGATTTATTTAGCAGAGTTGAAAATATCGCTGTAGCTTGTTGCACACCTCTCTTCTGCACCTCCCTGCCAGAGATTACTACCTTGATAGTGCAGGCAGTGGAAGAGAACGTGGATCTGCCTGTCAGTCCATTACCTAACTCATTTGTATTAACTGCTGCAGAAGGTGGGTTTTATGTTGAAATAATGGATAGTGACCCGGGGCAGCCAAGGAACTGATGTGAATCCTGCTTTCCTACCTTTGCAGCAGAAGCAATAACCTTTGGCAAATGATGCAGGTGGGGACCAGCCATCCCTTTAGACCTCCACAGTAAAATCCACTAGACCTAGCCCCCAAAGGCCAAGCCTGTAGCATCAGCCATTCTCTGGCACGGCTCCAATCTCTTGCCCAGTGGATTCCTCCCAGATGACAATGTGTAAACTGGCTTGTAGCTCTCTCTACTGCCTCCACAAAACCTGCTCCTGCAAAGAATCGCTATGGAGCCTTATGCATCCGCTGCCTTTCAAAAGAGAAAATGTTTAGTCTCAAGGAGCAGTCTTACATTGGTCTGCTAGGACATTTTTTGAGAGCTCATAGAGGTTAAGCACAATATTCCTGACTTCACTGCTCCTCAGACTTGCCTCCCACCATCCTACAAGCCATTACAGTCTGTCACAACAATGATAGAACAAGATACGAGGAGGGAGAATTCCTCCCCGCGACTGTCAGACTTTTTTTAACTTAATGAAATTGTAAGAAGTTCTGTAATTGATTTTAAAATGTTGCAGAGCAGGAAAAGTATGAACTTTGTTAAAATTAAATACAAATCAAAATTTTTACCAGAAGTGGTGTAATTTTGGATGGTGAAAATTTATAAATTTTCTATGCATCTAGGTGTACCAGCTAGCATATTTCATGTGAGAGGGGGCAAGTGGTCTGGAACTACCTTCCAAGTCTTGAAAACGTTTGTTTGCCAACAGGGTTGTAAATACCTGGTTGTAACTAGCACTTATGAACCTCTCAGCCTGCATGATGAGTAGGGCCCACAGGTGAGTGCAGACAGGGCTGCCTGGCAACTGCAAATTAGGTCATGTGGAGGGCGAAAAAATCATTCTGCTTCATCCACAGAGGAGAAATGCTAATTTTCAAGTGATCCATCTCAAACTCTAAAATCCTGTTATGCTGTCTGGTTTTGAGTAAGCCAGAGCAGAGGTATCTCTAGCAATATTAACTTTTTGAGATTCCTCTGGCAGTTTCTGTCTCACTTTGTCTTACTGCCACCACAATCTCCAGTTTTCTTCCCAAAAAGTTAGCTGGGTCTATCAGGACAGTGTTGTAACATGATAAACAGGACAACAGCTATAAAATCATATTGCGAGTCTCACCCCTATGATACACCAGAAATATTTCCAGGGCTCTTCTGATGATCCAGAGATGTCATATTAATGAACCTTTTTAGTTTTACAGGAATTATGTTTAGCCAAACTGAGGAACAGATAGTGATCAGCGGTCCTTCCCACCACTTCAGATAGTTTCTGAAGTTCATTCTATCAACACCATGAAGAAGCAGACTCAAAAGCCTCTAGTGGGTTTGATTGCACAAGGTTTCCACTGGCACCTTTTGATGTTGGCAGGAAGTCATTAGGAGGTTGCCAATGCTATCAGGCCTGGGACAGGCATGGTCACAGTGATACCAGGATGCCTGATGTGGCTCAGGTGTTCCCAGGATGGATAAGGAAAGCATGCTGCTTCCCCTGGTCCTCCTACTAGGGAAGCAGGCTTGATGCATGTGCTATGGTCAGAACAAGAAGTTTGGTTTATTGTTCTAGTTTAGTCACAGTGATAAAGCACAAGACTGCCCAACAGGTATCCCCAAACAGCGCTAATCACAGCTTGCTACCCCTTATATTCCCTTTTCCCCTTCTCACTCTCTTCTGTTTCACCATTCTCATTCTCTCCCAAATAAACACCAACTATCCCTGTTTACTGTTTTTCCCACAGGTCCCAGTGTTGTTACATAAATACCTTGATACTCTAATCCAGGCAATTCTGCCATTCCTGGTCGTACTAGATGCAGCTTTTGCCAGCTTCTTACTTTATTGCATCATGTTCAGGAATTTCTGATTTGATGCCCAGTAATTTTTCTTCTGTTAGCCTAAGTTCAGGCCAAGACCTAGTCAGTCATCTAGTCATTTGCCTGCAGTTCTCATAGTTGTCATACTCAGAAATAGCCATAATAGATATCTTACTGTTGTGAGGTAAATTCAGTATGGGCACAGGTAGAAGGAACACATCTATATGAGTTAATATTATATATTAATGTTGGCATTATGCTATAACCAATTTGTTACTATAGAATATCTTATGTAAAAATGAGGTTCAAGTTTTCATTCTCTTCTCTCCATTCTTTATTATTTATTTAGTTATTTGGTTATATACTTCAGAATATCTTTTCTCCCTCACACTTCTCCCTGCAAATCTTTGGAGCTTCTTCCCAAGACAGATAAACCTCACTTCTCTCCCTGGAGCCATACCAGTTTTACAAAAAAATAACAGAATCTTAAATTTGCACAAATTCCATCAATAGGAATAGACTTAAATAGTATTGTCTTTTATTTTTTCTGGTTCCTTTATAGCAAAAAAGCGATCCTACAAAATACTCTTAGAAATACAATTGCATTATGCACTGTTTCTATCCACTTCTGTCTCTGACTGATGCATCTTAATGGAAGCCACTCAGCCCTGATTTGCTTTAAAATTTAATAGTTAGAATCCATGATCAACCACTGTGGAAAGTCTCAGCAGAAAGGAAATGGATGGATTAGAAGCAAGGAAGTTTTTTTTCTGTAACAAACTTGTGGTACCTTCTGTAGTAACATCACAAGCACAAACCTTATTGTTATGATGAGCTTCAAGGCTCTTCTAGGTGAAACTTCTCCCCAGGATAACATTATCCCTTGTTTGAAGCAACAGGGAAACTGAAACACAGAAGGATAAAGTGATTGGCCAGGAAACACCAGTAGATCATTGGCAGAGTCAGGAAGAGAGTATTGATCTCCTGTCTCCCTGCCTGATACACTCATCAGCCAGCAGAGGTCAATTTAAGATGCATAGCCTATGTCCTTAAATGCAGCCTCCCATGATAGTCCCATTCATTTGGCCTGGTATCTCCTTGTTTGTAGGATTACTGTCCCAAACACCCTGGAAGTTCTGAAAAAAATTCAGCCTTCTAGCAGAACTTACAACACAAGTTCTTGAGTGGCGGTCAAGCAGAGCACCTTATGTGAAGCTAATACGGTCACCAACAGAGCATTTGATTTAGCTGCTCATCAATTGCACATACTTGTGGTTCTCTGTTGTGTGGGAAGCATACATTTAAAGTTGGTCATGTGCCTTTCTTCCTCTCATATGATTTTGTGTGAATCCTTTATCTGTAACAAGTACGGCAATTCAAAATGCGTGTATATTGTGGCCTATCACTTTATTAGCTCATGAATACTAATGGAGAAAAAAACCCCAACAAATAAAAAAAAAGATAAGTGTCTTTCCAAGACAGAGACACACCTGTGAAGGATTTTTGTGCAGCTAGCACAAAAATTACAGATGGTCTAGAGTCACATCATTCTTTGGAGAAATTCAGAGACTGTTCTTCCTGTAGGACAAGAGTCCGGCTGGTTGGCCTTCCCTGATCACAGCAGCTGGTATAAGGCCAAGTGTTCATCTAAGCATCTAGTGCAGAGGTCCTCGTACCAGACTTCTTCCTTTATTCCAGTACAAAACAGCCTGGCAAAATCCACCCGTACCATTCCCAGTACCTAAGGCCCCCCATCATTGCTGCTAATATTTTGATGAAAACTTTGTGGATGTTCACATAGTACTTATCTACAAGAACCTGGCATGGCCTCAAGAAAGGAGACAAAACAACAAATCATACCGTTTCAACAATACCATGATACCTCCAGAGATACCAGAAATCTTCTGGTAAAGAAGTAAATCAAGTCTCTCCATACATATAAAGCAAGAAAGCAGCCAGAGCACCCCATTCTGACATAGCTTCCAACTAAACCACAGACATATAAGTCTATACAAAATAAGACTCATGGACAAAATATATACCTCGCTTTGTGAAATTGTACTTTCCTGCCCTTTTCATAAGACTAACGTTAAGATTAAAGAGTGAGTTGGAGATTTCCAAATTGAAGAAAAGAAGTACGAACATGTTAGGCTAAGCTGACACCATGGAGGGGCTACTGCAGAAATTTTTCTTGCCATGCCAAATAGCCACAGATCCTCTGGAATTGCCTCCAGAGACATTCAAGTGCAAGACAGGACACTTACAATCTTACGTCACACTGGTCCCACTTTTAAATAATCCTTAGTGCCCAGAAGTAGGTCTTTTTGGTGTTTCAGCTAAGATGGCTTTTTTGTAAAACATAATAGCAAGAAATAATACAGTAAAATTCAGTCCAATTTATTGAAAAGGTATTAAACCACAGTTTTCACAGGAAGGTGAATTTGCCCTCAGCCTGCAATTCATTAGACCTCAGCTCTAGCCTTCACACTTTTGCCATGAGGGACTAGGAGAACAGCAGACATAATTCCCTAGAGCAACACAACCCTGATATGTAGGGCTTGAATGACGGCTGCCCCAAGTAGGGCTGAAAAACATCTTTCAGGCTAAAACTTTCCCTTTCCTTTCAAGACGGCTTTTATCTTTAATGCACCATTTCCCTTTATGGCAAAAAACAGACTACATGTAATGGACGATAGTTTATAACTCGTACAATCAGCCTTTGAAAAAAAAGGGCCAGTGCTATTTTGGGGAGTATCAATAGGGTTATTACAGGGAAACAACCAACATCATTACGGCAGTCTAGACAGCAGTGACTAGGCCTTAATTGGAATAAAAAGTTGGATTTGAGTACCACAGCTCAAAAAGCTGATTATGAAAAAAAAAAAAACCAAAATATACTAAAGAACAATCAATTAGAAAATATAATCTATAAAGTTTATTAAAGGACCTAGGTATATTCCGTTGTTCTCCTCATCCACCCAGATGAAGGCTCTGCGTATTATTACTTGTCAATATAAGGAAGACAAGACCTGAACAAATAAACATAATACGTTTATGCATAGAATCTTCATAAAGCGCAAAAATGTAATATAACAAGCTTCGGGGCTGAACACTGTACAGACTGAAACTACTGCCACTTAATACAGACACCTATTTATTAGATGCAGCTTAAAAAGATCAGTTTTGCTGCGATTAAAGGGTGGACTAGCAGTACAGTTACCAGAAATCCATATGGGATGCCATATTCTTGACAACACAGCTTTTAATTGCCTCGGAAGTTGGCTCATCATCTTGCATGGGTGAAAACATAATAGAAAAGGGAAATACTATTTCTCATTCAATTTTCTTTCATTCAGCATTCCTGTTGCCCTCACTGTTGTAGTATCATATTCAATTTACTGAGACAAAACTGATAATACCTTTTTAAACATTTCAGTTCTTAAGGTGTTTTTAAAAATCAATGTGTATATCTTTTCACAAATTCAGCTGAAATTAACATTAATTTGTAGCTTGGGTTTAACAGAACCAATACTTAACAGGTTTCCATACCATCCATTTTCAAAAGAAAAATATTCTTCCAAGTGTGCACTCGAGTTAGCAGAGGGCACATGAATGGTCAATGAATTCAGAGATATTGAGAGAACGAGAACTTAAGGATAGAGCCATGGACAATTTCCTTACACAAGGTTCACGCAGCAGGTGTACTACTGACACCCTCACCCTCCACAAAATTCCTCAGGCAAAGGTTCCATATCCAGATTTGGAAGTTCAGCCTGTCCAAACATCTGTGGTTTCCTGAAAGGTCAACGCTTTTTCCAGAGAAAGCAACTGGCTTAGTTTAAATTCAGCTCTGTTTGTTGTGGATTTAATACAAATTCAGGTATTTGAAACGTGAATGAAATGCTTTGTGTTTTTTCTGCTTTGATGTGAAGTGTTTTTAAGAATTAGACTGTGATGCATTAATCAGTTGGCAATTCTTTTTCCTTTCTTATCTTTCACAGGAAGCATTACATCATTAACTCCAGTATACAGAAGAGCAGGTTGTTATGATTTTTAAGTGTGTCACTAAAAAGACTTTTAAGTAGTTATTTAGTCATTGAAAGCATCACTCCCATCCTCATCATCCTTAAAGAAATTAGAAATTGCAATTAGGCAATCTTCACCTAATGTAGAAAACTAACTTCTAATAGTGAGGAAACTTTTCAAGGTCCCTTCAACTGTACAGTTCAGATAACACAGTTACCTTAAATTAACAGCAGAGATAATATTTTTGTGGAGATATGCTTCAGCAGTTCTGAATATTCAAGGCTAATAAAATGAAATATCTCCTGTAACTCTGGAACTCTTTTGGCAGTTAAAGAAAAGTGACTATAAACATCATTGCACATTTATTTAAAACTGAGTAATTATTTATGTACAGTGTACTTTGCTGTGTCAGGGAATAAGAGAGCCAGGAACCTACTAGTATTTCTGGAAATTCAATGTTAGCTGTATCAGTATAAATGGTTATATGTTTTCAAAAGCCAAATCACTTGAATGCACTGTACTTTTCCCATTTGCAAATATTCCTAATGCAGTTTCATTGTTTGTTGTTTTTTTTATTAATTGAGAGACAGAGGCTTGTTCCCCCTTCAGAGTTTGATAATGAACAGCTACCAGAAACATTGATATTTTCACAATTTGAAGTGGTGGCCAGAGAGAAAATATATGCGCTTTCCAACCTAATCGTTTAATTGTTTTCTCAACTGAAAGAGGAATTATTATTAGCATGTATATAAAATTCTGCTTCTACCAAGAAGAATGACTTTAGTTGTGGATAAACCTTGGAAGAAAGCACGTTTTAAATCTTTTGTCACTTATGAATGGCTCTAGATATTACGAGTATTTCTTCAGGATGAGGTCCACAGCAGAAACAAGATTTAATCAACAGTATATGTTTTAGCATCACTCTGCAAATGTTTCATTCATGTGACAAACTAATGAAATAAGGAATCTCCTTTTTAAATACAGAAAGGCTGGTCATCTTCCCCAAAAGAGGAACCATTTTCAGAAAGCCTAACATTTGTTTTGACATCCAGCCAGCACATCTCAAAAAAGATGAAAAAAAACTTATTTTGTATTCCATTATTAAGCCTCAAAATTAAACCTGTACTGCGGCAATACAGTCTACATGTGGTTAGAAAAATGCCAAGTTAGAAGCAGTTTCTGAAAAATCTGAAAATCACTATTTCAGGTGAGCCAAGAATTAAACTTCAAATTGGATAGGAACTGTGAGGCAGATTTCCTTAAAGCTTGTAAAACGAACTTCCCTTGTTCCTAAAAAATGGAAGGACTTTTCAAGTAAAAAGCCCGATTCTATTAAAATACAAACAAGAATAGTTAACTTTTTATAATAGAGATAAATCAAGTGATTAGATAAGACAGAAATTAAATTTTAAAATGGTTTACAATGGAAGGTCCTCTGCTTATTTTACCTTTCTGAAGCACATCCCTTTTTTTTAGGCTTTCTGGCAACCTAACAGCTTGTTGTCTTGAGGTTGCAGCTCAACTCTATGCAATGCCCTTCTTATCCTGAGAAATCACTCAGCCCCAGTTGTGTGTTTCCTCCCTGCTCTCCTTAGCCATGTCCTAGCTCCTCAGCTAGCTCTCAGTCTCAAATGTTCTTCCTCTGCCTGACCAGCACATATCAAAGCTTTTTTCTCCTCCTACATGCTCAGTTGATCTCAAGGAGTAATTTGCCCCTTCCTCCAGAGGTCTCTGCTTGATTCTAGCACTCTCTTTTTATAAAGGAGCAAAACATCATAGCAGCAGAGTAAAAATAAAGCACCATCCATCACTGAGCTTCAGCCTAGCTTTCACTTGTACTTCACATGCATAAAATGGATAGTTTTCAAGCATAAAACTAATCTTTCTTTTAATCTGTGCATATCCTATCACAGATCCATTGCCAAGACAGTGAAAAAAACAGGCTATATGAGGCATTTCAAACCTTTACATTCAAGGAAATGCACGAAGAAAACAGACCTAGGCAGAGCCACCAACCACCCACATGGACTAGGCGCTGTTTAACCAACAGCATAATGTCTTTGAAGCAGCCATTTGAATACATTGGGCAGAAAACTCAAAAAGAGCTCAATATCAGGGCATTTCTTAAAAGAAGGGAGATACTGATGCGGAGAAAAGGCAATTCACATTGCAAATACGCACCTGAATATTCGAAGTAGGACTAGGAGAATTGTTCAGCATTGATTTCACTCTGCTTCCACTGAAGTCTAATCATCTGAGAAGATTTCAGCACCACAAGAATTTCATCCTCAGGATCCTGTGAACTTTTTACAAATAAAGAGCATCACTTGATGGCAGAGCTTTCCCTGTCTCCTGGTCACTCTACATTAGTTCCGTTATGCAAGTGATATATTCTCAGGTTATCAGCAATTATAAATGGATAACAGCTCTCTTTTCACTAAATAACGGGAATGTGGCCAGCAAAAGTGTCTTACAAGGTTTTGACTGTATCTCAAACTAACTGGAACTTTTCCAGGAGCTTACCATTCTCCAGAAATATGGCAGCAGCCCTTAGAGCCTTGTGGCATCTGGTAAGAGACATTTGAAAATACAAATACAAGTCACTTAAAATGTTCATGTACATGGAGCACATGTAAACATGCCACACAGAGGTCTGTGCTTGCGTTTTAGTTGTTGATCCACAGGTGTGTAAGACAGGAAGGGGAGAACGGCTAACTGAAATGTACTTAATAGTATATGCACCTACATTCTGGTATTTTACCAAATTTCTGCTACTAGAACACTATAGGTAAATGAGGAGACTTTAACCACCCCAATACCTGCTGAAAGAGCAATACAGTAGGGCAGAAGTAACTCCGGAGATTTGTGGATTAATGATATTATTAATTATTAATGATTATTAATGATAAATTCCTGACACAGGTGAATGAGGAGACAAGAAGGTCTCTGCTGGACCTTATATTTACAAACAAGGAAGAACTGGTCAGGGATGTGAAAATCAGGGGCAGCCTTGGCTGCAGTGACCATGAGATGGTGGAGTTCAGGGTGCTGAGAGGAGGGAAAAAGCAAAAAAGCAGGATCACAACTTTGGATTGCAGGAGAGCAGACTTTGGCGTGTTCAGGGATCTGCTTGGAAGAATCCCATTGGGTGACCATTCTGGAGAGAAGAGGGGCCCAGTAGAGGTGGTTGATTTTCAAGGATCACCTCCAAGTTCAAGAATGGTCCATCCCAGTGAGCAGAAAATCAAGCAAAAGTGGCAGGAGGCCTGTATGGATGAACAAGGAGCTCTAACTACAACACAAAAATGAAGCATACAAGAGGTAGAAGCAGAGTAAGGCAACCTATATCTGAGCATGAAGAGATGGGATAAAGAAGGCTGAGGGCCATCTGGATCTGAATCTGGTGAGGGACATGAAAGGCAAGGGCTTTTATAAGTACATGAGCAGCAAAAAGAAGGGAAAATGTGGGCCTACTGCTGAATGGGGTGGGGCACCTCATGATAAAGAGCATGGAAAAGTCCAAGACACTCAATGTCTTCTTTGCCTTGGTCTTACTGGTAAGATTTGATCCAAGGACTCCCAGGCCCCTGATACCAGTGGGAAAGCCTAGAGCAATGAATATTTCTCCTCCATCAGGGAGGATCAAGTTAGGGAACATTTAAAGCAATTGGACATACACCAGTCCATGGGTCCTGATGGGACGCATCCATAGGACTGAGGAAGCTTGTCAATGTCATTGCAAGGCCGCTCTCAATAACCTTTGAAAGGTCAGAGGGATCAGGTGACATTCCTGAGAACTGAGACAAAGCAAGTGTCACTGCTGTCTTCAAGAATAGCAAGAAGGAGAATCCAGGGAACCATCATTTGTCAGCCTCACTTCAGTACCTGGGAAGGTGGTGGAGCAAATCCTGCTCGGAACCATTTCCAAACATATGAATGACAACAAGGTGATTGGGAAACATCAGCACAGATTTAAGAAGAGGAACTTATGCCTGACTAGCCTTCTGTGATAAGATGACTGGCTTGGTGTGAGGGAAGAGCAGTGGATGTTGTTCATCTTGCCTGGAGCAAGGATTTTGACATTGTCTCCCATAACATCTTCATAGACAAACTGATGAAGTAGGGACTAGATAAATGGACAGTGAGGTGGATTGAAAACTGACTGAAATGTTCGGCTCAAAGGATTGTCATCTGCTGACATGCACAAAGTGCTGCTGGATACCAGTGACCAGCGGTGTACCCCACAGGTTGATATCGGGTCCAATACTGTCTAGCATCTTCATTAATGACCTAGGCGATGAGACAAAGTGCAACCCCAGCATATTTGCAGTTGATATATAACTGGTAGAAATGAGTGATAGGTCCAGTGAATGTGCTGCCATTCAGAGGGACCTTAACAGGCTGGAGAAATGGTCAAGGAGAAATGGGCCAAGAGAAATGTTAGGAAATACAACAAAGTGAAATGCAAAGTCCTGCACCTATCAGTACATGCTGTGGGCTGACTGACTAGAAAGAAGTTTTGCAAAAAAGGACCTGGAGGTGCTGGTTGATGAGTGGAAAATGAGCCAGCGAGTCACTCTTGCAGGAAAGGCAGCCAGCAGTACCCTGCTGCACTAGGAAGAACATCTCCAGCAGGTTGATGAAGGTGATTATTCTGCATGGTTCAGCTCTGATGAGACCACATTTGGAGTGCTGTGTAAGACAGGCATGGAGATACTGGAGCAAGTCCAGAAAAGGGCCACGAACATGATTAAGGGTTTGACATAAGAAGATAGCATTTGGAAGAAGATAGCTCCTGGAAGAGCTACAGATGTCATCTATCTGGACTTCTGTAAGGCTTTTGACATGGTCCCCCACAACCTCTTTCTCTCTAAATTGGAGAGATATGGATTTTATGGGTAGACTTTTGGGTGGATGAGGAATTGGTTGGATGGTCACATCCGGAGGGTAGCACTCAATGGCTCAATGTTCAGATGGAGATCGGTGATGAGCAGTGTCCCTCAGGAGTCTGTACTGGGACTAGTACTCTTTAATGTCTTCATCAATGACACAGACAGTGAGATCGAGTGCACCCTCAGCAAGTTTGCAGACAACACCAAGCTGAGTGGTGCAGTAGATATGCCTGAGGGACGGGATGCCATCCAGAGGGACTTGGACAAGCTTGAGGAATGGGCCCAGGTGAACCTCATGAAGTTCAACAAAGCCAAGTGCAGGGTCCTGCACCTGGGTCAGGGCAACCCCCCCAGTATCAATACAGGCTGGGGGATGAAGGGATTGAGAGCAAACCTGCCAAGAAGGACTTGGGGGTGCTGGTGGATGAAAAGGCTGGACACGAGCCAGCAATGTGCGCCTGCAGCCCAGAAGGTCAACTGCATCCTGAGCTGCATCAAAAGAAGCATGGACAGCAGGTAGAGGCAGGGGATGCTGCCCCTCTACTCCGCTCTGGTGAGACCCCAGCTGGAGTCCTGCGTCCAGCTCTGGAGCCCTCAGCACAAGAAGGACATGGACCTGTTGGAGAAGGTCCAGAAGAGGCCCACAAAAATGATCAGAGGGATGGAACATCCCTCTTATGAGGACGGACTGAGAGAGTTGGGGTTGTTTAGCCTGCAGAAGGCTCTGGGGAGACCTTATTACAGCCTTTCAATATTTAAAGAGTGCTTCTAAGAAAGATGGGGAGAGACTTTTTAGCAGGGCCTGTAGCCATACTACGTTTTAAGTAGGAGTAATGGTTTTAAACTAAAAGAGGGAAGATTTAGACTAGATATAAGGAAGAAATTTGTCACGACTCTGGTGAAACTCTGGCACTGTTGCCCAGAAAGGTAGAAGATGACCCATCCATGGAAACATTCAAGGTCAGGTTGGACAGGGCTCTGAGCAATCTCATCTAGTTGAAGATGTCCCTGCTCATTGCAGGGGGGTTGGACTAGATGACCTTTAAAGGTGCCCTCCAACCCAAACTATTCTATGATTCTATGTTTCTGTAACAGGCTGGGAGAGCAGGGATTGGTTTTGTCTAGAGAAAAGGCTGGGGGTAGGGGACACATCTTATCAATGTGTATAAATACCTGATGGGAGGCAGTAAAGAAGCCAGAGCCAAACTCTTATCAGTGATGCCTAGTGAAAGGACAAAAGGAAATGGGCACAGACTGAAATTCAGTTTAAACACAAGAAAAAGCTTTTTTACTGTAAGGGTGATAGAACACTGTAACAGGTTTCCCAGGCCAACTGGAGAGTCTTGATCCTTGGGAAAAAAAAAAAATTACTGGACACAGTCCTGAGCAACATGCTTTAAGCCGGGTGGCTGAACCAGACAATCTCCAGAGGACCCTTCCAACATCAACTGTTCTGTGATTCTGAAAGCTGTCTCTTCTGTTATCAGGCTGCAGCTCCTGACAGTCAGGCAGTTTCAAAGCAATAGCTCAAGACAAACAGCAACAAACATCCTCACGTCCAGTCACTTACATTCCCTCCTGTTAGCTGAGATAGGCAGAATCCATACTGACAACTGCCCACTGGCTCAGTACATAAAATATGAGAGGAAAGAACTTTGCAAGAGAGAACCTTCTGAAGTAGGGCTTTAATCTCCGGTTCCACACTATTTGCCTTATTTGTTACCAGTACCCTTGTGTATGTCACTTGATTCTGAAGATTTCCAAATGCCTACACGTGAGTATATTTTGATTTTCCATGGTTGACATCATATTGTTCACTCAGCCATGGCAGGCCAATAACAGGACAAGGCAATACAAACATGTTGATTAGAAAGAAGGAAGCATGTTACTACATAACTAGGACTAACATGCCTAGTCCTTTAAATAACATCAAGTCCTTTAAATATACTACAGCACATTTATTATTTCCCTAAGTTTAATGTAAATTTCTCAACATCACTAGGGGAAGGAAGTACCAAAAACCAGGAGGTAATACCATCAGATATAACTAAACCTTCAAGTTTTGCATTCCTCTGAGCAGAGATGCAATCTTAAATTTTCAGACGAAGAAATTTGTGGAGTTTTTCCACAGATCCAATCCCAGCTTTCTTTATAAAGTCGAAAAATGCATTGAGAATAAAAAGGAATACATTGCTTATAGTCTTGTTTCATCCTTCTCCTCCCTTCAGCTGCAAACAGAAAAGACAGTGATCCTATTCTTCCACAAATATCGTCAGCAACTAACAGGGAGAAAAACAGTGGAAAACTTTGATAATCCTCTTCTATCTATGGGATAAATCAATGTTCCCAGAGCACTCTGGAGCACTGAACCACTCCTGGAATCTTGTGGACCATCTATGTGGGACTTGTCACATGCTGGGGAGTCAAAAATCATGTGAGGTCACACATCAAGGGAGAAGCATTGCAGCAGAAGATACTGATGGTAGACTACAATATCTACCATACAGCACTTTAATTAGTTCATAAACATTGTATTTCCACACAGTTCTGCAGATCTGCTCCAGAAAACTTATCATGGCCTTCCAAACCACCAAGATATGAGATCAAGCATGTAACATCTTCAGATAAATTAGATTATGTTTATCCCTTATTTGCACATGTAATGTAAGATGTGATTGCATTCTGTACTTTGCTCACACTATGAGGCTTCTATAGAGACTAAAAAAGATGTATATTTGTCACCAGCCCCAATTCCACCATATTTCGAATATCTCCTAAATGAAAATAAATGCTCTGGAGTTTACCCAGCAAAAGCATTATGCAGCTATATTTTAATGGATGGAACACCACTCATGTAAATGACTTGGGTTCAAATAGTTGAACTTAAAAAAAGTAATCTTTTTAGCTGGAGACAGTCACCCAGCACAGAAGATTTGGCCCCAAGGAGCTATTTGTTACAGCCAAACAGCTTTTGGAAAGAGAGTCCTTATGATGAAATATATCCAAGAATGGCAGTTACAGGTGACCCTACCTATAGTCTTTTATTTTGTTTATGCCAGTCAAGTTTAAACACCACCAAATTTCACCTGTTACATTTCATAAGTAATATCATACAGTGTAACTGAAATCACCCAAGTCATTGGGCAAGTTCTGTCAGTGCTGTGCACTGAATGAGTTCACAGAATCACAGAATCATTAAGGTTGGAAAAGACCTTTAAGATCATGAAGTCCAACCATCAACCCAACACCACCAAGTCCACTAAACCATGTCCCGAAGTGCCACACCTACATGTTTTTTCAACACTTCCAGTTGTAAATGTGCTGTACATAATGCCTAGCAATGATAATGAGAAGCAGGACTCATACCTGAGTTTCATTCCAAATTTTGCCACAGATACCAGCATCAGCAATTACTTAACTTACCTATGCATCATTTTCTTTAGAAATGGTTGGACTGCATGATGTCTTCATCATTCACCCATTCCTCCCACTGAGAGTGGAGGAGGCTTTTCATCTTTCCAGGGCTATTCAGATGTAAGAGGTCCATAACAGAAACTACAAAAATAATATCTCTGAGGTATTAAAAAATCGTAACATATATTGAAGTATTTTGAAGACCATGGATGTAAGCCATGGAAGCAATCCAAACATATAGTGAGTATTATCCTTACATAATAAGAATATCAGTCTAGTCTGATAAAATTCTTACATTATTTTCAGTTACTGATTACTTTCCTAAATTAATGCTTCACTTCTGGTATGTTGAGACCTGATAATCATTTCCATAGCTCCAGCATAACTGAGAGAACAGGTGCTTTCTAATGCTTGCTAAGAAGCAAGAAAGAATTTAAGGGTGCAAAATGGGTCAGCTGTGCTACTGAAATCAGACTACATATCACACAGAGTGTGATATTTCCCATAATTTCAGTCACTAGGTAACCTTTCTGTCCCTGTATTGAGTTTGCATGGCAAGGTTTTGGTAGAGGTGGGGGCTACAGGGGTGGCTTCTGTGACAAGCTGCTAGAAGTTTCTCCCATGTCCAACAGAGCCAACACCAGCCAGCTCCAAGACGGACCCACCGCTGGCCAAGGCTGAGCCCATCAGCGATGGCGGCAGCGCCTCTGGGGTGACAGGGTTAAGGCAGGGAGGGAACAGCACAGCAACTGCAGCCAGAGAAGAGAGGAGTGAGAACGTGTGGGAGCGGCAGCCCTGCAGCCCCCCCGGCCAGGGCAGCAGGAGGGGCAGGAGGGGCTCCAGGCACCGGAGCAGAGGTTCCCCGGCAGCCCCTGGAGAAGACCCTGGTGAGGCCGGCTGTGCCCCTGCAGCCATGGAGCTCCACGGGGGAGCAGATCTCCACCCGCACCCGGGGAGGGCCCCACGCCGCAGCAGGGGGATGCCCGAAGGAGGCCGTGACCCCGTGGGCAGCCCACGCTGGAGCCGGCTCCTGGCAGGACCCGTGGCCCCGTGGGGAGAGGAGCCCAGGCTGGAGCAGGGTTGCAGGCAGGACTTGTGACCCCGCGGGGGACACAGGCTGGAGCCGTCTGTTCCTGAAGGACGGCACCCGTGGGGGGACCCAGGCTGGAGCAGCTCGTGAAGAACTGCAGCCTGTGGGAAGGACCCACGTGGGAGCAGTTCATGGAGGACTGTCTCCCGTGGGAGGGAACCCAGGCTGGAGCAGGGGCGGAGTGTGAGGAGCCTCCCCTGAGGGGGAAGGAGCGGCAGAGACAGCGTGTGATGAACTGACCACAGCCCCCATTCCCCCTCTGCGCTGCTCAGGGGGGAGGAGGGAGAGAAATCAGGAACAAAGTTGAGCCCCAGAAGAAGGGAGGGGTGGGGGGAAGGTGTTTTAAGATTTTTATTTCTCACTACCCTACTCTGATTTGATTGGCAATAAACTAAACTAATTTACCCAAGCCGAGTCTGTTTTGCCCATGACAGTAATTGCTGAGTGATCTCTCCCTGTTTTTACCTTGACCCATGAGCCTTTCATTATATTTTTTCTCCCCTGTCCAGCTGAGGAGGGGGGTGATAGAGTGGTTTTGGTGGGCACCTGGCATCCAGTCAAGGTCAATCCACAACAGTCTCATACTGATTGGCTTTAATTAAAGGATCTGTGCAGTTCCTAGACCTTTCTAGTAAAATTCTTAAAAAACATCTTGAGCTCCCACCCAAAAGACTAGAGAATTATATTATGCTGCATGAAGCATAATTTATGCCCAAAACTGAGAAAATATCCACACTCACATGCAGCAGATCACTCAAAAGGTTTATAAACAAGCAGAACTTCAATAGCTTTGGAGATGACAACATAACCAAAGCTGAGTTTTGGAGACCTGAGTTACAGTAACCAAAACTACCATCAGCTAGCCTCCTCCCTTTCTTAGGGTGTTCCAGCAAATGTCCTGACCCATTCCCCTTCCCACAGGTGTAAGTAGCTGCTGAAGTAACTGTTATTACCCTCCTCCACTGGGGATAGCCATACACATTATACTTCCCAGGTAACTTCAGCAGATGGTTGATTTGTTGTTGCAAAGGGAGGAGCAGTTTCACAAGGTTCTTCTAGTTACCCCAGCTCTGCCCAGAGCAGAGCTCCTGTTATGGCTTTTATACTCAGTGACAACATCTAGCTGGTCTACTCCATGACTAGTCCTTTGTTGGTACAAGTCTGCCAGGCATCACAAGTAGTTGCCATATCCACTAGCCAATTCAGTGACCTATTAGTTCCATCATGCCATTGTGCCCTGGCCATTCCTTCTTTCCTCCTTCACAGACAGTCATTGTCACATTGATCTCCAATGAATCCTGACAATATGGAAACATTTCCAGATTCATGCCTGACCTATGGCTTCATCACCCCAGTACTACAGATTGCAAAACAATCTGGGCAGTCCTCAGCAAGCACAAATATTGATGTTGCATTTCCTCTCATTTTAAAATTTAGTAATTTAGTTTTCAAAGTAGGATGTCAGCTGCCTCAAAGTTTACATGTAAATGAAACCTGGACCAAATCAAATCATCTCACACTTCAGCAGATATCAACAGAGTTCTTAGTCCCCAAAAATGGCTTGTTACATGTGGGATACTCAGGAAAGGCTGCTCTTCTCTGGGGTCAGCAGGAAATATCACCAGTGAACATCTTTGTTTAAGGCTTAAAGTCACTTGACCAACAATTACATAAAATGATAGTTTTGGGCCCAGTTATTAATTTCTGTTGGAAGGACTTCAATATTCAGAACTTCAAAACTCACATATGTTCATTCTGACTGAATTCAGAGGAGTCCCTAACTTGATCTAGGGGACCAAGTCTCTCTGAATGAGGGGTTGCCAAAACTCTGTCTCACTGCCTGCTGGAGAGGCTCCAGTTAATATTTGACAGGGAGGATTTCTCCCCAAAAATGCAGCTAGTGTCTTACAGTCCCACAACCAGATTCCAGCAGCTTCATAGGCAAGAGCTTCAAAGTTTGTGTAAAGTGGATAGTAGTATAAGAGTCATGTTCTGATATAATCCAGTAAGTTCTGATACATTTGCCACTCCCTGCAGCAGAAAACAATATATTACTGTTAAACTCACTGAGAACTAAATTTAGTGTTAAGCAAATTTTAATTGGATAATTATTTTTCTTCATTGTATCTATGAGTTAAAATGTAGCTTATAATACAAATGTTATTTTCTCATCCTTCTTTTTGATAGGCTAGGGATAAGTATTTTATGCCAGAACTGGTAAATTTTCAGTACTATCTTACCAGCCTGCTCTAGTCACAAACTGAAACCGAAGGCTGCCAAACAAAAACTGTGGTCTGGTCCCAGAGGGTTCTGCTGTGGCAATTTCTCAGCCATATCTATTCGTGTCCTGCAAGTCCACTCTCTCTCCCATCTTCACTGAACAGCTACCTGAAAGTACTGGCAGAATTCAGAAGACACTGCAGATAGAACATCCATTGCACATTGAGGAAAGACAGTTGTGCACGCATCTTCTAAGTGTGGCACAATTAGTCCTACAGCCCAGCTGATCCAGTGCTTTGCCAAGATGGAACTAAACCTTAACAAGGTGTAAAACCTGTGAAGCTGAGAACAAAAATCTTGAAGGCTGAGATACCTCTACTTGTGGTTTGACTCCAAGATGATCTCAACAGTTTTTAGCTGCAAATAGAGATGCCACAAAAAATTACCATTTTTACATATTATGACATAGCCATGGTTCTTTCTTATAAGCATAGCTTCCAGGCTTGGCTATTGCAAGACAGCTTTGCCATTTTCAACTGGTGCCTGAAATTGCTTCAGCAAATTCAAAGCGCATCAGTCCAACTCTCTCAGCCACATCAGTCACTCAGCACTCATTACCCTGTCAGGTTATGTCAGAATGTAATTACTCTGCTCTTCCTTTCAGAGCCATCCATAGGCTACCTAAAAGGTTCTCACTTAAAGGAAAATTATTTTCCACTGAAACTTTCTCAAGCAGTGAAATTCACAGCATCAGTAGTGACCTAAAGTGTACTGGAAAGCCAAAGAACAGGTCTAGATTGACTTCTGAAGGGTGCCTTGAGGCACCTTGAGAAGTCTCTGTTCCTACAGAGGAACTGCAAGGGAAACACCAGACATGCATCCAAGAATGCCCAGGGGCTTAGAGTGGCATAAGGCAGCCTGCTGGTACACCGGGCACAACCAGAGTGGCCTGATGTAGATTGCCTGCAAGACAGCATTATGTTCAGAGGGCAAAAGACTCTGCTGTGCAGCATAGAATGAATCATAGAAATGTTGGGGTTGGAAAGAGACCTCAAAGATCATCTAGTTCCAACCCCCCTGCCATGGGCAGGAACACCTTCACTAGACCACGTTGCTCAAAGACCTATCTAATCTGGCCTTGAACACTTCCAGGGACAGGGAAGCCACAGCTTCTCTGGGCAACCTGTTCCAGTGTCTCACCACTCTCACTGTGAAGGATCTCTTCTTTATATGTGATCTAAATCTACCCTCTTCACTCCTGAGCTCGTCACTCCTGAGCTTGGAGGAGGTGAGCCTTGAATATTAACCAGCTTTCTTGGGCCCCTCTTCCCTCTAGGGCTTTATCCCATGGTACTCCACGAAGCAGATCCCTGAAGAGGCCAAAGTCTGCTCTCCTGAAGGCCAGGGTAGTGAGCTTGCTGTGCGCCGTCCTTGCTGCCCTAAGGATCTTGAACTCTATCATTTCATGGTCACTGCAGCCGAGGCTGCCCTTGAGCTTCACATTCCCCAGCAGCCCCTCCTTGTTAGTGAGAACAAGATCCAGCATAGCACCTCTCCGTGTGGGTTCCGCTATCACTTGAAGCAGGAAGTTATGATCAATGCATTCCAGGAACCTCCTGGATTGCTTATTCCCTGCTCCATTGGCCCTCCAACAGATATCAGTGTAGTTGAAGTCCGCCATGAGGACCAGGGCTTGTGAACGTGAGGCTGCTCCTATCTGTCTATACAGGGCCTCATCTACTCAGTCTTCCTGGTCGGGTGGCTGTAGCACATCCACACTATAATGTCACCTGTCCCTGTCCACCCTTTAATCCTGACCGGTCAGCTCTCAGTCAGCTGCTCATCCATCCCCAGGCAGAGCTCCATTTACTCCAGCTGGTCATTGACATGGAAGGCAACACCCTCTCCGCCTGTCCTTCCTAAAGAGCCTGAGACTGTATCCTTCTATTTCAATGCTCCAGTCATAGAAGCAATCCCACCACGTCTCCATGATGCCAATAAGATCATTGCCCTGCAGGCATGCACATGTCCCTAACTCCTCTTGTTTATAGAATCATAGAATCTTTGGGTTGAAGGGGACCTTTAAAGGTCATCTAGTCCAACCTCCCTGCAGTGAGCAGGGAAATCTTCAACTAGACCAGGTTGCTCAGAGCCCCATCCAACCTGACCTTGAATGTTTCTAGGGATGGGGCATCTGAGCAACCTCTCGGCAACCTGCGCCATTGTTTCACCACCCTGATTGTCAAAAATTCTTCCTTCTATCTACCTAGTCTAAATCTACCTACTTTTACTTTAAAACCATTACCCCTTATCCTATCGTTACAGGCACTGCTAAAAAGTCTGTCCCCACCTTTCTTAGAAGCCCCCTTTAAGTACTAGAAGGCTGCAATAAGGTCTCCCTGGAGCCTTCTCCTCTCCAGGCTGAACAATCCCAATTCTCTCAGCCTGTCCTCACAGGAGAGTTGTTCCATCCTTCTGATCATTTTGGTGGCCCTCCTCTGGACCTTCTCCAACAGGTCCATATCTTTCCTGTACTGAGGGCTCCAGAGCTGGACGCAGGACTCCAGCTGGGGTCTCACCAGAGCGGAGTAGAGGGGTAGAATCACTTCCCTTGCCCTGCTGGCCATGCTGCTTTGGATGCAGCCCAGAATACAGTTGGCCTTCTGGGCTGCGAGAACACATTGCCAGCTCATGTCCACCTTTTCATCCACTCGTACCCCAAGTCCTTCTCAGCAGGGCTGCTCCCAATCCCTTCATCCCTCAGCCTGTACTGATACTGGGGGTGTTGCCCCAACCCAGGTGCAGGACTCTGCACTTGGCCTTGTTGAACTTCATGAGGTTCACATGGGCCCATTCCTCAAGCTTGTCCAGGTCCCTCTGGATGGCATCCCGTCCCTCAGGCATATCTACTGCACCACTCAGCTTGGTGTTGTCTGCAAACTTGCTGAGGGTGCACTCGATCTCACTGTTTGTGTCATTGATGAAGACATTAAAGAGTACTGGTCCCAATACGGACCCCTGAGGGACACTACTTGTCACCGATCTCCATCTGAAGTTTGTCCAGGTCCCTCTGGATGGCATTCCATCCCTCAGGCATGTCAACTGCACCACTCAGCTTGGTGTCATCATGCTACATGTGTTTGCATAGAGACATTTAAGTTTGGCCCCCGATGAAGCTGACTTACTGTCTGGAGTGGCTGGAATTCCTTTGTGCTGCTCTTCAGGTGCTCTCCTGCTGACCTGTGATCCTTCTCCATGCTCTGGACATCTGTTCCTGGGATTAGCATCAAACTGGTAGGAGTAGGATGGATTGAGATTCCCATCCCCCAGAAACTTTAGTTTAAAGCCCTCTTCATCAGCTTGGCAAGCCTATGGTCAAAGATGCTCTTCCCCTTCTCTGACAAATGGACCCCATCAGCCCCCAGTAGACCAGGTTTCTCAAAGTGAGTCCCATGGTCTAAGTAGCTGAAGCCCTGGCTGTGCTACCAGTCCTGTAACCATTGGTTGATTCACCAGATTTGACTGGCCCTTCCAAACCCCTTCCATTTGGGAGAATTGATGAAAATACTACTTACGCTCCAGGGTTCCTTACTGCTGCTCCCAGGGCTCTGTAATCCTTCTTGATACTCCCGGCTGTATCACTGCTGCCCACCGTCCACCATTCTGCATTATTGGCCCCCTCCCTTCTGTGTGTACCAGTGGGGGAGTTTCTGGCTGTTTGGCCATGGGCTGTGGCTCCACTGCAGACTACTCTTGGAACCAGCTATCTAACTCCATCTCAGCCTCCCTGACGTTATACATCTTTCTCACCACCTCCTGCAGCTCAGCCACCTGCTGCAGGAGGTCCTCCACCTGGGTACACCTTTTGCAGGCAGGTCTGCCGCCTGTCCCTGCCCTAGAAGAAAGGTCTAGGCACTTCCTGCAGTATGAGGTCTTCCCTGCAGCCTCCTCCTTCAGCAGCTCCATCTGGGTGGGGGCATCATCCACCGCTGGGGTAGAAGGTAGCACCCTTGTGGCCAGCTACCAAAGGCCATGAAAGACAGTGCTTCACCAGTGACTATCTTTAGAGAGATTCCTCTAACAGAAATGGCAAATGAGCATGAGTGCCTGTGGCTTTAAGTCTGAAAGAAAAGCTTTCTTTCTGGCATGTCCTTTGTCATACTGAAGCAAAATATTATTTTTCAAAAACGTGAATGTTCCGTACCTGTAATACAAAATTATCTACATTGCCTGTAGTCCTGAAATAACTCACAATCCTATGGGGTAGACATGTAAAAAAATCTTCTATTTTAGTTATCCCTTGTGCTTCACAGCAAATCAGTGTAATCTGCCTTTTATTAGGTTACTGGATGCTGTGGCAAGGAAAAAAACCCACATTCAGCTTTTAAGCACTTTGAAGTGAGTACTTTCAAGCCTGAGTAAGTGATAATCAAGAAAAATGGCACTAACATCTTATGATAAATCTTCTCTATATATTTAAGTAGGATTACTTGTGAAGCCTGAGAAATTAAAATGATTATATATAGCCTTATTTAAGACTTGAATTTAATAAAGCATATGATATTGGTTTTCAAAATCTTCTCCTTTTCAACTAAGGTAGCTATAGCAATGCCAGTCAAATGATCTCTTCTGTGAGTAGTAGAACTAATGAAAGATGGTTTCGTTCATCCCATAAACCTCCTTGACACCACCATTTCTCATCATGCCACCCCAACCAGGCAAGAGAACACATGCAATGTGGGATAGTCCAAAGTTAGACTTAGCCCACTGCTGCCTAGTAAAATATATACTGTTTGCTTTCTGCCTGCCCTTTCCTCAGCAGTACGTTAAGACAAGTGTCTCTCTTCCATGCAGGCCCTGGTTTTTCACATGACTTGAAGGAATATAAAGCAAACTAGAACTCTTACAGGTAACTCAGGTTTGGTTGAATTTGACCAAGGAATTCAAAAGATATTAGTGTAGGACAGGCAGGTGGCAGATTGACAGACAATGCCACAGCACATCTCTTCCAAAAATCTTGAAATCAAGTTAAGAAAAACCTTCTCTTAAGTAGCTCATTCAACTAGAATTCTACCTGAGGTTTCAATGTTATACCAGTAATTATAATTTTCACCATGATTTCAAGATTTCTTGTTGGCTATTAAAAAAAATAAAAAATATTCAGAAAGCTCATGAAATCTCAATCTTCTTGACAGTTGTAAGAATTTTGCTATCAACTTCAGAGTCTTTTTTTCCTGTGAAATACCATTATTCAGCAATAACAGTATCATTTCTCTGTAACATTTATTCATCTTTGGGTACAAGAGCCATCTTTCTGAATACCATTACTAGACTATGGAAAGACTCTTGTCTAAATATTTCCAAAATGTCAGTTAATAATTGTGAGATGCTTTAAAATTTCTTGAAACATCAAAAAGTGAGGGTATGGGTAGAAGAGGGCAATGAAAACTTCTTTTCCTATATTATTTATATATTCTAAGTAATATATAATTTAGTTATTTGAAATTTAAGGAACCTTAAGTTTGCTTAAATTTGCAGGAAAGACAGACATTTGCTATAACCTCTTATCAATCAATATCATCTTCCCTATGTAATCAAGTTGCTGAGGACCATCCAAAGGTCTACGTAAGTCAATGAACTGACCAGGGAGCTGACTAGGAACTGCACTGTTCATAGCAGCAGAAGTAATTGCTTCACAACCATACATCTTTGCAAGCATTGCCCAAGTTTTTTCACACAACATGGGAGACTTTTTTTAATTCTTCTGTCTGTCAAGCTTACAGGTCATAGACAACTATTACCTTTACAGCAGCAGTTTTGTATCTATGAAAAACTGTTCTTGAAGATTACACATAAACAAAGTATGTATATAAAAGCCAGCTGAATTGGATGCCTAATGCTTGCAGTTAATTGCTTGGGTTTTTAACATCTGTCATTTAAAAATGACATGTTTCTTTTCCATTTTTAGGACTGGCCCCAGAGCCAAGAGTTATGATAAATACCTATCAAAAGTACTGGTCAAAAGCAGCCCACCTGTAACTTTCCGGACAACTGATCTTTCTATTGAAGTATGTCAGGGAGAAGCTTCTTATAAAATGTTTAGAGTAGCAGGTAAAAATAACACTTAAAAGCTACCACAGTGGAAAAAATGCAATGCAGTCATTCCCTTGGGGAATATGTCAATATGTCTCTCTTAGGAATTTATCTTGGGTTTACATACTGTGTTATTATTTTCTTGTTTGTAACCTGTAAAATAAATACATTTCTGCCTTCAAGATAAACCACAATTCTGAACCTTCAAGATAAACCACAATTCTGAATCTTGATGTTCAAAATGTGGCAATTTAATGATTTTTTGTACCAAGCCCAATTATAAACATCTGTAATACCTGATTTTTAACTAGAATCAGAAACTAGATTTTTAACTAGAAACTTCTATTTCAGGTACTGCATGACAAAATTTTCACAAACAAAGGAAGCAATCTCAGTTCAGCATTCATCAGACAACTATGCTTGCTCACAAGGATTTTTTTCATGCAGCAATTTTAATTAGAACAGCAACTATTAAATTCCACAACCCAAGCTCCAAGTGCTCTCTGGGTTATCAAATACATTCAAAAACTTCCTACTGCAAATCAGGCCAACCACAAAATTCAAGCAAGCAATCTGAACAGAACCTGAATAGAGTTCAGCACTGGGCATTTTCAGAGACTGGTCTGTGGCCAACATGGACCTCTTTTCTGAAGAAGTCTCCCTCAGCTCAGGGAGAAAGAGAGGTGAGAGCACAAGTAAGTAACTGTAGATAGGAGAATGCTTTTGTAGATAGACCTTTTCTCAGCCTGACAGCAACAAAAGCAGTCGCTGCAACATCGTCAGTCTACTGACTTTCAGCAGACTAGGGGAGGGTTAAAAAAGAGATTTGCTTAATGCAAGGATTCCTCCACCAGGATGGGATAAAAATGGAAGTGTTTCTGTGCAAGTATTTTCTGAGTATTCATCAACTTGAATTTGAATGGTAGGATGATATTAAACAAGGTATTAATAAAAGAACAAATACACTTCACAGAAATATAAGACTTCTTGAGCACAGAGATACTGTTTGAAATGTTTGGATGTCAGAATAGCTGCATACTGCATTCAACCTGAGCCTCACAAAGCATGAAGGAGGAAACAAAACAACCCTAGAAAATTTAAAGAGGAAATGGAGAAATGGAGAAGGGTATTCACCATTCTATAGAATACTATCCCAAAAGTTTTTTGTGGCCAAGTTCTATTTAAGAACTCAAAACAGTCATTAAAAAATAGGTCCTACATAAGTGACAGGCCACTTGTTGACACTGCCCAGCAATGCCTTTGATCCATAAATCACCTCCTTTACTAGTCCCACTATGGGCAATTCCCACATTTGACAACTGCAACATCCTCTAGGAGACTCTGAAGAAAGCAAAAGTCCACCAAGACAACCATCAATTTCTGTTCTTCAGAATGATTTAGTGTAGTCAAAGAAAAGAAGGGCAAAAATCAGGAAGATATGTGAAAAGTTCCAGGGAAAGTAGATTGATTTTGCACCTCATAATATTTTAACATAATGAATGTTCTTCTGGCATACGAAAATTACAATATTCAAAACTACAGTTTTTGAGTAAACATTTCAATAGGAAACTCCTTCTAAAGACTACTTTCTTCCAGTAAAGCATGTATCCCTTCACCATACAGCTGTGTAAGATTCAGTGTCTGCAATTTAAATAACATCTAGTCAACTTTACTGAAAGAATTTTAGCTTTCATAAAGGTTGGGCAAAACAAATTTGAAAATGCACCAACAAGTAATTTGCAGTTCTAGGAGTCACTCTCCAACAACTGTATTTTATCCGCCTTCAAAGGCAAGTTTTTGAGCTAAGGAAAAGGCAAGACAGGAGTGGCTCTAAGTATACATTAAAAGTGCTTACTTATGACACAGAAAGGCAGTTGTGAATCAAAAATGCTTAGAACCTTTTTTGGTAGAATTCACTATAATTAATATATTATGTGACTCTGAGATTATTAGTGAAACTTGTTCATCTATTCCTCCTGCACAGAATTAATGCTTGGAGAGAAATTACAGAAGATTTTAACGTGTTCATAATTCTTCTTTAGGATCCATCTATAAGAAAGCAGAGGCTACAATTTTTGAGTGTCAAGTTAAATGTCATAGCAAAGTAGTGTCCTTCATATTGTAATCCAGAATATCAATATGCCAGGGAGTGACACAAATAAATATCTGCACCTGTTAAGAATGACACTTGAAGTTTTTCCCATTTTCCTAATGTATGTGGCTGATAAGAGGCTGAGAATATCCCAAAAAACAGTGAGAGCAATATTTCACCTGCATATATGAACTATATGGATTTGGCAGAAGAAACTGTGATGCTTTCTCTGCCAAAATGTCATCTAGCCACCTTGGCTAGACATTCTTGTGCAGGCCTAGGAGCAAGGGAAAGAGTAGCAATGCTCCATGCTACTGATTAACCTAACCTCGCCAGTAAAACGGAGCATGGGCAATCAGTAGTAATCACGTTAAGTGTTTTATTGGCTAAAATGATAGTATTTTCCTCTACAAAGTAAACCAGAAAGGCCCATTCTTCCTGAAAACTTTTTAATAACAGCTACTTGTAATTGGTTTTAAATATGTCTGGCCAGACATAAAGGTTTATAGTATATGTTATCTTAAACTAACCAATAATTCAAAGACTTTGTTCAGTTTCATTGTTGGAACTATCTTGTTAAAATTGAACTCTTCTTCTTGAGTCTGAAATAGACCTGGACTTGTGCAACAAAACCGAAGCAGTACTCTTACCACCTGATACTTCATCTCTGGCAAATTATTTTTCAGATTTTTCAGGAAGCTTCTTTTATTTTGAAGCTATATATTTATTTGTGGAAATGCCACTCTGCTTCTGAGTTTTAATGATGTGAAAAGAACACAAGCCAGGGAATTTCTTCTCAGATTATCATAGAATTCAATGGGAAACAGAAAATTACCTAATGACTCTTATTTCTTGGCAGACCTGGGACCATCCTATGTGAATAAAACTTCAAGGGTATTTATCCATCGGAAAATGTCACTGAAATTTAATGTATGTACCTATCCCACTATGCTTACTGACTAAGAGCTGGCAGAAAGTATTAGCACCTAAATCCAGCTTCGACAAGTTTGGTTGGAGATCTCGTGAAAATCTGAGATGATTATGATGATGGTGATGATAACAATAATAATAATAATAACAACAGCAATAATACCATCATCTACCACTATACTAATGACACTAAAACCATCACCTAGTTACTTCTGTGTTGATATTATGAATCTTTTCAGCAAATATCCTTTTATGCCATATTCATTCTACCTGTAAGTTATAAAAAATGGGTAACATTACCTGGTTCTTAAAATTGGTAAAGACATGTAAACTAGTCCTAAGATGAAATAAGGATTTGAGATTTTTAATACAATCTAACCAGACTAAAACCCTTGTGCTAATTACCATTGCTCCTTACCAAATGCCTTCAACTGACTCTGTCCCAGACTTTGCTAAGTCTCATCTGTCAATAACATTACCCATTACAGACTTCCTATCAAGATCAATAGGAATGATCAGATAAATTACATTACTTCATAAATTTTTTCCTAGATACTAGTTAGGTAGTATCAGCTATTCTTTTCACAAGCTATGTATTATATGCTTACCTACCTATTAGACTCACCTGTACTTCCAGGATGCCTATGTTTTGGAATAATCTCTCTTTTCTTCATTTAGCAAGTCAAAGACCAAAAACTGATTTTAAAAATACCTGGTTATATAAAACTCAAGGTTGAATATAACTCTTTGTCTCCCTTTGCAACAATTATTTGAATACCCAGTGTATCAGTGGTCCCAAAGAGAGAAACACACATCAATTAACTTTTTTTTTTATTTCACAGCAGGATGAAGTACTTCAAGGATGCTGTAAAACCCAGTTATGTACACTAACATGAAACAGAATTGAGCTGAAATGTAAAGCTCAAAGCATAACATCTTGCCTAGATACCCTCTTAGTCTCTTTGGTAGGAATTATTTGGCCTACTAGTCACCTTTTACCTCTTATATATTGAGTTCCAGTTAAAACCCCATATTATTGAAAGAGTGTAATTGCTATGTTCCTGTCAGAGGTGACTAGCTGCTTAGTTTATAATTCCACTCTTGGTTTTATAAACTCACAATTATTCCCAGATGCAATCAGGTCAGTGTCAAACACCTTCTTGAATCATACAGTGAAATAATTGCCAAATATTGCTTGACATTATTGCAAACACATTATTGGTTATTTGGGTTAAGTTTCGATGCTGTGAGTGCCAAAACCAAAATGAATAGTAAGTATCCCATGTGCAATCATGACAAAATTAAAATAATTTTGTGGTTAGCATCATTTGGTTACAGGATCAAAGCAAAAATATTACTGGATGCCAAAAGATCAAGTTCTTTTGTCGTAGCAGAACTATGAGCAATGAAAAATTAAATAAATGCATTAGTGGAACTATTTAGTATGGCCAAAATCTACTTTGCTAAAAACAATTTGCAGAAATCCCCAGTGTTAACAAATACTTGTTAATGAAAAGTTCACAAAATAGAGAAAGGGTCTTTTTTGTTTGTTTGTTTTTACAAACCTCATTGAATACAAAGTTTCCTCGGTTTTCCTGGCATCCTTCTATGGCTACAGTCTGGAAGGAATAATCTTTATCAGAGGCTTCCTTAAATTATTTCACTTTAAATCATAACACAGAACACTTATGACAGTCTATAGTAGTTACAGGTTTTGTTTCTTTGTCCAACTACTCTATGCTAGACCAGTCTTCAACATCTGACTTCTGAATGCTTTCAAATCACCTGTTAATTTTTGTCACTCTGCCTGGAACCTTTATAATCTTTCATTGTGAGAAAAGCTTATAATCTTAAGGCACAGGTTTAAGGTTCTTGTATCACGTTTGATAAAACATGGGCTATTATACAATAATCCACTGTGAGATGAAGGAAATGCCTACCACTTCAGGGAATCACTCTGTAGCTGGAACTGAACCAGGCTTTATTTACAAATTTGTACATTCTACTCCTATGGTGTCTGCTATTTTTGAAAAAATACTGAAAAAACAACCATACAATTTATATAGACAAGCACCTTGATCATTGCACTGGCTGGTACTCACCTGCTGCCTGGTTTTGCCCTTCCTTGTTCCTCTTGCCAGACAGATGTTTCCAGCAGTTTGGACACAGCTCTACAGGCACTCAGGGAAGGAAGGCAAGAGGGCATGAATCACTTGGCAGGCACTGGTTTATGGGCAAGGGAGAGCAGCGCTGTGAAACTGATGTGTAAGCACATGCAGAGTCATGCACAGGCTGAGCATATAATTGCCATAGAATGGCTGAATTCAGAATGAGAAATGAAAGGTCTGGTGGGGGAAAGAGAATTACAAAATCTATTTCATGTCATAACATTGTCCTACTCACAATAAATATTCCTCTTGCTAAGAAGAGGAAAGATTTTTTTCTTAAAGTGGCAAAGATGTATTACGCAGATTGAAAACATAGCATTACTTAGGTCTATTAAGAAAGAAAGAACATACAGAAAGCAGTTATACACTGCCAGTCCAACATGACAGCTACACACTCATCACATCAGAGAGATCTGCACATTATGCATGACACCAGCTGGCCTCCCCTCAAGCCACCCTTGCAGGCTCATTGCCAACAGAAACCAGCGCTGGTTTTGTAGACAACCTCAGGATGAGCCCTAAAATCAACGCAATAAAAATTACTGTGATTTTGTATAGACAGAGTAGTTTGTATCATAGAGTTCATCAGTGTGTTATGGGTCACATCATCTTCCACTGCTTGGCCTGCAAACCACAGCAGATAGATGCTGAAGCAATTAACCTTCATTTCATTAAACAAATTGGCAGAAACCAATTCAACAAACCAAGGGTGTTAGAATTATGCATATAAGCACTGAGAAGACGACCAACTTCTGTCTTCTAATGAAGTGACAAATTTCACTTCTTTCCATCCTTTTTTCCCTAAACTACCATTTGAAGAATAATTTTTAGGACCTAGCACTCAAACCTCGTGAAGTCCAGAATTAAGACTGCTCAATCAATTCCCATCTACAAGGAAGACAGTTTGGTTTAAAATATACATTCACATCCTGTTTTTTCCAATATCTCCCTTGCCTGACACAGCTAACAGAAAGAATGTTACCTACACATGGACCAGGGCACTTAATATTCTTGATTCTGTCCCTGCCTCTATTTCTACAAGGCTTCAAGCATTACAGCAGGCTGGCAGGGGGACTCCAAGGTGAGAGCATATGTACAGTTTAGGAAGCAGAAATTCTGTCAGGTGAACTCATTTCTATTCCTGACTCTTCCACAGATTTCACAGAAATCTCCAGTTTCCCTCCTTGCCCCTAAGAAAGAAATATTTTACAGTCCTCTTTTTTGGTATATCTTGCTTGAGGTGCTTTCAGGGGTGTGAACTGACCACTCAGTTCTGTAGCAAGGTCACTGCAAAGTGTGCACTCCCAGGCATGTTCATGGCCAGCTCCGAAGACCAAAGCAGTGCTTGTTTGTCTCCAGCAGAGTTTGTCCCCACACTGACAGACATTGTCCTAATGTCAGCAAAAGTTTGTTATGGCATCTCATAAAAAGTTCCTTCTCATATATTTTCCTTGCCTGTAAAATAAGGATGCAACAGCTAAAGGGTAAGGAAGAGATGTGGAAGATTTTTGGCACTCAGTGTTACCCATTCTTGCATTTACTGACACTGAATCCTGTGTAAAAGAAAAAAAGAGTATAACCATAAATTAAAGATACAACATACAAGTGAAGGAGGTCTCAAAATTAATATTGCCTGGGCAATTGGAATTCTGTTTTTTCTTTGAGATCTTCACTTTGCCACACTAATATTGTTTTAACAGATTAGCTGTGTGCATACTCATAGATGAAGAGCAAGCATTAGAAACTGCTAAAGTTATTAGGTAAAGAATTTATAAGTAAATAAATAGCAGAAGTTTAGAGAAAACCAGAGACAGTTCTACTTCTGAAGAAAGAAAACCGCACTGCTCCAGCAACCACTAGCAGAACAAATCTGATTTCTTTGCCATACAAAAATAATAGGGCAAGTAATTTTGGAAGTCAAAAGAAATGAACCGTAAAAGAGTTACAGAATGCAAAATGGATCACGCTACATGTGGGAAGGTGGCTAGAAATCAAGTGTTCACTGTTTTTTCGAACACAAGAAGTAGGGACCATTAACAAAAGCTGGTAGGAGACAGGTTCAAAGAAATAAAAGGAGATGATTCTTCACATAACAGGTGGAATTTGTCCAAATGCTTTTCTGCTATCAGCACCTAATTACCAGAAAAACATAGACAAATTGGATTAAGTTCAAAGAAAAGCTACAAAAATAATTAGGGGAGACTAAACTAAAAGAAAAGATGAAAAGAGAAATACATGTATAGTGCTGGCTAAATGACAGCTAACTTATGATTACATCGACAACAAATATTTAAAATGTGCAAACTCTACACTAGTTCATTAGCAGAATCATTTAGAGAGATACAAGGGAGTATTACACAAATATCAAGGAAAAATTAAGTGATGAACATTGAAGTTCAATAGTAGGGAAAACTTTAATCAGTCTCTGAAATTGAATTAATTGGCATAATAGTAGATTAGATAAATACTAGAAGCTACATTAATTTGGGAGTGATCCTGCCTTGCAGAAGGAAAAACTAGGGAATATAATAAGAGGAGGTTTCTAAAAGGCTTTTTGATCAGCAATTTTGCAAAAAAAAAATTCCAACCAAGTTGGAAATTTTTGGAAATCATAATTTTATTAAAAATTTTCATTCTCTTGTTGACATTTCAGATTGCATTGTTTTAAGATTTTTTTTTTTTAATTTTGGTAAAGCATATTAAGGGTGGTATATATAAGTATATAGAAAAGTGTACAGAGAAAGTCATTGTTTCAGTCCTTTCAAAAGTTATCTTGAAAAATAGTAACTGTTCCCCCATCTCAACCCTAACATGATAAAATCATAATTATTGCTGTCATTTACAGTTGTAGTTTTACTTATAGCTCTTCTCCTTCCAGATGTGCTCTTTCCCCATCCCATGCCTTTCTTTAGGTATTCACCTTTCCATTCTTGCCTATTGCTCCCCAGCAGCGGCTGAGGGTTTTTCTGTCCCTTCTACCACAATCCACTGCAGCACTGTTTCACACAGGCACTTTGCAAAGGAGAAGTGTCTGCAGCCAGAAAGACTTCCCTGCCTCTCCCTCCTCAGTATTCTCAGCCAACAGGAGACAACAAAACAGCCCTTCAGAGACAGAACCTCACCCGCAATGCTCTTATTTTGCATTTCTCCATGTTTATCTGTCCAAACCACTGAGACTGTGCCATTTCAGTGTCAGGCCCTAAGTCTGCAGCCTAATTATGGTTTTTGAAGGCAGATGGGGGAGTGGAGAACTCTCCGTGCCTTCAAAATCCAACCACAAGTTGAAAATTGAGTCCTTCACAAGAAGGCAAGAAGAAGGTAAAGAGACCTACGGAAGTTCCTTTGGCAGTCACATCCCAACTTCCTCAGGACTTCGAAAAAACTCCTTCAAAGAAACATTCAGCAGCTGTGTCCCCACAAACTCTGACCTAAATAGCACCCAGGGTAATCTGAATCTGAATGGCATAAAAATGCAAAGAACTCAAAAGAACATCACAAGCATTGCTATTCAGTTTTACCACAGGCTTTGACAATCCAATGAAATAAAAGGGATACTTAAGAATTACCTGTTAGGAAAAAATTGCTTAATAGACTGCAAACACTAAAACCAAAAGAGAAATCCTGGGGCAAGAAATCTAGCAACCTCTTTTCCTTACTGCAGAGGGAGCAGCAAGATCTGGGCCAGATGTTCAGATTTGCCACTGAACTGTGTCACTGCTGATTGCCAGCCACCTTCGTCTCCTCCTCCTTCACCTCTGTAACACATCAGCCATTCAGTTTTACTGTTCGTGTGTCCATACTGTTCCCATCCCTTCATGTTTTCCTACTTTTCCTCTTTTTTTCTCTCCATTTCAAAACCCAGCAATCCTCTTTTCCACATCACTATCATGAAAACTTCCTTGACAAAATGTTAAAGCTAAATGTTTTTAATGTACATAAAGTGCTACACACCAAAAAGATGTCAGATCAACAGGTCACTGATAATTTTGCATAGATGTCATCATCGTCTCCTCCTTCCCCTCGTTTAGAGGCTTTCAATTTTAGGCTTCAAGCTTGAGAGAACTGCATCTTCCCATGCAGTACCAGGCACAGCAATCCACGCTGGACTTAGCACAGTGAGAGCAGCAGCAAAAAGAAATATGCTGGAGAAAGATGTGGTTAAAAGTGGAAGTACTTACTGTAATCCATGAGCTAAACATAGACAAATTAAAGTAGGGAATGACGTGACTTCCAATTTTTAAACCTGAGGAAACCTTATCTTAAGTTTACAAAGAAGCTTTCTCCTGTCGTCTATCATAAGCAGCATTATAGTCATGTATTTCTGAAACATGATAAGGAGACTTTGCAGACTATACGGTCATTTAATTAATACACAAAGTACCAGTTTTTTCCAGCTTGAGAACCAAAATTGTGAGATAAGAGCATAAAGATAATAGTTCATCCATGGGTCCGGGTTTAATATCAGTATTATCTGCATAGACTGCCTAATGTGTTTAGCTTCTATGAAGAATTTGTTAAGAGTAAATCAACATTGCCATTATTTAATAACATAGCTGTGTTCTGTCCTGCTAAGTCGAAATAGTAAATTCTGACTTTCAAACATCTGAATTCCAGAGGTCATTTTATTGGATGGGCAGCATTAGATAAAAAGGACCCAAATCAGAGCAAACATAAAAGTTTGCTTTGATTGATGATTTCATTCTGCAAGAGAAATACACACTGGCATTTCTTTTGCCATGCAAATGCATGCTGAACACACAGGGTGAGAGAGAGCTGTGTTGCATCATGTTTGCCAAATACACACGGATTCCTATTACAGGCCTCAGAGGCAGAACCACACTTTGGAAGAGTGGTCTCCTGAAAGGTAGGTGAGAGCTTCCCTGTGGAGGCATCCCAGTGGTGCAGGGAACAGAGTGGTGAAAGGACAGCCAGGATCAGCCAGGGCTACAGGACAGGAGAAGGGCCATAGCTAGGCTGAGGCATGCCCGTTCTCAGACCAGCAACACCCTCTACCACTGCAGTCTGGTTGGCTCCTGACCTAAGCGAGTGGCACTTTTGAAACACGGCATGCTTAATCTGCTGTAATTTGTCCCATTAACACATCAGAGAAAGTGCTACCGCCCACCCAAAAAAAGCAAGTAAGATAGTCCTGCATCCAAAACACCCCACCTGTGCACTCAGATTGGCGTTTGACATGCGCAACGGGAGGCTGCATGCCCCAGGTATTTGGTTGTGCACACAACTACTCTTCACCATCTCACAAGCAGAAAAAGGGGCTGAGAAAATGCAGACCTTCTCTAGATACCTTGGGTCATAAGCAGGGGGGGTATTTCTTTTACCTGTGTCTTACCACAGAAATAAAACGAGTAGCACGTCTCTAGCAAAACCTCTCTAGGAGTGGTCTAGATTTAGGTAGTGCTTCACTCATCACTTCTAAGGAAAGGACCCTGTTGCCACCTCCGCCTGCCACGAGAAGGTGGAGAGGATACTACTACTTCTGAGGGGGAACATGGTTTCCTTGGAGATGCTGGACCACAGGTAGCTTCAGCGTCAATGACAAGAGCTCAGCACTCACTTCTTGACCCCAGTCAATCAGGGGCAACTTCTGCATTTCAATCTCACCACGCTCCCAGGCTTAACGGTATTATGCAGCTTTGCTGGATAGGGCTCAGATGCTCAGCCCTTTGCAGGATCAAGTCCATAGTGACTTAAAATTGAAATCAGGGTTACCAACAACTAAATGGAAATAGTGTTGTTTCCCAGAACACAGCAGATCTTTCACAATGTACTGGGGTGCATGTTTTTCGTCTCCACTGAGCTATGAACAATAGGAAACTCTCTGCTTTTATTAAAAACTTTGAGGGATTATTATTTTAGTTAAGCCTTTAAGAATTCATACCTATCTGGAAGGGGCAGCTTGTGTAATGAACTTCCTGTTTTCATCATAGCTGGATACTGCTTTTTGCTGTTGCCTGTTATAACCCAGTTAATATGAACTGCCTGGAGTTTATTTTTAGCTCACTTGTGCCTATTGTAAGGTCTGTTCAAGAACTTAACTCTCCAACCAGAAAATGCAATTACTGCATCTAATGCTGAGTTTAGGAATATATTCTTAAGTCCTTTTAAACAGCCAAGACATAAAGTGAAAATAGACAATGAATAGTGATTGAATACAGGTAATCTGTTCAACTCAAAAATGACCTTTTCTTTTCAAATTATACTCTCAATTTCTAAAATAAGTATTTATTTGATAAAGAATTCATGCTCCATCCATTTAACCTCCAATTAAAACAAGGGAGATGAATAAGTATTTGCCAAGATGAGGAGGGGAGTATTTTTATTTGAGGAAAAGTATGTAATTATCTAAATGTCTTGAGATCATAGAATCAAAAACTTTGAAGTCTTCTGTGTCAGACACAATTTGTTGCATGTATATCAAATCACATTTAGCACAAGTGAAAAGTACTTCAGACTGAAATGATATTGAATGTAAACTCTGGAAAGGAGACTTTCTACAACAGTCTTTCAACCTCTTACAGAAAAGAAAATAACAGTAATAAAAAAATCACATAGTATCACTGGATAATTCAAGTTAGAGGAGATCTCAAGAGGTCACCTAGTCCAACGTCCTGCTCAAAGCAGATGAGCCTTGAGGTTACTCAAGGCTTTATCCAATCTAGTCTCAAAATAGTCCAAGGATGGAGAGCGCACGACCTTTTCTGGGCAACCTGTTCCAATTATCTGAGTCTCCTCACGGTGAAAAGGTTTCTCCTCACACCCAGTGTGAACCTCTCTTATTTCAACTTTTGCTTGCTTCCTCTTTTTCTCCCACATTGCACCACTGAAAAGGGCCAGGCTCCACCTTGATGACCTTGTTGCAGGTAGGGGAATGCTGCCATTAGGGCTCCCCAAGGCCATCTCCTCCCCAGCCTGAACAAGCCCTGCTCCCTCAGACTCTCTCCACCAAGCAAGTGCTCTGGCTCCCTGACTGTGCCCTCCACTGAATTCAGGCCAGTTTACCACTGGTTTTCTTGTTTTCAAGGGTCCAAAACTGAACACAGTATTCAAATGTGGTCTAACAGGTGCTGAGTAAATGGGAATAATCACTTTCCTCCACCTACTGACTGCACTCCTGTTGCTACAGCCCAGGATGCTGTTGTCCTCCCTTGCTGCCAGGAGACACTGCTGGATCTTGTCCAGCCTGATGTCCACCAGGCCCCCTCTGTCCTTTCCACAGAGCTGCTCCCTGTCATTCTGTCCCCAGCCTGTGCTCCTCCGCGGGGTCCCTCCTTCCCAGGTGCAGGACTTGGCATTTGTCCTTGCCAAACTTCTGTTAACTTCATTACAACAGATAATTCCATGAATGGTTCATAATCAGGAGCTTAACGTTTTCCTCCTTTCTGTTTTGCTCTACTATTGCAGACTCATTTTACTACAGTTTAAGAGGCAGATTATATAATTCAGGATACATTTAAAATCTGATTAGACGAAAAAGAGAGATAATGATGTCCTGTTTGTCATGCAGAATTACTTTTTAAGTGTCTTCCATTTGCCATATATATTTTTTCATTTGCTGCTGTAACCCCTTTGGCTTCAACAGACCTGTAAGAATTTACAGAAGCTATATGCTAAAAAAAACACAACTTTTTGTCTCTTGAGCTAGTCTGATAAACCATGGGTCACAGTACTTTTTATGTGTCTACACTTTGAACAATTTCTATATTCAACCTTAGCTATGACAATCCTTAAATTATTTACTGTAAGCCAAATTGATATTAATAGTAATAAGTACTCCACAGGAAAAGTGAATATTATTTGGAAATAGGTATGCTGAAAAGGATTCATAGGTAAGTAAGGAGTGTAATTTTGACAAGTTAATTAATAGCATCTTCATTACTGAAGTTTCAAAGATAGCTACTACAGGCTGTTGAACAAAGAAAACATCTTCATTTTTAAAGCTTTGATTTTTTTTGCTACATGTCACTGGCATTGTGATTTTTTTAACTGTTTATATATAAAAAAAATTACTCTGGAGATAAAAAAATAGTAATCAGGAAACATTGTCATTACAAACCTTTCAAGACAATTTTCAGTGAATGCAACTTGTGTTTGGTTTGCCATTTGAGTATCTACTGAATATGGGGTCTGCTTCCCTTCTCTCCTTCTTTTAACATTTCCCTTGAAAACAATCCGACATCAAAGATCTCATCATCAGGAATTACATAACAGGTGCTTGGTTGAATTAGAACAGTCATAGTCACCACATACAATAAAATGCATTTATGGTGGGTTGACCTTGGATGCCCACCCAGCCTCTCTCTCGCTCCCCGTCCTCAGCAGGACAGGGGCAGAAAAGGAGAAAGCTTGTGGGTTAAGATAAGGACAAGGAGATCACTCACCAATTACTGTCACAGGCAAAATAGACTCAACTTGGGGAAAATCAATTTGATTTATTACCAACTAAGAATGGAGTAGGACGGTAAGAAACAAAGATAAAAGTAAAACCACCTTCTGCCCACCCCTCCCTTCTTCCCACGCTCACCCTCACTCCTTCATCCCTGACTCCTCTACTTCCTCCCCTTGCAAGCAGTGCAGGTGGATGGGGAATGGTTGGTCCATAACAGCTCCTCTCTGCTGCTCCTTCCTCCTCACGCTGTTCCCTGCTCCAGCTGGGTCCCCTTCATGGGCTGCAGTCCTTCATGAACTGCTCCAGCTTGGGACCTTCGCATGGGCTATAGTTCCTTTAGGACAAGACTGCTCCTGCACAGGGACCCCCCCTGGGTGCAGGTGGAGATCTGCTCCCCCGTGGAGCTCCATGGCTGCAGGGGCACAGCCGGCCTCACCAGGCTCTTCCCCAGGGGCTGCCGGGGAACCTCTGCTCTGGCGCCTGGAGCCCCTCCTGCCCCTCCTGCTGCTCTCACCTCAGCGGTCTCAGGCCTGTTTCTCACACTGCTTTTCCTCACCCCTCGCCGCCAGGCAGCATTTTGCCCTTTCTTGCCCAGGCTTTCCCTGAGGCACCACCATTTTGGCTGTGGGGCTCAGCCGAGCCCTGCGGCGGGTCCGTTGGAGCCGGCTGGAACCAGCTGTGTCCGGCGTGGGGCAGCCCCGGCCTCTCCGCAGCGAGGCCACCCCTGCAGCCTCCCTGCCAGCCCCTGGGCACCTGCACCCGGTAGCCCGACGCCCAGACTGACCCAAACTCTCCAGTCACCGCACGCCCTGCGTTGTCTGACAGCTCAACATCTCAGGGACATTCAGAGGGGTCTCTCTTTCCATTGCAGACTAGCCTAGCCCACCTCTTGGTGGAAATCTAGAACCACAAAGACATTACTAGTTTTGACATGCCTGTCCTCACCTGTCGCGGCCAGAAACATCAGACACTGAAGTCCTTCCACTGTCTCAGGTCCAAATACCAATTCCCACACACTGGCAGACACTTGCTCACCTGCAGAAGCTGTCTCCTGGGATTATTTTCCTGCAAAAACAGATTAGGCATATGAAAATTGTATGGTTGAGGCTGGAATTTGTCTATTATGATGGTGCTAGCAACACTCTTTTTTAAAAGTCCTGCCACGGGATATTTAATGACAAGAAGTAACAGGTACTCTAAGCTCCTGCCTCGCTGCTTATATTTTAATCATGATTATTAATATCTACACCTGGTCTCAGTTAAATCAGTGTAAATCCAGAGAATTTACATTGGCTTTGTTAGTACTACTTCAGACTCACAGAAGTACACCTCAGTATAATAGTTTTGTATAGTAACTGTAATAGTGATTTCATGTCCTGCAAGCCACAGCATACTGCAGGTCCATCCAACTTAGAATCACATAATCATAGAATCATTTAGGTTGGAAAACACTTTTAAGATCATCGAGTCCAACTGTAAACCTAACACTGCAAAGTCCACCACTAAACCATGTCCCTCAGCACCACATCTATATGTTTTTTAAATACCTCCAGGTATGGTGACTCAGCCACTTCCTTGGGCAGCCTGTTCCAATGCTTTCACCCTTTTTGGTGAAGAAATTTTTCCCAGTATCCAATCTAAACCTCCCCTGGCGCAACTTGAGGCCGTTTCCTCTTGTCCTATCACTTGTTAGTTCGGAGAAGAGACCAACACCCACCTCACCACAACCCCCTTTCAGGTAGTTGTAGAGAGCGATGAGTTTTCCCCTCAGCCTCCTCCTCTCAAGACTGAACAACCCCAGTTCCCTCAGCCACTCCTCAGAAGACTTGTGCTCCAGACCCCTCACCAGCTTCGTTGCCCTTCTCTGGACACGCTCCAGCACCTCAACATCCTTCTTGTAGTGAGGGGCCCAAAACTGAACACAGCATTCAAGGTGCGGCCTCACCAGTGCCAAGTACAGGGACACGATCACTTCCCTACTCCTGCTGGCCACACTATTCCTGATACAGGCCAGGATGCAAACTCAGCAAGTAAAGCATTTTAGGGAAATCCTACTGAAATAAAATATTTGAAAAAGACAAGAAACGCTTTAGCTGCAAGCAACTGACATAAGAAAAAGTTCATTTTGAGTTGTCAGCACTCTGTCTGGTGCAATTAATGAAATTAAAATGAGGAGCAAGGAAACATTTTAACTTAGCCTCCTAAAGCAGTTTATCCCAGTGAGATCATTTAGGGCAGCGGACAACCTGCCATGAGAGGTCACATCACTAAAGTGCTGTATTTACATGATGAGGGGACAAGAAACTAAGGAGAACTGTGTGGAGGCCTACACAAGTTCTCCTGCAGCAGTGCAGAGGGAATCCCAGGTCATTAAAAATTAATTTTCCTTCGATTTTCTGATGTGCAATCTGTTATGCCCAAATATGACACCACGTTTCATTAGCCAAATAAAATAATCCCACACTGGAAACGAATACAATAATTGAACAGCTTTAGATGTTCAGTAAATTGACAACCATGCATCACAATTCTGGTATGTCAAACCCCAAACTCCATAAAATTGCAATATTTATCTCCAAAACCATAACTGTCTAAACATTTACATCAAGTTTCTTCCATAAAACACACATTGAAAGTTTAGAAATGTTGACTGAATCATTTCCTGTGACTCAGTGATCTGCTATTGCATCTGTGCAGAACACCAGGAGAGCTGTTTTTAGCTTGACAATTTTACAATTCAATGGAATGTTAATGGCCTCTTAAATTTCATATAAAACAGCTTCATATCATGTCCTTAATCTCTTATCAGATGTTATCTAGAGCAAAAAAACTCAAGGCCAGATTATAACCAAGGAGAGAAGTAAAAAAATTCTCCCATGCAACCGATCTCAGATTAAAGATTAGCAACGCCTGTGTGCCAGCTATTTCCTGTGATTGATCAGATATCTAGAGAATCATTACTCTGTTCCCTCATCGTATGTTACCCAGCACACATGACGAGAAGGGGGTGCTGGAGTTAAAAGTTGTAAACCTACCCCTGTTATCAGCCAAAAGTCGTTTATCATGCCCTGGAGTCACCCTTAGAGCACTTCACAGATGTACAGGCTGTTGCAGCCGTCTCTTCAAAGGGGCTACACCGCGCCAAAATCTAACTGATCTAAAGTTGGTTTGAAATGGGGCAACTCCCACATCTGCCCCTAAATCCCCTGGGATAATTTCTGTGGCTTTACAATAGGGATCCTCTGCTTTTTCAACAGGTTTCACATACCCTACTAACATATGCAATAACCACAGAAATTAAAAAAAATCGGTGCATGTCTGTATAAAACTCTTATGAAAAGAGTGAAACTGAATACCCACACTGTGCTGGCACATGGACAGAGTAAACAAGCTGGAAAGAGAGAAAGAAAGAGCAAGAGATCCTTTTCCTCACCCTCCCTTTTCAACCCTTCTATTTACTTGAAGTTTAAGTTTAAAATAAGTTTAAAAAGAAGGTTGAAGTATATAATCAGCCTGATTTCTTTTCATTTACACTGCTCCGTTAACACCTTTATAAAGATACTCAGCTTTTAGAAAGTATTTTTTGTTTGTTTTAGGAGTAGCTCTTAATATGTGATTGCTTAAAGGAGATGGGATAGAGCAAACTGCATTTTGTTGAGCACACATTTGAGAGCAAATATCTTTGAAGCACAGCCTACTGAGAAGAAGGAAACAGAAGAAACTACTGGGCGCTTGAGACAAATGGGATTTTCCCCAGGCAAGAAAGATGTAATAAACATCTCAATACAAAATTAGTTAAGAAATATGAAAGGTTGTGGGTTGATCTTTGCTTTTACAAAGACAAAGGAAGAAAATGTCTACGCTTGAAGGACCTACAAATTCCTCTAGTGCAGATTTCAGATATAAATAAAAAAATTTAAGTGAGTGCTCTGATATATGCCTGCAAACCAGCCAATATGACAAGAATGTGTAAGAAACGGCAGAAATGTGGATGCCGTTCATTCCCTGTCACATCACACTGACAGATTAAAGCAGTATAATTTCTGTAACATGCTACATTCCTAATCCCTGCTTTTCCTCATGCTCATCATTTTCCATGTGCACCTCAGAACAGCATTTCCTATTCTTCCTCTCTAGTTACTTTTCTGTATGACCCCATCTTTTTCACTCTGTTCCCTGGTACCAGGGTCTTTGAGCCCACAGGTCACACCGTCACCCCCCAAGTCACAGTGCTCTAGGCCCTTCCCTGCCAGTGGGTCTGTCTGCCCCTAGTCCATTGCCACTGCCAGCCATTTCAATGTCCACTGAAAACTTTCATTCACCGGTAATTATAAGCAACAACAATTTAAAGAGGAAACCCCCACAGTCTAGTCCCATCCAAAGAGCTACTTATGAGTTGGCATGTAGGGGGAAAAGGAACCCTGAAACAGCTGCATCAAAGTTGTATGCAAAAGGCTACCAAGGGCCAGTGGTGAGAGTATGCGGCCAAAGGACTGAGATGGCTGCAAAGATACATGATTCTTAAAAATTTTTTTCAGTCTCTGTTTTCTTACTTGCTGCCAGAATAGAAAGAACTGCTCCCCAACAGATTTCTAAAGTCTAAATGCAGGATCCCTGCATCATAATGCTCATACCCCTAAAAAGGAGTCTAGTTGTTACCGTTTGAGGAATACAAGTTTTAAAAGAACAGAATACATAGGAAGTCTAACACTCCAAAATTTAAAACCTAGGTTTTCCCAACGTTCTGTTATAGAGAGAAGGAGCTTCAACACTGAAGAAAAGTCTATGGTCTTGGGTGAAAGGAACAGGCTTTTGTTCTGGTCAACAGAGTGTTGAAGTTATCGGTCATTCAAGTCAATTTGTTAAGTGAGAACAAGGAATTAGTCTTAGGAAATTATATGACTTTGCTTCTCCTAGTGGGCTCTGAACCACATAAAATTCTCTCTGGCCTTAATTAATTTGTCTGAATTTAGGAGAATGCTCCTATATTTAGCTGTTTGTGTATAATCCTCATGGGACTGAGGCTAAAATTTTTGGTTGATATTTGACCTGCCTTTCCCTATTAGTCATTGCTACTAAAGACCATTGTATTTATGGCCCATCTCTTCTTGCTCCAATCTGAATGTCCACAAGAACAACGGCATGCAGTAAAGCAGTGAAGTTTGCTCCACGTTTTAAATCTGAGTCCCATATGGCTCATACTCAGTATTTTCTTGCTGTTTGACTTCTACTTATCTATTTTTTCTTTAGTTGAAGATTTTATTAGAGATGAAATCATTCATGTGAAAAAAAAAATAATTACAGAACACATGGAACATACCTCATGAAACAAGAGAAGACCAACATCTAGGTCATGAAATTCAGAAAAGTTCAGGAAAATTCAGACATGTGAAGAGCTAAAAATGCAGTTTACCTATCAGTTCCTCACGCAAGAAAAAAAAAAAAAGGCATTTACAAAAATTGGTAAGGAAAACTCTTCCATTTTAATTGGAAAAATTGTTTTAAGTGGCATAAAGCCATAGCATAAGTTTGATGGGCAGATAAACCCAGTAAATGGTTCCCTGCAGCTTAAAGTATGTGGTCTGTCTTCCCCTTTCTTCTTCTCCTGCTTCTCTCTCTGTCTCAGCTCCTATCTTCTTCTTCCCCTGGTCAAAGCTGCATAATCCACTGTCACGTTTTATGGCTGTAGCATCAGTCTCTTCTATGACCTGTTTGACTGAAATTTCAGAAAACTACCCACAACATAAATGGCATGAATGGTCTGCCATTAAAGTGAATTAAATCAGCTCCTGGAGAGATGCAAGTGTCAGAGAAAACACAAAGTATATGATGGGAAAAGAAAGGGAGAGAAGGGTAAAGGATCTCATCTTTTTAGTAGTGGTGAGCTGGTACATCCGCTCATTCTGTCTCATTTGACCATCCCCTTAAAAAGATACTGCTTGAGAGAATATGTCTGTATCTTTGTCCCCAAAATTCCACACTTGGTGTAGACCCACAAATGGTCTCAGTGATGCAGTAGCTATCCTGGAATTCCATCAAAAGTAGCTTATTTACTCAGGTGTCAGACTTCCTCCTACAGCTTCAGAGCACTCCATTCTGCTTTTCTAAGTGCTTTGGCTTTTACTACCCGTGTCTCCATAATTCGGTAGTGCTGTTTCTAACAACAAGGATGGTAAAACTTCTGTCTAGGGTTCAGGAGCTCTTTTTCTGGTTTTAGAGTAGCAAGAACCATCTGTGCTCAGATGGTCCTGAAACATCACCGTCCAAAGAAGCCTCTGCCCAATATTTGTTCTGGCTTCATGGTAGAGCAGATATACAAAATTCTGCAGCTCCCTCCCGGCTCAGAAAGGGTTCTACACTCAGCTCCATGTTTGCAAAAGAGATCTGGAAAAAATGTTCTTTGTCTGAACTTTATTGTTCCTTGGGGGTGGCAGAGCATGCCCCTTCTGCAAGAGAGAATAGACTTCAAGGCCCCCCATGGCACACAGCAGCTCCCAGGGAATCTGTGATAGGCCAATACCCCCCATATGCCTCTAAACCATCACAATCCCCGACAGCCACCATGTCAAATTACAATAGTGCAGAATCCCCAAAAGAGTTTCAGTCTTCTGACAATGAATTGAGAACTTTATTACAATAAGTAGACCAGAATTCCCCTTAAGAAGGCACTCCCAAAGTATGGTCCACCAGGCCAGGCTAAACGCTCTAAGGCTGGCCCACAAAACTCTATTAAAACACTGTTTTCAACAGTGTCTCTTTTAAAAGTCTGACGAAACAGCTCAGTGGCGGTACCAGAGAAAGAATGAGGCTAACAGGCATCGATCAGTCAGAAACTTTGGGAACTACTACTTCAAACCGCTTTTCCCCCCATGCTCCTACTCATGTCAGAGTTTTTCAGCCCCCTTTTGCCAGGCGTCCCTTTACAGATTTAAAGCTACAGCATGTGTGCCCCCTCATCAGGGTTCCCCTTCTCCATCAAGGCTCTGGCTCTTCTGAAGAGCAGCAGGTTCCAGAGCCACACTAATGCTGCGCTTGATGACCACCCTGCCAACGTGGACATCCCCACCTAGAGGAAACTTCCGCCTTTTCAGTTCTTTTGGGTATCAAGCGCCACAGAGGTGGAACTCCTTCAAGAGATCTTTTGCTAGGGTTCCAGCATGATTAGCCTTAACCTTCGCAGCACACCACAGCTCAGTAAAGTTTACATACTTCAGTCAACGGCAGTCACATACAGTCTACGTCTAGTGATAGTGATGTCAGCAGGTATTGCCTAACATTTTCCATACTTAGTTTTATTGCATCTAGATTGCCTGATTTCATCTTGCTTAAGATTTCTGTGGTTAAGGAAACGAACGATGGATTTTGACACCTACAAGTCTCCTGTCATTTACCCGAGGCCACTTGAAATTAAAGTGGTGATGTTCCCTGCTGCTGACTACGCAGCACGCCTGACTAAAAGATTGTCCTTTCACCCAGAGGAGCTCACACCAGCTAATGTTGCTACAGACATCTCTCCTGCTCTCTCTTACCAGTCTGCTCCCTCGTGGAGGGAGTGACCAGGATGTTGTATGCTCAAAACCACACTGTGGTTTCCGCAATGCCTGAAGCATTACAGACCTAAGAAACTGCTCTTCATCGTGGCTATTCCTTCCAAGTACCAAAAGAGAAAAGATGTCTTTCTAAGATGCATTCATTGTGGTTTTAAGATGAAAGAAGTTCTTCTACAAATTTAGATCAGCCGGTAGTTGTGACACAGGTAAGTCACAGAAACGTAGCGCCATTCAGCAGCTAGTGATCAAACTTGAGGGCACACCTCAGAGGTGGTATTATTCTAACCTCTGCTCTCAACCTAGCCTTTGCTTATGGATGAGCCCCAAAACTACTCCCGTAAAGGTCACATTTCTTCCTACCACATCCTGCTGTATATTCGGCCCATTTCTTTTACCGCAACCAATATAGGGAGTCTTCACATATTTGATTCATTCACTAAATGAAAAATGGTGATTACGGAATTACAAATGCTGCGTGAGGTGACTGACAGGATGTGTAGGATCTTTCATGTTCATTTGGGGTATTTTTTGAGATGGAGATGCTATAGGTTATATTTTTGTGCAACAGCTAGCATCAAATTTGGATGCACATTTGATGCCTGTCTCATGGTTTTACCAATTCTACAATACATGTCGTTAACATCTTTCAAAAACCTAACTTTGTAAAACTCTCCTGGATGCGCCGTGGGAGAACATACCACCTTCTAACGTCTCCTTGGTCAATACAACACTTAAATCTGACCTTGAACCTATCTCCAAGTATCTCCTGTTTAGAAACAAAACAAAGCAAAGCTGCTCCTGGAGTTAGTATTAGAATTAGTTTTACTACTTCTCTGAGAATCATCATCATAACCCAGATTAGTCTTGCTGTCTACTACACTTCCTCACTCATTAGAAATTTTGCCCTAGTACTCATAAAATATGATAAGGGACACATTAGAAATTTACCAGTTTGACAAAGCTGGGGAAAAACAAGGTATTGAGAAGCTGAATCATTGACTGTGTTTTGAAACGTCAAAAAGTCTTAGTTTTTCTTAACAGAGTTTCAGAGTTTCCTGTCCTTTTCCTGTCCTTGGCACTACTATTTTCACCTTTCTGCCTCTTCCTGTACTCCCCAGGACGAATGACATTTCTTTGCAGACACAGGAAGGAAAACTGTCAGCAAGAAGCAAAAACAATGTGAAGTACTGTCCCTATATTCTGTGAATTGTCAATACTTCCAAAGACTGTGTGATTCTTGAAAACTACTCCATCAGAGGTCCTGAACACCCTTAGAACAGCCTCTTCCCCTAGCACAGTGTAAGAGTCCTGAAAAATACTGCTTTGAGGAATATTAGTCACAATAGTAATGCTCATCGGTGTAGACAACAGTAGACAGCAGAGAAGCAGAAGCAGTTGCAATTAGTATCGTAAAGACTGTGGAGAAACATGTATATAATTAGTTTTGCCCAGCTGATACTATCACTGTAACTGAAAGTGCAGGACAATCTGCAGGTGTAAGCAAGCATAGCACTGCTAGTATCAGAGAAACTATACCATGTATGTATTTTTCTTTACTTACCAGACCTATCATAACAAATAAAAAACTACACCTGCTGGTAGCTCCTCATTCCCTCAAAATCCCCTTTCACTTGCACTGAGCATACTATAAACCCTAGCCACACCTAGCCACATTAATCTCATCATCATAGTATTTCTACTTTTTCCTCACCTGACAAATATGTAAGGTACAGTTTCTTCTTCGTTTTATTGTTTGCTACCTTTACAACCATTCATTTATGGCTGAAGAGTTAATTTAAAAATGTGATACAAAGACATCAATAGTCTTCACTGTGCTAATATATTTCATGAGGGAATTTCCTTTGAAGCAAGATGTTGTGATTTGAAATAGTCTCTTTATGCTTAAATACTTCTGAAATCCCCTTCTACCCCTGATGAGGTATAAACTTTTCAGCAGGTGTTGTGCGATATGTATGTATATCTCATGATAGTTTTGCAATATGTATTAATGAATCAATAGTATACGGAAATACGAAAAAAATGTCTGTAAACTACAGTCATTCTGAAGGACAGCATTCTTCTTGTCATGAGTCCGGAGGTGCCAGGCCAGTCCATTTGCTGATGCTAAACAAGTAAACCTACAATAGCATTGAAGCAGGCATGAAACTTTTCTTTTCAGAATACTCATGTTCCCTGCAGGCTCCTGCACAAATGTTGCAAAAAGTCTGCTAGATAGTAAAACTAGTTCAAGTTGTAAAATACTTTTTGCTTCCTTTTCTGATCCTCTCTTTGCAAATTGCAGGCCAGAAACAAAACAAACACACAGTCAACAAAGGATTAAGACACCTTTTAGATATTTGTACTCTGCAGCAAAAGTAAAAACAAGTATCTGTCCTATTTATTCTACTGCATTCATTATGAGCAGTTTCTGCTATTCAAAAAAAGAAGATATTCTGACTTAACATTTTAAATAATTTACCTATCTAGAGTGACATTACTGAGAAACCACATGCATGCTTACCTATATAACCTTTCAATGCTTGTTTTTTTCTAGACAGGTAACAATTTCAGTAAAGAGTGTGATGTTTTTAGCAAAACTATCAGGTGAATACAGACCTCCTAGTACAGAGATACCAATCTGGACATTAAAATTCATTATAATGGCACAGCTTAGAGCTAAAACACAAAACTGTACCAGCAATAATTGTGCTTGGAGAAGGGCAAGTTGTATTCTTCTTCCCATATCAATAGAAACTGAAGCACTCTGAGTAAGAACGGGCTTTTCTGCATACCTGCATCCTCTTTCAGATTTAGTTGTGTGGGATGAAGTTGCTACCACTCCTGGCTGCTCCTCATAACCCGTCAGCTGCAGGCTACTGCTGGCAGAGCCCCGCTAGCACAAGAGACTGTACGAGCCCTTCCCCATTCACGTGGGTCCAGACAGCAAGGTTACCAGCTGGTTTAATCAAACCTTCTAGCTGGGCCTGTAGTGGATGAAGTAAGCACACTTATTTCCATTACAAGATCTACCAGGGTGACACTCTTCAGCAGTCAGATCAGTAATGAAGAGATGATATTTTAACATCCCCAACCAGCCCAGCTATTTGCAAAGTCAGCAGCTGCCACCGCAGCCTGAAGCAACTATGACTCAGAAGAAAATAATGCCTGTTGGGATTCAGTATTTAGCCCTGCTCAGCCTGCAAGGCATCCACTCCAGGGTGAGCTACTAAGGTCTGAAGACACTGATTTATAACCTCATACCTACATATGGCCTCAAGGATGGGGACTCCCCTGCCATTAATACAGAGATACATAAAAATCACTATTTGCATCAGTGATGGAAATCTGGCTCCTGACTGCAACAGGGGCATGCTGTTATTCTGTCTTCTTACACACTCATGTTCTGTGGTAATGGTCTGAAAAATAAGAGGGCATCAGTGAAAGCTTGAATATTTTGGCCCATTATTCTGCAATCGCATTATGGTACCCCAGTATGAAAGCAACATCTATGCAAACAGATGAAAAATTATTCAGTTGCATCAGGGATGAACTTGAAGGCGAAACTACCATCATTAGTTTACAAGGTTCCCAAACACTGTAACATTGAGTAACAAATTTCTTCTCCAGTCAAATGTATGGCCCCATTGTTTGGTTTGAAACATTACTGGCTCATATGATGTCATTCAAATCCTCTGCTGTGTGTCTACACAAATACAAAATCACTAGCTGACACTAAAGTGTTGGCTTCAGAAGCCGAGAAGCTCATTAAGTGACACATAAAAAAATAAGTTGCTCTGATATACCCATTTTCCATCTTTGCCACTGTGTTTTTAACCTAATGATTCTCCCCTAGTCACATAATGTCATGGCACCCATTACTACCAATGGCAAATCTTAGGTACAGCTTTTTAAAGCATTCTAGAGTATAATGACGCACTACATTGCAAGGCCTAATACTTTGAGTTGAGAGAGATACTTTTTACCAAGGTCTGTAGTAACAGGACACAGGGCAACACTTTTAAACTGGCAGAGGGTAGGGTTAGATTGGACATAAGGAGGAAATTTTTTACGATGAGGGTGGTGAGACACTGGCACAGGTTGCCCAGAGACGTTGTGGATGCCCCATCCCTGGAAGTGTTCACAGTCAGGTTGGATGGGGCTTTGAACAACCTGCTCTAGTGGAAGGTGTCCCTGCCCATGGCAGGGAGCTTGGACTGGACGGTCTTTAAAGATCCTTTCCAACCCAAACCATTTTATGAAATTAATGAATTTTCATATGAATTCTATAAAAAGTAGAAATGAATTCTATGAAAAGTAGCACACTTGGATTGGCATATTCTGATTACGATGTCCAGAACATGAAGGTCTTGTTGCATAGCTCTGCTGGGGAAGAATTCTTTTTTTTTTTTTAATTTTAAGTGGTAATCCCAATTGTGAATGCACCGCTGCAGCCAAAATATTTTCTGTAGTACTGGCACAGGTACTGAGTCACTCATACAGGTCATGTGTCGGATATTTGCCTTGAACCAACAGCCAATGGTATCCAACGAATCTCAGGTCACTCCTTAGCTCAAAATCATCAGCTGGAAAGGTGCATTTAGGATTGCAGAGAGGACTGAACCTGTTCCTTGAGACTGAGGCCCCAAACCCTCATCTTTCTCCAAAATTTAGATGTGCTCTGCTTAGGTCTACAGTATCACGGGAATGTACAGAATACTTAATATAGTCGTTCAATACGCTATGTTAAAAAATCTTCAGTTAATAAAGTGAATGGAATGATAGTTGTAAATAAATACACAGGCTGCTAAGCTTTAACAATAACGTAAGTTTTAGGGTCAACAATTTTCCGATGTTATTGGAATAACAAATATATAAAAATAGACTTGGTTTCATGATAAAACAATTCTGTATTTATAAAATTAAGCTAGTACTGCATTGAAAAATCCTTCTTTCCACAACATCATAAATGTAGTTACCACTCCAATCAGACATGTGAAACTCCCTTTCTGATGACTCCTCCAAACTCCTCCCCTCTTCCTTTTGGTGTTTCGTCTTCCATGCTCTAAGTAAGTTGTGACAAAATGTGTGTATGTGCAACCATTAGTTATAAAAACATAAGATATTAACTGATGGAAGGTTGCTACTCCCTAGACCACTGTTTTTCAGAAATCCATCAGCGGGTATCTCAGAGATTGGCTTCATCTGAACTAAAGGATTCTTCAAACTCTTTAAACTTTGACCACACTGTTAAGGGCGGAATTAAAGACATTTTCCCATTAGACTAAAGTATGCATATCCTCAGGAAAAAAAAGGACTCGCCTCAATCTAAAACTCTTCTACTGCCATTATTAATGCTACGACATGGTACTGATTTTCTCCTTTTAATTGGTTATTTGGTGAATTGAAAGAAAGATTGCCAGTGGTTGCATAAATACCATACATGACCATACAGAAGTCTACAGACTAGTGTCATATTACAGTAGAAACACATCTACGCAAATTTCTGTTGGAGAAATTTGGTTTCAAACAAATGTTTTTGATTATTGGCATAAAGAGTTATTTGTTCACTATTTCCTTTTTTTCCCCAAAGCTTTATTTGATTATGCTTCAGTATCGTCCTTAAAAAGTTTACTTTTACTTTGAAAAGTAGCTCCTTTGGAAAAGCTAGCTCTATTTTATTATATTTCAAATCCAGAACCATAACTCTTCACTCTAGCATATGGGTTTCACGGCAAACAATAAACACATTATTGTAGCAACAGTAACTGACCACATGCGCACTTTTAGCAAAATCAGACACATTATTTTGAACACTGATGAGGATATACATTAGGCTCTCCTCAAAGCCACAATAAAGCAATTGTGTTTTTCCAAAATAAGAATTCCCTGTAAGACAGTAATCTAGACTTTGTATTTCTTCCCGAACTATCAAGGAAACCATGGACTAAGCTACACTTCATGTATTTACTGAAAACTACTGAAGACTAAGTGTCTTCAGCATCACTAAAGGCGTAATAGAAAAATTATGTGATTGCATCAACGCTTAAAATGTCCTGCAGATTCTTTACTGGGGAGACAGCATAAAAATGCACGATGAATCACATCTGACCCTCACACCTCAGGCTGCAGTGGGAAGGCTCATCCTTGTCACCCACGGATAGAAATCACTTGATACAGTGCTCTCTAGAGACCCAGCAAGTATGGAAACAAAGGATGCCAGCCTTAGAGAATCACTCTTTGAGGGAAAGAGGAAGAATAAGTTTTGCTGTGAACAGGTGTTTATTACAGCTAAGTGGTAAGTTTATCTTACAGTAACCCGTGGGCTATGTTTAAGTCATCGTGAGGTATTTTTTAAATTCTATTTTCCAACTACTTAAAGTATTACCAGCACTCCCAGGTTTGCACTGAATGAAAACACCACAGAGAGACACAGCCTCAACAACAGCGCAGAACCGTACAACCCCGGCTTACTGTGTGCTCGCCTCCATCTGTGGCAAAGTCCATGGAGGACAAAGCTTCTCCTACATTTTGATTTTAGTTTTCTTTGTAAACTGGCCATCTATTAAATGAACATGCAGCTTCAGCGATAGTGACTAAGGCTGTACAAAATCAAGACAAGAATAAACTTAGTGGGGGAGCTCCACCTAGCTGGCAAAATTTCTCTATTTGGCCCAGTTTAGTTTTACACATGATGAGAAAGACTGCTTCACTGGGCAAGTTGTTTCTATCCAAAAGCTCCCTGCAGAAACCACAAAGCCAAATGGGTATCCTCCAAATGCACAGGCAGGACATCACACTATTGATGCATCAGAGTCCTGAAACAGAAGGTTCCTCTTCCAGAGGTCCTGTTTAGGGGAGTATCAAGGAAAACCAATTCTGCTGAGCACATTCCTCCTCCACCTTCCTGCCCTCTTTATTCCCACTCAGAATTGGAAAAAAAATGTAAAGGAGCAAGCAGACCAAAGAGAGAGAAAGTGTTAGAAACAGAGATGCTAAGTGCACATGTCCAAGTGCATGTGTTGCATCTTTGACCCTTTGCCCTATAGAAAGGACTCAGCAACTTGTGCTGGTTTTAGCTGGGATAGAGTTAATTTTCTTCATAGTAGCTAGTGTGGGGCTGGTTTGGATTTGTGCTGGGAACAGTGTTTATAACACAGGGATGTTTTCATTACTGCTGAGCAGGGCTTACACAGAGCCAAGGCCTGTTCTGCTCCTCACCCCACCCCACCAGCGAGCGGGCTGGGGGTGCACGGGGAGCTGGGAGGGGACACAGCTGGGACAGCTGACCCCAACTGACCAAAGGGATATTCCATACCATACAACGTCATGCTCAGCATATAAAGCTGGAGGAAGAAGAAGGAAGGGGGGGATGTTTGGAGTGATGGCGTTTGTCTTCCCAAGTAGCCATTACGTGTGACGGAGCCCTGCTTCCCTGGAGATGGCTGAACACCTGCCTGCCCATGGGGAGTGCTGAATGAATTCCCTGTTTTGCTTTGCTTGCGTGCGCGGCTTTTGCTTTCCCTATTAAACTGTCTTTATCTCAAACCATGAGTTTTCTCACTTTCACCCTTCCAACTCTCTCCCCGATCCCACCAGGTTGAGAGTGGGCGAGCAGCTGTGTGGGGCTTAGGTGCCAACTGGGGCTAAACCACGACAAAGTCCATTGTCCTTTGTGCTTCAGATTTTCAAAAACAGCATGGTACAACTGCATGCGAAAGATCAGCAAAGACAATTTTTACTAAAGAAATCCATTTTACAGGTAAGTTCAGAATGCCTTGAGGTTAGTAAGAATTCTCCTTCCTCAACAGGCTGACTACCAGAATGCGGTCTATGAAAAGGGACCTTTTCTCACAAGCTCTCTACCTTTCGGATTTGTTTGTTAGTTTGGGTCGTGGGTGTTTTATACTATTTTAATTACAATGTAATACAGCGATTGCCAGAAGCCATCACTATCAGGGATGAAGCTGTTTATAAGGCCAGCAGAATTTGAGTGCTAGGACAGAAACCTGGAGTAAGCTGAACCCTGTATTGTAGCAGGTCAGGACAAAACCAAAAATGTAAAGGAACTTTTCCCCCTATCACAGAACTATCATGTCTGTCATGCAACCTATCACTTTAATCCATTTCAGGTTCTGGAAATGTGAGATACTAAACATGAAAAATTTTTAATGGCTTGAAGAGGGATCCTAGGAGCCAAAGACCAGTACATCTGACCTCCCTACCGACCAAATCAGTAAAAGCTACTTGTAGAAGAGAATTTACTAAATTCTTAAAAGACCAAAAGAAAATAAAAGGGGAAAAAAAAACAAACAACAAAAACCTCAAAGACAGGGATAGTTCATCTGTTTTAATAATGAAGAATTGGTGACTCGTGGAGTAATATTTGAACAGAACACCAGCTTTCTTACCAGCTCATATCTTCCTTAGCATTGCAGGAAGGAAGACTTAAATGGATTCTATTGGTACAGCATAATTAAATTTGATCAAAAAGATGCTAGGTCGCTTCTTGAAAGAAAATTCTAGTCAATGCATGAATAAATGTGCAGAGCAAGCTATTGGCAAAGCATGCAACATACTTAGAATAGTTAGCTTCCATGTAAAGAACATGTTTGGGGTTTTTAAATTTACTTATTTTACACATATAATTTAAAGAGTCTAAATAAGTTGTTTCAAGTTCTGGATATCCCCAAAGCATTGGTGGACTCAGGGACCACAAAGACAACTCTCTCAGTTTTAAATTTGCTCTAACAGGTATTCCTTCCACAGCTGCACATTCTTCTGGGTCTCCAAACTGAAAGGTTGAAAATCACGGGTCTAACTGTAAAACGAACACTTAAATCCCTCAGCAAAAACCTAGCTACAGGAGATAACAGTAACATTATGTGTACAACAAAAATAAATTCTGTCCAGTAACTTGAAGAACTTGCTTAAACCAGCATACATCTACCAGATTTTTTTTCTATTTTTAAGAGTTAAAAACCCACTTAGCATTGTTCATTAATTGCAAAAAGTGGTATAGTTGCATGGAGAATCTTTGTTCCTTGTACAGACTATTCCCCTAGTTACCTAATTATTGTGCTTTTTTTGAAGACCCATACTCAGAACTTTGTCATAGGCAGAAGTTTTAACCACAGAACCTCTATTATTGCCTTCAGTCTGATTCAGGAGAGACTTTTCATGGGGACAACTTCTTAGTATTTTCCAATAGATGCTGAGCAGACTGGCACTAGAAAACATGTATTTCAGCATTACCTCATCTGCCTTGTACAGGGTGTTATTAAAAAAAAAACAAACACACAAAAAAAACCCCAAACAAACATTGGAAAGAGTAGAGTTTTCTTTCACTTCCAGTGTGATTCAGTCCTGAAGAGGTAATAAACAATAACTTTACGAGTTTCATTTTCTTTTTATTATTAGACTATGGTCCAGCAGATGGATGTGACATACTCTACATATATGCATTCACAAGACTGTCTCAGTTATTGTGTTTTCCCTTGAGTCCATAAAGTTAACAAATACAGAAAGTTCAGTAAAAACAACTTCTTCATTCCTGTCTTGCTTTTTAAAGGCTTCAGGGATGAAAATAAGTGCTCTCCAGTCCAGGACCCATTCTCATGGCTGCTATGACCAGCTGCATTTCCACAGACAAAAGTGACCGGGAGAAGCGGTGAGAGAGCTTTGGCTTCAGTGTCACCAAAACAGGGGCAATATCCAACTCCTGATCTTCGCTACCTCAAATTTAGACAGCACCATCTCCCATGTCTCTGAATGTCTTGAAGAAATTGGTACCTGGCTGAAAATATATTGCTGAGAAAAACTCAAGAGGCAAAAAGCTGCTTTGCAGTGAGGAATGAGAAACTGAAAAACGTTCTTTGGCATTACTGAGGCGCACCCGAGACTATGTGCCCTTAGACCAGCCCACAGATGGTCTTTCCCTTGCCTAGTCAAAGCTTATAAACATTTTGATATTACACCCAAACAGCAAATCTACATGTGACAGGCAACAGACCGGGCCACGGTCTTCTGCATGGTTTTTTAAAGTGAATTTCAATTATTTTCATCATCTTATATTCAGGAACAAAGCCTTCCCTTCCTCAACTGTTCCATGCACGCTCTACACCGCAGAGCATCACAGCGACTACTCCTGACGTCAGGGCTGAGAACGTAAGGCACACTCCCCGGGTCAGGCCGCAATTTCCCTGACTCTGCCGTCCCGCCCCTGACAGCGGCCCACGCTGACTACTTTGGGAAAAGCAGAGCACCATCCCCCTTTGGCCACAGGCAGTTTAAGGTCCTTCTGAAGCAGAAGCAGCACCACCACCTTTGTGTTTAGAAATCCTTGGTGGACCTCTGTCCCATTAATTTGTCAATCGCTGCTTTAACCTGATTATTCACAGCACCCGCAGCAATGAGTGCCCCAGTGTAATGATTTGCTTGGGAGTTTTTTCATTTAAAAGCACCTGCTTTTGCTTGTTTTTAAGCTCACATCCTGAAGACTTAATTTTCCTTTATAGTTTATTACTGAGAAAGGAATCATTATTTGCTCCACATCCTCCCCTCCACTATTCTTGCCTCTGCAGAGCGCTATCATATTCCCTCTCCCCTGAAATCTATTATTTAAGGTGAAAAATTTCTCTGTCTTTACATGAAAAGGTGATCTGAAATATCCAACGATCCTTGTTCCTTTGTTCAGTTTTTTTTCAAATTCTACTCTACCTTCCTTTAGATAAGGTGGCCCAAAATGCATGCAGTTTTCAAGATCTCCACAGATTCGTGTAACAGCCTGATGGGGTTTTCTTTTTTTTTTCCCCTTTTTGCTCTTTCTACCCCTTCCTAACACTGTTCTGCTTGCCTTTTTGACCTCCATTGAGTATTGAGCTGACATTTTCACAGAACTATTCGCAATGAGTCCAAGATCCTTCCTGAGTGATAATAGGTAATTTAGAGTGCATCACTGTGTATGTATAATTAGTTGTTTTTCTCTATGTGCATTATTTTGCATTTATCAATTCTGAATTTCATCTGCCATTTTCTCACTCAGTCACGCAGAATTGCAAGATCTGCTGCACTGCTTTACAGCCAGCTTTAGTTTTGATTTCTCTTTGTCATTCCCTCCATTCTCCTCCGACTGCTTTTAAACATAAAAAGAGAAAGACAGCTGCGCTCTGTCAGACCAGTGATCCCCCTAACCAAGCATTCTGTGCAATATTGACTAAAAAAGATGCTTAGGGAACAGCATCAGAACACATCCCGGAAAGACTTTCTGCTCTCAACCACTCCTGAGTTTGCACGCTTTGTCTTTATAGCTACTAACTCTCGATGGCTTGCTTTTCCATGCGGCTGTCTCCTTGGACCCAGGCAAACTTCTAGAATTTGCGACTGAAATTCCAAATTTCAGAGCTTAGCGACACACTGCGCAAAGAACCACCTCCTCTCGTTCTAAACCTGACAGCCACCAGCTTCCTTTGGCATTGCAGACAGTCCGTCTCTAGTGACCCGCTAATGACACCCACAATTTGGTGGACTTCTGTTTTTGAAGACTGAGCCATTTGTTAGTTATTTCAGAACAGATTTACAGTTTCTTTAGGCTCAGGCCCAAAATTTAACTACCAAGCAAAAGGACTACAACAGCCAGATGGGCCATCAATATCATCCAATGCTTTTCTGGTTGCAGTGGGTATTTTCTCCATGCTATTTGATCTCTTTACTGTCATTCAAATGCAAGCTACAACAGATCAGTGACTTTCTTGTCCCAAGAATAGTCACAACACTCCCGCAACAGTTAATAAATTTTACTGTCGCATTTCAACAACCAATAACGCATCTGTAAATAAAACGTATGTTAAGAATAGAGGTGCAGAGGGAAGCAGAAAAAAATTAAGCTAAAGTTTTTAGAACCATTCTTCTGTGTTGCTTTTCGTCTCCTCTTCGATTGGGATTTTTCCTCACCCAAAAACCAAGCCTAAGTAGCATTTTTACTGCTGGCCAGCAGAGTGAAAGTTCTGAGGACAGGAGTCATGAGGAAGACTACCAAAACCTGCACAGGAATAGCAGAAAAAATTTACGCTAGTTCTTCTATACTTTTATATACATTGTTATTTGGGCTTTTTAAAAAAAAAAAAACTGAGATCATCCATCTCTCTGCCCCAGGGATTTTTTTTTTTTGTTTCCTGGTTGTTGTGGAAAGTCATGATTGAAGCAAGTGAATTTTACGCTTAATTCTGAGGACAGGGAGGTTTATAGTCACTCTGATGTGTTCCAGGAATGAATCCCTCAGTTGTGGGCTAGCTGCAGAAGCAGTTTGTCTCTCATTCATTCCCCATTTCGCCAACAATGCCATTGTTCCAGTGGAATGCAGCTGTCATGAGCGGCCGTGACTGCAGAAGGTGTTCCTTCAGGCAGCCTGGGCCACTGCCATCAAGCATTGTAAAGTCTAAGACCAAAACCAAAACCTTGAACTTGTCTTGGTACTCAGCGGGGTTACAGTGCAATGAGCAGAGCTTCAGGGTGATATGCTTTCAGCAGCCTGTATTACGGAGGAGATGAATTGCTCCATTTTGCGTCAGCTTTGCAAATCTATACCATATGACTGGCTACTAAAAGTCAGTAGCCAAGTAGAGCACAAGGATTGGTAGCTTCTAAAGTTATTGTGAAATTATGGGGGGAGGGAGTGGTTCAGTATTTATACAAGTGAGAGGCACAATCTGAATTCAGGAAACTGTTTAAATATAAATAAATCTGTAGAATTATGCATCCATGACTCTACTGAATCCCACACACTGTTCAGCCAAGAATTTTTAGCTTAATACTTAACATAACTCCTTCCTTCAGTTTTAAGAAGCAATTAGGACAGTTTTCAAAAAGAAAACATTTTCAGTTCATGTGAAAGTGTACATGCAAGCTCACATCTTTAGATCTACACAATTATTACACCAGGATGCACAAACTTTTTTTTTCTACAAGGGGAATTCAAGCATCAGTCAGAAATAGAGGTTAACTATGAGGTTTTGTCTACATTGTAGAATTTTGCAAAAAGAAGCTCTAAATCAAAGTCTTTGAGTTGCAGAACTTCAGCATGACATTTCCCGTATTTTCTTCTGGTTCTTAAAAAAAAAATCTCCCAATGCGCTTACTCCAGCCTTTTTGACCTGTAAGAGACTTTATCCAATATTACCAAGACTTCTTACCTTCCATTCCCCACATTTTATCAGTCCCACCAAGTTCTATCAACAATGATTTCCAAATCATTTATCTTGTTCAAGCACCCTTCCCCTACCCAACCATCTCTACCAATAACTGGCCCCATGTCCAAATTATCACAGCCAAGAACAATCACATAAATACTCAATCACCCATTTTCATGCTTTTCCCCATTATTGACTGAAGAGATTCAAACAAAATTAAAACATACTGCAGGCGGCTGCACTGGCTATTTCCACCTTCCATTACTTTTGTAGCACTTATTCCACAACTAAAGCTCATGCAGTGTTAATTAAGTGCATCATGCATTTTTTAGCTATCAAATTAATTATCCAAGTACATTTCTGTAAATTAAAAAATACATAATTTTTACATATTCTGTAAATATGCGTATTTTATCAATTCACTTTGACACACAGGATTACAAGGGCTAGCATGATAGTAACCAGCACCCCTCCCACAAAGACAGACCATGTTGCCTTTCCTCCCATCTCTATGACCAAAATAGAGGGGATTAGTCTTTCTCCAGATACTTCCTTGGGGCAATGGGAAATGGAATGCAGTCACCAGTCCTCCATGACTATTTGCTGCTCCATGGCTCTAGGGGCCTTAATATTATTAAAGACAGACTGATTCTTTTCCTCAGAGATGAAACAGAGATGATGTCTCAGGCTTGCGTCTCCTTCCCAGCGCAAAAGTCTTGGCTTTGCCACGGAAGATTGAGCAAGTTGCAGACCAATTAAGCAGTCTTCTTACTTCTTCTCACTAGTAAAGACCATCATAAGGAAAGGCATGTGCAAATCTCATCATACATAAGTAGCTCCGTCTACATTACATGCCAGATCCCAGAGCAAAACTCCCTTCTAGTTTCTATGTAACTGTGGTGATTTGTCAGTTCTGAACAAAGTCAATAGCAGAAGAGTGCATAATGAAAACCAAATGTCAAAAAATGTTTAGAAAAAGGCTGAACGTAGTGCACCAAAAAGCCGCATGCTTTAGACATTAACAGGTTTCATTCACACTTCTTCCACAAGGAGACCAACTTGAAAAAAGTTTTATTAAAACCCTAGAAAGCTAACATGAAATCACTCCTTATTTTTAATACATAACTGAACAAAACTAGTCAATTAGGGAAATGCGATGCAAGAAAGTCCACAATTGGCCTATTGGGGAAGGAAGGAAACCCAAAACAGAGACTAGAAACTCTAGAGGTATAAAGCAGAAGAGAGATTAGAATGAAAAGAAGAACAGAAGGCAGAGAAACCAAGGGCATTTTTAAGTGTGACCACAGATGTAAGCTGAAAGTTGACATTAATAAACCACATTATCTTGTGCTCTTCTGCTTACGATGTCCCATTCAAATCATGAAGTTAGCCCATTTTTGCTTCTCATGAAAAGAAAAACAAGGGAACAAGGAGAACAATGCCAATTAAAAAACTTTTTCAGAACATGGAACCCTCGCACACAGTATTGTTACAATCTTATTCAAGAACTGTACCAACCCACACTTTTTAGTAATTCAAATACCAAACTGGATTTTAATACAATTGTGTGCATTATATTCCATCCAAACATGTTTTTCTAACTTAATTTTCTTCACTTCAACAAATGAAACATTTGTGCAAAAGAGGCAACAAGAATTTGTTGAAGATAAACGTTAGCAATAAACTTAGCAAATTTGCTCCTAGACATACATCACAGAAGGAATATAATGCTTTTCTTTTTCTTATTAAAAAAATATATCTGACACATTGAATTCTGTAAAACAGACTGGAGTGACTTTGCTAATGAAAGTGTCCCAGTCTACCTGAAGTTAGAAAGCAAACCTTCCAAAGAAAAAAAAAAGATATTCAAAAAAGTGTGGGTTTTTGTAAAGTACTCAAATGTACAATATTGTCACATTAATATCAGATTTTTGTATGACCAGGTGTTGCTGAAAAAATAATTTTTACTGTTTACCATTGGCAATGACAGAAACATTATCAATGAGCCTGATTACAGACAGCATCAGTGTAGAAGTTTAGTCCCAGCACTAAGAACTAAGAGGTATCTGAGCCTGGAGAGGCAGCTATAAGGGAAACTAATTTTTTGCTTCATTACCACACCCTACAAAGCATATGCTTTCTGTCATACTCATCTTTCTCTGCTTTCCCCTAAGCACTATCTTTGTTCTGTTTTAACTTGTCTTCTCTTCAAAGAAATCACTACACTGGTAGGATACACTATCCCACACATGTGAACTAAGAGAGTCGCTACTTTTTTTCATTTTAGGTTGAGCACCACCAAGATTACCTCTCACTTCCCACTTTTGTCAAACTCCTTAATTCAAGGCCTTGGGACCCAGCACTGAGAAGTGACACAGTGTTAAAGTCAGCTTTCCTCAGACCACTGTAAAATGTCCCAACTCTATTCTTTCCTTGGAAAGAGTTCGCTGCACACATACCTGCTTCTGCTATCAAAAACCTTTAAATGGCCAACTAGTGAAACACTTGAACCCTGCAGGAGACCTTTAGGCATCCAACGGCACAAGGCTATTTAACAAAAAGCTTAAGATCAGTGTAATGGAAGCTTGCTAACTGTTTTTATTCAAATACATCTAAAGATCTCATTTTGCCCACCAGTGGCACTGTACAATAGCTCTCCCAAAAGTTCTCTTCAAAATATCACAGAGCGGAAATACTAAGTCAACTTTTCCCGGAAAGCCAGTGCTATGACTTGACTCCACCATGTTCAGAGAGGTAGGTTAGTACGAGGGCTTGCTCATAACTAGATCCTTTCATCCTTTTCACCTGCATCTAGGAAGCTGCCAGTGGCTTGGAATTCATGCTTTGGGGATGACTAGGTAAAGGCAAAGATACCAGCCGTCCCACTGATGACATTGCAGGCCATCTATCCTATTGCAATGGTTGAAAACATCAGAGGAAATCTGTCACAGATAACTGAGCTGCTCCTAGTTTCAGCTCACCTCTGCAGCCACCCATGCTGCCTAGGAAAATCCTCCAGCAAACTACAAACCTTACAGATAAAGCAACTGAAGAACCACCAAGTTTCTCTCCAAGAATGCAATTAGTGAAGCACCAAACCACTTTCCTTGAGAACTGAAGCTGATATCACCATCAAATCTGAACTCCCGGAAGGCTGACATAGCCTCTATACGATGTTCCAAGAGATCATGTACCTCAGAAAAGGTTATACATCAAAAAAAAACCACCAACCCTGCAAGATTAAGAAATGCTCCAACATCTCTAAGAAATTACTACGTCCAATATGCCCTAGAAAGCTGACTAGAGATTAGAAGTTACAAGTATCACTATTCAACCCACTGCTAGTTGTAAAATTTTCACTTTATCTGTGGAAAGAGAAATTAATTTGTCTACTCTACCAGGGCTACACAGTACATACAAAATTCCCCAAACACACAGAACCTGGTGGAAACCCTGAATGACTGAAATGGCTAATTCTCTTCATGGGAGAAGTTATTTTTTAAATTCCATTGATATAAAAGCACAAGTGTAACATCAAGTACTTTATAATCTATAATTTAAGCAAACCAATCAAGTTCTAGAAGTTGACCTATGAAATGAAGGACAAAAACACCATGCATGAGAAAACAAGCAAGATGGCTGGATTTTCTGAAACCCCAAGCACTATGAGAATTACGTAAATCTGTTCTTTACATTTACTTTTTACTGCTTTGCAAAGACTCTTAGGAAAAAAAACCCACAAAAATACACCTAGGTGCAAGCAATAATAGGCATGAGACGACCAAAACCTTCAATGCTCCCCTACCCAGAAAGCTTACAATCAAAAATAGGTAAGAACTTAATTATTATGCTATTTAGCAATAGTGTAAGTACTAGGATTGGATTTCTTTTTCCAGAGTCATTTTTCAATAGGTTGTTCAGCCTATCAAGCAGGCCAATCTTTGATCCTAGCCCTATACGTTTAGGATATAAGTGGGATGCCCAGACACGAGAGGCAAACACGCTGCCTATGCTTCCACCAGAAGAGGTTACTCAGGCATCTGGCACTGCTGTGAACAGGCTCCATCTAGACTGACCCCACCTGAATCCCAGAGATACCATGTACTCATGGGAAAGTTGTCCCAAGGCCTAAAGCAACAGACAGGTATCTTCTTTCAAACACCACTGCATTAGGTGAATGTGTTATTGTCACATAATTCTGTCCTCATCTATATGCCATAGATAGCCAAGTCCAAACCTCTGCCAGCACGAGAGATCGTACGATCCTCCCTAGTGTGCTCCAGGCAAAGCGAGTACAGTTCACCCAGCTGCTCACTTATCCAACATTAACTCAAGAGCTGTGGGGGCGGTAACTCTGGCAGAGGAAAGGCAGCAAATCACTAGGGGAAGAGCTGCATCTTCAGCCAGCACAGCTGCTTGCAAAATGAATTATCTTGCTACACCCCTCGCCCTGAGGGGCCTAATACATACTGACAACATCGAGACCAGCCATCACAGCCACTTTTACACAGCAGACTAGTGTTTAGAGCACTTGCACAGACTTCGAGAGCACTTTCACTTCCCAGCTTGGCCTAAAGTGATCCAAGAAAGCATTGCCTACTTCCTAGGAGACTGTTGCGGCTAAGCCTATGAGACACCCGTTGGGTAGCAGAGGATACATTACCTACATTTCTAACAACCAGCTAAAATACCTACAGAACCCCTGAAACTCTACCTGGGATCTGGATCTCAGGCTAGGAGGAGTACAGCAGGATTGCTGAAGTTACCACGGCTGCTGTGCACTCCATCTCTACTGCACACAGACTTGGATCGACTGCAGAGCAACTACTGAATTACAAGCTCACGGTCAGCATTTGAGGACAAGCAATGATTTAAAAAACATATGACTGCCAACTGCCGCAGCTCAAAACTTGATATGCAGCCGGCTGAGAAGAGAGGAAGAGTCTGCATCACCTGCTGCTCGACGGCAGTTCACCTCCCCTACTCAGCAGGGCCGAGATGCGGGCACCGGACGGCGGTGCCCGAGGCTGCTCCTCTTCCCAGCCGCGAGGAGCCCCGCACATCACTGCGGACGCACACCCCGTGGCACCCTGCCCCGCCCCAAAAAGCTTACTGCCTTCGCAGTAGGGAACTAATTAGAACTATGTAATTAACCGCTACTAAGCGCCGGCAGAGCAGGCCCAGGCCCGGCCCGCGCTCCCTTCCAGCTGGAGGGGGGCCCGCTCGCAGCCCCCCGGGCGCTCCTCCCCACCCAGGCGGCGGGATCACGGCGGAGCGGCGAGGGCAGCTCCGGGCCCAACCCCCCGCAGAGAGGCCTAAGAGCCGCTCGAGGAAACGAGGCTGCAGTCGCCACGGCAACGGGCCGGCCGCTCCCGAGGGAACGGGAGCAGCAGCGCCGCCGCGGTCCGCGCCCGCCCCTGGCACCCGCCACCGGAAGTTTATTTATAGATTGGCCGGATACGTGCTGACGTCACGGAGCGCACCGCCCCCGTGCGTCAGCGTAAGGCGTACGTAATGGGAACGTGACACACGCACGGCGCGGGCTATTTATAGCTGGAGAAGGCGGAGAGAGGAAAAAAAAAAGAGAAAAAAAGGAGGTGCGCGGGGCCACGGCCGTTTGTTTGCCATCCGCACGCGCTGGGGGGCGGGGCCACGCGCGCGGCGTAGGCGCCGTCAGGTGACGGACCGGCCCCGGCCCCGCCCCCACGGAGAGCTGGGGAAGCCGGCCGGCGCGCGGCCTGATCGGCGGTGGCGGCGCGTGACGGGGGCGGGGCGGCGGAGGGCGCGCGCAAGGCCGCTGGCGCTTTTCGCCGGCGGGCTGGGCGGTGCGCGGTCGCGGCGCCGAGCGGGGGATTCCCCCTCCTGCACCTCCCCCCCCCCCCCCCGGAAAAAAACCCGCGGAAAATAAAAGCACAAGGCCTGGCCCTGGGCTTCCGGGAAGCGGAGTCGCCGCCCGGGCCCGGTGGTGCTGCTCTGCCCCCAGAGCCCCGGCCGGGCCCGCTCCCCCCGAGGGGCGTGGGGGCCGGCAGCCCCACGGCCGTTTCAAAACGCCTCTCCACTATCACCTCCCGTCCCGGTAGCCCCACGCGTGGGGGGGAGCGGGTCACCCTCTGGAAAGGAGGTGTTGTGACCGAGGGCGGCCGCCCGGATGCCGGCTGTTCTGGGGACGTGCTGTGCCCCCGAGCGGGGGCTGCCTTGGTGGCCGCTGCGCCAATCTGTTCTCCTTCCCTTCTCCCGGGGGCTGCGGGGAGGCCTCCGCGCGTTCCCCCACCCAGAGGACAAGTAAGCCGCGGCAGAACCTGCCGCCCGGGACGGCGCTGCAGCGGGCGGCCGCCGTGCCGCGAACCCCGCTGCGAGCGGCCCGCTCCAGCAGAGGGGAGGTGGAGCGGCGCGGCGCGGCCCGCTGCCCGCCACCGGCGGGGGGACTCTCCGTTACAGCGCAGCCTTCCCGGCCCGGGAGCCGGGCCAGGGGCCGGACAGGGTCACCCTGGGGGGATGGGGGCGGGGAGGGGTGCCCCGGCGGTGCCGACAGCGGCGCGGGGACACCTGCTGGCGCCGCCGCTTACCGTCACGCGGCCCTCAGCCGGGCGGGCGCCCGGCGGGACGCGCGCCAAGCCCGCCGGCAGCGTCACGCGACCGGGCGCGCGTGCCGCGCCCGCCGTCACCTGCCCGCGCTCCCCGTCCCCGGGCGGGGCGGGGGGCAGCTGCGGAACCCTCTCCCTCCTGAAGTCTTCACACAAACACCCGCCCCCCCTTCCCCTCCCCACCCCCCACCCCCGCCCCGGGAAGGTTGAGACGCGCCGGGGGAAACGGCAACACGAAGGGGTTTCTCGAGAACGGCCGGCGCGCGCGCGCCCGGGGCCAAAGGGCCTCGCGCAAACGGCCGCGCGCGCCATTCATTCCGCAGCCGCTGGCTTTGGGCATAACCGGCGCCGGTAGCGCCGAGGGGCCCCCGCGGCTGAGGGCCTGCGCCGCGCACGCCGTGTAGCGCTGGCGAAGCGGCAGCGGCTCGGACCGGCGAAGTGTAAAAAACTCCGGTCATCTCCATCCGCCCAAAATGAGCCACGTTACGAACGGCGTTTCGTGGAGCGTGCTGATGGGACACCCAACCGGCCGGCAGCGTGGGAACGTCGGTAACGCGGGGAAGCGACGGAAAAGCGAGCGGAGCGGCGAGGGAGGGAGCCAGCGGGAAATGACATGCTGCTTAATAAAAGCCCGGCTGTGATGTTGTTTCGGGTCCCTGTCGTTAGGAAGAAAACAGCGCGCTAGGAGAAGGTGTAATCAATGATAAAACGGTGAAGCGCAGCGGCGTCATCTACCTACTGGAAGCAGGCTACTCTATGACTTCGACTTCAAGAAGGGCGGCGTGGAAAATAAAGGGAACTGCCTAAACTCTTAAGGTTACAAATACTGCAAATTTAAGTTACTATTTCATAACAACAAAAACAATAAAGCAGGGAAATATAATAGGAAAATATATCTAATTCGGAACAGATGGCAGGAAGCTTTTTCCCCCCTCGCATGGAACCACAAATGCGCGGAATGATCAGTGGGGAATTTTGGTAGGGTGAAAACACCAGAGTTATTCTAGCACTCAGCACATGAAAGCTTTGGTGAAGGAAAGAGAAAATGAGAATGAAATTTGTTCATTAAATTGCCCGGAACTCCTAATTACGCCTCCATTTCTATTGCCAAATTTAACTGCAACGTGACAAAGCTTTTGCCTCATCATCCTCAACAAATTTCTTATAAAAATACAAATATGTCCTAGTAAAAAGCAAGAGATTGTTCAAGCATTAAGTCTCTTGCTGCAGGCTGTTCCATTCCCGTCCTGTGAGGCAGAGTGTTGAGATGACCCAAAACCATGCAGAACGAACGATGCCGACTTCAAATAGCCTTCACGAAGACGTTTGCTGGTCTCTTCTTTCAGAGTCACGGGAATTACAGAGAATCTATTAGGACTTCACTACCTTGAAAATGGGGAGGTCCTTTTACTAGGGAACAGATGCACCTTCTGCTACAGCGGCGAGCAGCTCCACTGATTTTCAGTTCCCGTTTGCAAAGCTCCGACAATCCATCCCCCTCCAAGGGAGGATAACTTCAGCAAGCAGAAGATGAGGCGTGGAATCTGACTTCGCTGTCATTCCTCCCCTCGTCTCCATCATCGAGACACGTAGCCTTTCTGTGACTTGGGATCGCTGCTCTAGGTGCCCCAGAAGCAGCCACGGTTGCTTTCTAAAGCTGTAGTTAGATGGTTTTGACTTTCACTTCTTGTTGTTTCGCATTTTTGCCGTTTGAACCTCATCGGCCACCCGCAAGTTTTTGCGTGGCGCACATTTACAATCGGGTGAGGCTGTCAAGTTCCTCGCCTTCTTGAAATGGGAGGGAAGAAAGTCAGGAATTCAGCTGCTTCTCTTTCGGCTTAACTTTCAAGATTGACTTTCCAGGGCACCTTTCAAAGCTCGGGTGCTTTCCCGAAGAGTGTGAGGCAACGGCATCCTCTCTTGCCTCTCTCACAGCTTCTTTCTCCTGCAGAAATTGGCAGAAGGCTCCTCCTCTTTGGTGGGAAGAGGAACAGCCCAGCTTCCCTGAGCCGGTCCAACAGCAGCACACCTGCGCTCAGCACACTTTGCTCCTTTTGTTTCTAAGTTTGTTTTGGCACTGCTCGCTCCCGCCATCTCCAGAGGTCTGCACGCAGAGGAGCGTGCGTAACGCAGCTCCAGGTAGGACGTTCCCAGCCCGCTATGGGCTCGGGCAGCCATGACTTGCCAGTTTCACTCGAGTTTGTGGATTTCAAGATGATTTTCACAACGACAAAGACTGGACTCTGAGGTCATCACCCTACTCCCGGAGCTAGGGCCATGCCTTCAGGCCTGGAGCGCATGCAGCATCGTCTGGTCTTTCATATACAGTGCAAGGGGCGAGGGGGGCATGGAACTGGTTTCGTCAGCTCACTCTAACAGCGTATCTCAGCTGATTCAGAGATGCCAGAAGTTTTAGTCATAATTGAAGAAAGCTGATGCTTAAACTCTCTTAACCTGTGACGTGATACTAGACCTCGCTTCTGATCTTTAAGATGTGATAAAGAAACAGCCCAGATCTTCTCGGGTAAATTATTCATCTCTTTATATAGGCAAAAAAGGAGTTATTGCCATTGAGGGGTCTGAGGCCTTGTGCGTTAGTAAGATGTAAACAATAATGGGAATTAGTTTTCATTTCTGTGCCTTTATTTCCTAAATCCCCCATTGTAATTTTACAGGTGGGGAAACAATGAGGGCAGAGGTAAATGGAGTTGTGCAAAGACACGAGCCAGGAAAGAGATGAAGCAAAAAAGCAAAACCTGGACAGCTGGTTGCCTTGGCAGCTGGACTCTCCCACTGTCCTCTCCTCGAAACCCTCGTCCTACCCCAGCTGAGGAACTGCCACCCGGTGGGTCTTGGAAATGGGTGGTTCCGATAGCACAGTAGCGAGAAGGGAGAGAAAGGGACAGGGAAATAATAGGACGGAAAGAAAATGCAGTCCAAGAAGAGGTGAGAGAGAGAGAAAGTGAAGCGCAATGCCCAGTAACATAGGTAAATGGTTTAGGGATCATCAGGAGTAAAACAAACAGGGTAACTGGAAAGAGGAGGTAATAAGAACAGATGGAATTTAAAAGGTTCTGCTCATAGAAAGATGTTAGGAAAAATAAATAAATATCAAGTTGGTGCTTTTGAGGAGCTATCCTTCAGTCAATGTGAACAGAAAGCATTAGTCTGCCAGAGCGGCAGTGCCTGCTGAACAAGCCTAAATGACTCTATGGTATAAAAGATTATTTGCTTTACAATGATACAGTTGTATTTGTGTAGTACTCCACATGGTAAATACAGAGACTCCTTCGCAGGAGTAGAGATTGACAATCCAGTCAAGAATTTAATTTAGAAATGAAGGGGTCAGAAGGAGGCCACGGGAAAAGAACTTAGAAAATAATAATGATAATTGCTATTATTTTATTAATTTCAAGGTAGAGAGAAAAAAATTATTAACTTCTGGGGTTTATAAACCAGCCCCATGGCCTTGATCCTTCATTAAAATCCATCTCTCTGTAATAAATGTTAGGCTCTTCAAGATCTTTGCCCAGGATAAGATGAGCTTGAGCTTTTTTTTTTCCCCCCTCTCACTCTCTCATTTTTCTTTAAGTGAACACAATCAAATGAGATTGTCCTTCGGAAAGAATCAAGGCCAACGCAAAATGTAGTTCTTGTGTATCCATGATAAATCCAGTTTAAAGCTGCTTCATTATTACATAATTAATGTACTTAAATTAAGATCTCTCTGAATGCTTCTTCATCTCCTTATTTAATAATCTGCTATGCTTGCATGTCTGAACCTTGTCTGGTCCTGGCTTCTCCCATTCCTAATCAGCTCTTACGTGGGCAGTAGGAATTATACTCTCAACAGCCCCTCTGCTTAATATGATCACAGTTCGGTCTGTGGGTTTGTCTGAAAGGCAGTCATTCCTCTTGTTAATATGTGACCTCCTTTACTTTTAATTTTGGATCCTCACAACCAAGAAAGAATTGCCTATTGTCTTACAAGGCAGGCAAAGTGAACAGGCTGAGTCAGTCCAGGAATATTCAAGCTCCCCATCTGTGGTATTGCAGAATTCCAGGGCAATTCCACCAGTTGGTGGAGCTTCTGTCTGGGAAAACAGAGCTATTGTGAACAAAGCATACTGCGCATATTTCTAACATTCATAAAAGACTGGGTTTGAATCATTTGAATCTTTCTCAAAATTTCTTCCTTTGGGGCAAAGATTTCCAATGCGTGGCCTCGATCCAATGGTAGTCAATTGGAAAATCTGAGCATAAATCACCCAACCATTTCTTTAACTAGTTGGGAAAAGAAAATATAAACTTTTGACTGTAAAAGTATGACACCCGGCTAGAGTAGACTGGGACTTCATTTAGTTAAGACTAGGACTCACTTTTGGCATGGGGTACCCTGGCAAACACCATACCAAATGCTCAGCTAGGCCTTCCTCCTTCTGTTCCCCATCGTGACCTCTGTATGAGAAGGGAACCTTTGTTTCCCACCAGGAGAAGCAAAGGAGGTGGGAGGAGTTTGGAAACACAGTGGTGATAAACTGCATGTCCTGAGTACCTGTTGTAGCATGCTGCTTAGAATCATAGAATAGTTTGGGTTGGAAGGGACCTTTAAAGGTCATCTAGTCCAACCCCCTTCAATGACCAGAGACATCTTCAACTAGATCAGGTTGCTCAGAGCCCCGTTCAGCCTGACTCTGAATGTTTCCAGAGATGGGGCATCTACCACCTCTCTGGGCAACCTGTGCCAGTGTTTCACCACCGTCGTTGTGAAAAATGTCTTCCTTACATCTAGTCTAAATCTACCTTCTTTTGGTTTAAAACCATTACCCCTTATCCTATTGCAACAGGCCCTGCTAAAAAGTCCGTCCCCATCTTTCTTAGAAGCCCCCTGTAAGTACTGAAAGGCTACAAAAAGATCTCCCCAGAGCCTTCTCTTCTCCAGGATGAACAACCCCAACTCTCAGCCTGTCCTCACAGGCCTTGTCCTATTGCTACAGGCCCTACTAAAAAGTTTGTCTCCAAAGGTATGGAAACTTGCTGGCCTAGCCAGGTATGGCGGCTGAGGCAGAGCTACTGTTCCAGGCTGTCCAGACTCAGCCAGGTGTCATTCTGACCAGGATCACATCCTGTTTTCAAGGCTTTAGTCACCCCGATCAGCACCAGAACCTGTTACATTTATTTTCTGCACAGCAGGATACATCTGAAGGGTAGGACTTTGACTTAGTCCTAAATCTAATAAGGTTTTGGGTGACCAGGTTAAAAACTGTAGTGTTTTCTTTAGTAACCCATCCCTAGCACAAAATTATTCAGCTAACTCTTTGTATGCTTGCAGGGAGAGAAGAGGGTACAAAACAGACTACCTACCACAAGTTCATAGGGCCAGACCCCAAATCCCACCCCTCTGGAGCTAGAATACATAGCCTGGGACTACAGGATGTTTCAGAGCATCAGAACTCTGTCTTGAAGATGCTCACCTGCAAGCTTTTTTGAAGACACAGCTGGAAGAAGATGGGTGCTACCTTCTGTTGACTCTGTAGCTTTGGCAATTGGAGCACTTCCTAGAAAACAGAAGATCTGGGATTCAGCTCCTTTCTCTGCTTAAAGAGAGTCAAATACACACTGACCATTACCTGAGAGAACGACCTCATCACCAAGGTATTGACTGTCCAGGAAGGTATGGAGGGGAAAGGGAGCTTTTACTACAGAAACCATCCTCGATAGGAAGGGATTAATCAGGCAAGAAAGAAAGTTCGCGTAAGGCCATGGCAGTATTTTTATACTATAGGCTTTTAATGTAAAATACACAAGCCATCCCTGGAGCAGGAATGGAGAGGCAGATCTCCATTCCAGCAGACAGCCCGAAGCACTTAGACTACAGTGCTTGCACACAAGACTGCAAGCGGTTTCACCACTTCAAACGGGTGGGTGAGATGCCACCCAGAATGATGCAGGGATTACAGCCATCTCCTGGGAGGTGGGGAATGTAGGTTGACTCTTCCCCATCCCTGGCCTCGCCCCCCTGCCCCAGACAAACTATGTGAATCTGGATGTCCTATTTTCTGTGCAAGTGCTGAAACTACCGAGCTATCATGTAATTTGGGTGCACCGACTAACTCCTCTTGTGGGAGTTTTCTAGAAGGTGGCATTTAGGTGGAGGAGCAGTTGGTTTTGACATCCCGGTAGATGTAGGTAGGGAAATGTATAGGTAATACAGGGGGATACTCTTTGAGTAGGAGGTTGAACTAGATGAGCTTCCAAAGAGCACCTCTGTGGCACTACTGAATGTAGGTGTCTCCAGATAGAAGGCAGCTGGTCAGGATTTCTGGATCATGTTTTTTGACTTGGGTATTTAAATTCTGCAGTAAAAGCCTAAAACCAGCGATGTTTTCATTGCCTTGGTCCCAGAAATTTGCAGCCTAAAGACTGGACTGCACAAGCTCTGGTCCTGGAGAAGTCGGCTGCAAATCCTGATAAGGAGTTGTCATCAAATTATGTGGCTATAAATGCAAACGCCTGGGTGGGCACTGGAAGCGAACCCCTCAGCCTCTCCCCATCGCTTGCTCCCAGTGCCCCCACGTAACCTTTGGTCTCCCCAACGCTGGCATCACCCAGCAAATGTCCCTCCACAACCTTCCCCATCTCCCGTAGCTTTATTTCTCCCCAAGGCCTCCTTCACATTCCCACAGGCTTCCTCCCCTGGTTGCACAGCCTCCAGTGCCTGGTTTGATTATCCCGAGTTACCCAATAAGCCCTGGGATGCCATCCCTCTGGTCTCCACTCCCGCTCCGCTGCCTCCAGCAAATCAAGCAGACGTGTACACACCAGTCAGACAATTTGCCTGGTGGTGTTCCTCTTCCCGTCCCGCTCCCTCCCGCCCCGGTGTTTATCCTGAGATTAGGGAGCTCCTTGGGCGAAGGACTTCCCTTTTCGCCGCTTGGGACGCACGCAGCATGTAGTGAGTGACCTCTCATTTCATAAAGAACCGCAAAACAGCAGGGCCGTGCTCTCCCCGGAGGAAACTGCTGCCTTTGGTGGCGCGGTGGGCAACCGCCTGGCTCCCTGCGCAGCACCTGCGTCTCTCCGCAGCGCGAAGCGCGCTCAGCGCTGCTTTCTAACTGTTTTCTCCAAATATCCCGTTTCCTGTGTGGCTGTTCTTTAAATAGCGCCTTGAAGATTATTTTAAAGACGTTCAAAACACACTTGCCGCCCGTTTGGGGTGGTGGTTTTTTTTTAATTTTTTTTTTACTCCTTCTTGCATGACGATATTTTCACATCGTGGGAGACAGGAACAGCTCGAGGAAGCTGCGAAGTTGCACGGAGTACACGGCGGGGGGGGGGTGTGGGATGTGGGAAGGGGGGAGAGCGATACGGTTTCTAGGACCGTCCACCCAGTACCGACATTTTCTGATTGCGCACGCTCTCCGTGCGGAGCTGCGAGTTTCGGGATGACGGTGGGACTTCATTCACGGGGGGTGGCCCGCCGGAGGGGGCCGGCCCGGGCGGCGGCCGCGCTCCACGGAGTCCCTTTCCCAGCAAGAGAGGCCGAGATGCAAAGGAGAAATGACAGCACGGAAAACGGAGTATTTTTATCAGGGCTGGTGCCCGGGGTGAGCGGCGGGCGGAAAGTGCCCCCCCCCGGCCCCCGCCGCCCCCGCCGGCAGTGGCATCAAAGGGAATCTCCCTTCTTGCGGCGTGTCAGCACCGGGGATGAGCGCACCGGCCCGTCACGGCATTTTCACTTCTCCCGGCGCTTACTCAACAGGCCGGGGGGGGGGGGGGGGCGGCATTTTGGGGGGGGCGGGGGGAGGACTCCCAACCAGCCGCCGCTTCTGCCATGAGGTCACCGCCGCGCTATGCGCGCCCGCCGCCGCCCCTGCTCCGCTCCGTTGCGTCAGGCAGGGGGTATCCCCGCCGCGGCCGAGCGGGGCATCCCCGCCGCGGAAACACTCCGCGCTTCCACGCGTGTCCCTCACTAGCTGGGCGGAGGGGGAGGGGATCCTAGAGCCCCTCCACCGCCCCCTCACAGCGGGCGTTTGGCCGCCGCTCGGGAATGTCAAGGGGCTCGCCGTGGGGCGGGCGGGGATGGGATGGGATGGGATGGGAAAGCAGCGCAGGCTGCACCGTGGGCATCGCCCCGCGCCCGCGGCCCAGATACGCGGAGCACGCGGAGGGGGAGCCCGGCCGCCGAGCGCAGCAGCCGGGCGCAGCTTTTTTTGGGGGGGGAGGAGAACCGAGGCCGGCGACCCCCGCCAGCGGCCGGCTGCGGCTTTCCCCCTCCAGAGGGTCGCGGGGGGCAGCCGAGGGGGAGGGTGGTGTGCACGGGGTGTGGGGGGGCTGCGTGGGCGCGTCGGGGTCCCCGCACTCCACGCCCTGCGCAGAGGAAGCCGGGCGCGGGCGGGGGCACGGCCCCACGACAATGGGACTCGCCGGCGCTATAAATACCCGCCCGCCTCTATATTTGGTTTGGCCGGATCACAACCGGAGAGCCCAAAAATAGCCCCGCGCGCCCGCCCGCCCCGCCGCCGCCGCCGCCGCCGCCGCTCAATGGGCTCCGGCTCCGCCCCCTCCCCCGCGCGATCCCGATCGCCCTGCATGGGGCCCGGCGGCTAAATTTAGCAACGCCGCTTGCGTCAATGACGCTGCTGCCGTGCGTCAGCCCGCTACGCCCCGCCCCTCGGAACGGGGCCCGCCGCGTCCTGTGCGTGGATTGGCCGCGGCGGCACGAGGATGGCGTTCCGCGGTGACGTTGAGGCGCTGATTGGCCCCGTCGGGGGCCGGCTTGCCTCCGGAGGGAAAGCGTCGCCGCGTGGGGAGCCCGGCGGCCGGCGGGTTCCCCCGCGGGGGGGGCCGGGGGCCTGGCAGCCGCGCCGGCCCGGGAGGGAGGCCCCGGCGGCTCGGGAAGGGGATCCTGGGCCCGTGCGTGCCCCCCGCGCCTCACCGCACCGCACCGCTGGTCCGCCCAAGCCCGCGCCGGCCCCGGCCGCCTCTCCCCGCCGTCCGGAACGGGAGCGCGGCCGGCGGCGGTGCCGGCGCTGAGCTGGTGGAGCGAGAGGCGGCGGGGCCCGAGCGGGCAAAGCGAAGGTGCCGCCGCCGCCGGTCGTTCCTCCGCGGGGCGGCGGGTGTGCGCCAAAGCGGGGCGCCTCGCCTGGCCCCGGCGCCCGTCTGTTGAACTCGTGTCGCAGAGCCCCTCCGTAGGAAGCACAAGCACAGCAACGGCCATAACGGCCGCAGCGAGAGAGAGTAGCAAACGGCCCAGCTGCCGGCAGCGGAAGTAAACACCGCACCGGGCACGGCGGCGGGCGGCTGCTGCCAGCGGAGGCGGCGGGGAACGGGGCCGCCGCGGCCTCGGTGCCCCAGGCAGACACACAGACACAAGCAGGCGGCAGCCCGGGCGTTCTCTGGGCCGCTCGCTCGAGTGCCCGCTCAGAGGGGCACCTTCCCCAACCTGCTCCTTGCTCCTGCGCACTGCGAGGTTTCAAAACAAAATAAAAAAAAAAGGGGTGGGGAAGGGAAAAAGAAAAAAGGGCAAAAGAAAAGCTAAAAAAATTTAAAAAGTAAAAAGAAAAAAGGCGAAAAGAGAAAAAAAGTCAAAGAAAAAAGAAACCTTTAATAATTCCTCCTGAAAGTGCCACTAATTAACCAAGCAAAGCTCTTTTCCCCTTGAACCACTCCAGTAAAGAGTTGCTGTGTTTGCAAAACAACACAACACGATCAATATGATGATGATGATGATAATAATAATAATAATAATGACAATAATAATTTTATTCTGTCTTGGGAGCCACTTTCCAGGCTGCCGCGGGCAGCCGGCCACCCTGTCCCGCTTGTCGCCTCACCCGCGCGGCTTGGCCCGGCCCGGCC